>NW_017306363.1:2026184-2117315 GCF_000935625.1 Nanorana parkeri
GGGGGGGGGGGGGGAGGCCAATTGCCCCCCCCTGGATCCGCCACTGCCTGGAAGATGATTGTAGAAAACATAGTAACCTTGTAACTCAATTTCCAGGAGTCTTCCGGTGTGGCAGGAAATTTCCTCCTATCATTTTAGTGTTTAGGGGTGTAAACTAGGGACGTTCAGATACCAGTGCAGATACTTGGCATTTTCATGAGAACTACCAGGGTGGCAGCGGCTGCAGCTGGGACCTGGCTCTGGCTCTCCACCACTGTCCTGAAATCATTAGTCTGTATTGTTTTAGGATGGTCACATGACCATAAACAAAAATTTATCAGTACTTGTATCTGTGAGGACTTAGGCAAGTATCAGTACTTGTACTCGCAACAATGGTATCTGTGCATCCCTTTATTCATATTTATAAAAACAAAATCAAACATTAAAACAGAGATGTACAAATCCCAGAAGCTCCGTGTGCTCCTTACAAATGACAGCTGCCTCCTAACTTTTGAATTTTTCTCTAGTCTGGTCTTGGAGCTGGAAAAGTATCTGTACTGGTACTTGTACCGAGTACCAGGGGCGGAACTACCAGGGTCGCAGCGGTCGCCAGCGCGACCGAGCCCTGGCGTTCCGCTACATGGGGGGGGGCCCAGGAAGGAAGAACGGGCGGAGTAAGCAGTGGAGTAAGCGAGAGGGGCTTGCGCCGGTTGCCAGCAGTGAAGCGGACGGGCCGGCAGTGAACACGGCCGCGAGGACCCAGCAGCAGCCGTCCTGATAGTACAGTGAGCCCAGTCTGGATGTTCCCGGCCGCTGTCCCCAACGGTAGTTTGTGTTTTTTTTCTTTTTTTTTTTACAGCCTGCTTGAGTTTCCTTCAGCTGAGAGGACCGCGACATGTGAGGTAAGTGCTTTAGTGCTTTCCATTATAGAACATGGAACAGAACATGGCTGAATTTGGAACTGACCATATTATATTCCATGTTCTATAATGATTGTATCACTGGAAAACTACAAGTCAGCAGTTCAGCTGGGACTTGTAGTTCCATCTATGATAGAAGGCTGTTTTAATTAATGTCCTCGTGAAAGTACTAGTAACACAATGCCATTATAGCCTTCTAGTAATACAGGGGACTACAAGCCCCAGCATGCACTCACTGTCCCTGTACACCTCTCACATATCACCCAGTGAACTACTGCAGGGGGCTTGCATGCTGGAACTTGTAGTTCCCTGGGTGCTTAATATGTGGGGTGTACAAGGACAATGAGGGCACGATGGGACTTGTAGTTCCCTGGTTGTTGTGGAGGGGTGTATAGGGACAATGAAGGCATGTTGGTTGTAGTTGAACTATAACTCCCAGCATGCCTTCATTGTTATACCCCCAGGGGCCTGGAAAGGAAGAAGAGGGCCCAGCAGGCCAGTGCTCCGCAGCGCGCCGGGGGAGGGCCTTCATGGCTTCTTGCACCGGGGCCCTGAGGTTCCTAGTTACGCCTCTGCTGAGTACGGTACTTGGCAGGGGTGTAGCTACCATGGGGCGAGTGAGGCACTTGCCTCAGGCGCAGCTGAGAGGGGGCGCAGCCAGGGCCAGTCTGGCTGCGCCCCCTTGCCCCTGTTGCCATGCGAGCACAGGGCGCCATTGGCAACAGGGGCGGCAGGAGGCCAAAACAGCTGCGGCTGAGTAGGGAGAAGAGGAGCGGCACATTCTCCAGCTTCTCCTCGGATCCCTAGTGCTCTCCCCCACCTGTAGGGCCAGAGGACTCTGTGTCCTCAATCTCTTTTTCTATTTCAAAAGGGAAATGTCAGGTGTCTGTTTAGACCCCTAATATTTCCCGGAAGCCCCCAACAGTAAAAATATATATTAAAAAATCAAAAAGCACCCCTCAGACTCACACACACATATTACTAGACCTGTGCTAAGACTAAAAATGTGTTTCGGATGAAATGAACGAAAACTAAAAAAAAAATTAATTAGTTTCGTAAAACGAAAAAAAATGTTATGCCATTTAAGATTTGGCCGCCATCCTGGGATCGGGGCGCATGGCGTCACATACCACGTCTGTTGGGGGGGGGCACAATTTTTTGTTCTTGCCTCGGGCGCAAAAGGAGCATGCTACGGCTCTGGTACTTGGTATCGGTGCATCCCTAGTGTAAACCTATCCATAGTATGTTCTACTGTTTGCCTTTCCTTTTATTACTCAGGCAGTGAGTGTGAGCTTCTGCCTATATTCTTCTTATATTGTCTGTGAGCCTTTTGTTTCCTATTGCAGGTGGGCAGAGCCAGAATCTCTAATTTGCTGTCTTGGAAGATTCCTGGAAATTGAGTTACCAGGCAACTAACTGTTTTTACAGAAGTCACCAAGGCAATGAGCATTTTTCCAATGGGGACACCTGCTGTGGTGACAACTGTTGAAAACATTTCTCCTCACCCAAAAAAGATCTCCACATTCGTCCTAACTGGTCTCTAGGACAAGAAGTGAAGAAAAGCTCCTTAGTGAAACACAGAAACCAAAATGACCTGATTTTTATACTTAGCAACATTGCACATGCCATGCATTAATAAATAGGGTTATGGCCATTTTGTGGGCTGTTGCTGTGCTTTGGCAGCACACATTGAAGTGTGACACAACTTGCCATATCATGCATGCAGTAATGCAATGCATGCAATGGCCCAATCAAATGTAACTAGACACTATAGAAAAATGGCATTACATCTACTTCAGATGCTTGTTTGTAAAATAAGGATTATATACAAATCATAAATAAATACATTATATAAACACCAATTTATAAATGGTAAACCTTTAAAAAAAAGTAAAATAAAATTGATCAAATCCAAAATTGTTTCCTTTAAATCAATAAAAAAAGCAAAGTCAAAGACTAAACTCTGCCTCAGTTACAGAATGATCTGTAATAAATCTGAGGTCATCACGGAAGTATCTTATAAGACCGGAATATTTCACTTAATACCAGCTTACACTTCTCCAATCAACACTAATTCCTCTCTTCCGTTCTCCCTTGCTCTAAGCTGGATATCCAATACCGGACACACTGTTGCGAATCAAAACCCACGCTAGCAGCTGCTCACATTTGTGCCATACAATTATTTTTTTACCAACCTATTGGTATGGATTGTTTTTTCTTAATTTCCAGTATTTCTAATGATACCAATTTTTTTGCCAGAAGCTTACAACATCTTCTTAAAGGGAAATGTGTAGTGGTTTTGTACATCATCTTTAGTTATTATGGTTGGGATATATATATATATGTACCGGTATATAGGTAGATATAGATAGATAGATAGATAGATAGATAGATAGATAGATAGATAGATAGATAGATAGATAGATAGACAGAACATGGTCAGAATCAGGAAAAGTAATAAAAACTAAGTAGAAACCTTTGGATATGTGCACTGGCAAAAAATTTGTTTAGTTTCATTTTGATTCAGATTTTGCTTTATTTCGTTTTTCGGGATTCGGGTCCAAAATTCAATTAGTTTCTGGATTCGGAAAAATTAATTAGCGGTAGTCCGGTCGAAATTTCGTTTCGTTTGTTGCAGCAAAATGACATTTGAGTTTTGACTTTTTTAGTCTACAGAAGGGTGGACAAAAAAGCGTGAGGTCCCCCCCCCAAATCATACCACACCCTTTAGGTCTAGTAGGAATGTTAGGAGGAACCCCCCCCCAAGTTAAAACAAAAAAAAAGTGTGTGAGGTTCCCCCCAAAATCCATACCAGGCCCTTTAGGTCTGGTAGGAATTTTAAGGGGGAACCCCCGCCCCCAAAAAAGGGGGGGGGGGGGGAAACCTGGGGTCCCCCCTAACATTTCTATCAGACCCTTGATCCTAGCACTGGCCCGGCAGGGCAGGAAAGGGGGGGAGGGGGACGATTGCATTACGGCCAGAGGGCGTGGCTGCGGTGCCATTCACTTCAATGCACCGGCACGCTCCCTCCTGCCCCATAACAAAGTGACCTGGCCGCAATGCGATCCAGTGCGTTCTGGCCCCAATCAGACTGGAATGCACTGTGGCCGGTGTGAATTAACCCTTAGCATTTAAACCCAACTCCACCAAAAACCTTGTTTTATGGATGGAGTGGGAAATCCTCTGTCAGTTTTTAAATACTGGTTGTGTCCCTTTTGGGGAGATTTTTCTTTCTTTTTTGTTCTGTCTGACACCCTTGACCTGGGCAGGAAGTGGAGTGGAATCTCCCCTTTGGGGACACAAAAAGGAATACAAATATGAAAAGATTCTCTTCCCAATTCTAAAGCTGCCCATACACCTTACAACCATCGCACGACTTTCGCTGTGCGATGGTTGTAAGGTAATTAAGATCTCGTACGATCTGCCCACCTTGGACAGGCAGATCGTACTTGCGATCATCGCAAGCCACCCCCCGCTGAGCGGATGGCTTCCGATGACTGCAATGCTGAGCGGGCAGTGTGCACTTGCACACACCGGCCCGTTCGGCATTTGTCTTCCGAGCACGCCACTAACCCGCCGAAAATTTTACGATTTTCGGCAGGTTTTCCAGCGTGCTCGGAAGACAAAAGAGGTGCGACCGTACAGTAGAAACGGTCGCACGCCTTCCATACACCTGCCGATTATCATACGATAAAGAAGTGTCATTTTTGCACAGAAACATAAGCAGGAAACAGGAAGAGGAATTTTGTCACATCAAGACCGCTTTTGATTGGATACAGCCCAATTTAGCAGCTACGAAGTCCATGCCAAAAGTAGCGCTACGTAGCGTGACAATATGTGCACTGTAACTCAATGTCTCTCAAAGTCGCTCTTCTCAAATCAGCGCTTGATGTAGCCCAGTGTGAAATGGGTCTTATAAACCAGACAACAAAAATAGCGTGCTGTTTTTTCCCCGCCCTGCATTGGGGAGTACATGGGCTTTTTACATACAGTATGTTAAGATCAGTTTGAGATCAATGTCTGCTTTGACTTTTATAAAAGAATAAAAAGCAATGAGCATGCGTGGGAATCACATGATCAATGCATTATTACATGTTAAAAGCCTATGTACACTAGCCCTTAAAGTGGACCTTGCACCTCAATAACAAGGTCTGCTTATTCAAGGTGCCCCTCCCTAAAAATGTTCCCTGTGTGCCTTCAGAAAGTCCTGGAGCAAAAGGCAAAAAGAATAGGCGAAAGGACGGCATGACAGGGTGGGCAGGCAATCAGTAAGAGAAAGGGTTAAGTTAGTCAAAGGGAGTGTGTTAGGGGGGTCAATTACTGGGATTGGCTGGGTCAAGTTGTCCAGGAGGAGCATCCAGGGTGGTTAGAGCAGGAGGAGGGGTGGCCCAGGCAGTTGGGAGCCAGCACACGGTTAGTACCGTCATAATTAATGTTTGAATTTAAAGTTATATATTTAAATATATTTTGTAATAAACGGCTGCTACAGCCATTTTATACCCAACCTGGTGTGGTCTATTATTTTGATATGGGCACTTGTCAGGGATGGGTTAGGGCTGTAGCCAGCAGTGGGTGGTTGGGTAATAAGACGGCTAGGCCTTACCCTGTCATGCGTTCCCTTCACTAGGGAGATTTCATCCTCCGTCCAGACATATCTCGGGGGAATATCAAGGAGTCCAAATCTTATTAGAAGACGATCCTGCACTGTGTTGCAGCTCCTTCTCATTGAATTTGGGCAATTTGGCATTCCCCAGGCATCTTGTCAGTAGGTAGATGACATCGCTCCCTTGCACTACAGAAGGCAATATATACTATATAATTATTTTCTCCCCAATATTGTTTTTTTTTTTTTTACTTTTATGCAGTGTTTAAGGAAGGGGGAGGGGGACACAATTAATAAGTAGACCTTGCTTGAAGTGCACGGTCAGTCTTAAAATTATTTTAAAGTTTAAAGTTATAGGGAGCCATAACAGGAGTCCACCCCTTCTATTGACAATTATGAGATGCTGAGAGACAGGAGAGGCCACAAAGTTGAAGAAGTCAACCGCTACAATGTAACTGGGATCTCAGTTAAATAGTAGCATTCGAGGGCTGCCCACACACATGCCAAAGGATTTGGAGTTTGGAAGCACATATGGGAGTGTTATTTAGACATGTGCACTGCAAAAACAAAATCGTTTTCTGGCGAAGTGAAAAACATTTCCATTCGTTCCATCAAAGAAAACACATTTTTCTGCTGTTTCGGATTCGGAGGTAACGAGCCTCTGAATCCGAAACCGCACATTGAGAATGCAGAATGAGGTGCAGCCATGTCAGCCGCCGGCGAATTCTGCACTTGCACGCTGCCATCTTTGAGTGTATCTTGGTATACGCCAAGATGGCGGCGGTCGTATGTTCAGGCGCTGCTATCTCGGTGTATACCAAGATATACTCTAAGATGGCTGCGCGCCCGTGCGGAATGCGCCGGTGGCCGATACTTGAACAAGCTACTACCATGTCCATCAGCTGCAGGCCCCCCCCGTACAACTTTAGTTCTGTGCAAGCTTGCTCTGAACACAGCATTCCAATGCTGTGTGCAGAGCCAGCATGCACAGGTGCCACGGCTGGTAACAGCCAATAACAGGCACCCGATTTCCATAGGGTGCAAGGCAGCTTGGGAGTTGTAGTTTATCCTTGGCCTGCACCTTCCAATGGAATGACCTGCAAGCCACAGGATATTCCATCTCACCCCCAGCTCCATTTCTGTAAAGGACAAACAGTCTGGAACAATGGAAAGTACAAAATTAGAAAGGCAATTGAAGTTTTTATTTTTTTTACAGGCAACTCTAAAAGGCTTTTAACTTTCCAATGGCAGTGTAAGTAGCTGCAGTTGTCAAATAATTGTACTTTTATTACATTGTTTTTTTTCTTGGCATGTTCCTTGAATTGCAACCAATGAAATGTAAAATGTCCACTAAAAAAGCTGAGGGCTGTGTGAGGTCTAAGCTCCTCCCTAAAACCGGCTAGGTTAGCTTGGACTGGATGTTAGGGGAAGCTATAGATATAGTTATACATATTTACCAAGCTGAACAGTAATCTATAACATTATCTTCCATGCCAAGAAGTTTGTCTCTGCACAGCAAACATGACAGGGCTCAGGATTTCACACTGCCCTTGATTCTAAGGTTCAAAGTGCATGAGCTGTGGTCTATCAATCGTTGACCTGTCCACCTATTTAAATGGAAGAGTTTCCCGGCAAAGCATTTCAACTTCAAGTATGAATTGTCTGGAGATATCACTGTAGCTTCCTTAACCTCTTGCCGTCCGCCCGTAGTAGAAAAACGGACGGACGGCACTGCTGCATCTGCGGGTTGCCGTCTCCAGACGGCAATTTTTTTCTGCTCGCGCGCGCCCCCTAGCGGGCACGCACGGGAGAAAAGACCCGACAATGCACACACCCGGTACCGGGTGTCACACATATAGGCGATCAGCGGGTCCATAGCCCGCCGATCGCCTATATGTGCTCGTTCAGAATAAATGTCAGTTAAAGTACCGCAGCGCTGAATACTGAAAAATGGCCAGAATGGGAAGGGGGTTTAACACCGCGGATGTCAACTGGTTAACAATTTTCCTCTTGTGCAATTTGTAAGGCTTCCCAGTACATGATGATTTCCTGTGGCTGGACTTCATGAGATGTCACAAGGTTCCTATAAGTGCAAACGGAGAATGATGGCTTGTAAGCAAAAAATATAGGCAGAGAGTGAAGTTCCTGCAACGGGACCTTCAGCTTGTCCAAACACATTCCTATGTACACATCCTCCAGTTTAAAGAATGGTATAGAGAATGAGATATTGTAGATCCTTTGAGCAACATCTACCGAGAGCACGTAGCCCGTTCCGGAACAAAACGGGGGGTATTTATCACGATCGTACTCTCTTTTACTGATGTACCACTTGCTGAAGATATTACGTATAGGGGGGTCGTTGGGCTTTAGGATCCCCGTGAAGAGATTTGAAGTCTGATTCTTACGCATGAGTAGTTCAATGAGGTAGAGCGTATTGACAAACATGTCTGTATCAGTTTTCATGATGTAGCGGGTCTGAGGGCAGTGATGCACAATCCAGTCTAAGCCCGTTAGAGTTTTTATGGTCAAGTTGTAATACGTGTCTACAAAATCTTTTTGGATTATGTCTTTGTAGGTGTTAATCTCTTCGGATAAACTGACGGGTTTACCGGCGTTGGTCCCAAGAAGAAAGAAGGTCGCCACTCGCTTTCCTTGGATGAGTTGGTCTTTCCCCCACGTTTTTCGGATGGCCATGCGAGCCTCCTTCTGGTTGTGCGTCGTGGTCACCAGCAGCACCAGAAACGGAGGGTTTTGTTTGCATTTCGATTCGGGCACCTTTATGAACAGGTTCCTTTTATAGTCAGTTTTGATGGAGAAATAATTTTCTGTCTTCTGAAAGCAGTAATAGCACAAGTCGGAATCATAGTTCATGATGAAGAAGCCAAACATGCACACACAAGGAAAAAACAGGAGAGCCACAAAAATCACCTTTTTCCGAGGCATCTGAAAAATAAAGTAGAAGAGCCATCAATAACATCATCAATTATACATTAAATATTGATTATTAATAGGGATGCACTGATACCGGTTTTTCGGTATCGTGTACATGTACCTATATTTTTTTTTCCCCGGTTTTCGCCGATACCGGAAGTCCCATTAAGGAAGCCAGGCGGCGCGCAATGACTCGCCGCCCGTCTTGCTGATTAGCCGGGAAGCGTGTGAAGACTCGCCACCCGGCTTCCCGTTTAGCATGGAAGCCGTCTCCATGCTCCCTCATCACCAGATGACATGAATTAATTTTGTGGCCAATCAGGAAGCCGGGCGCCCTGTAATGACGGCTTCCTGATTGGTCGATGCCGGGCAATGTGTCATTACACGGGGGGAGGGGCGGGGAAGACAGCTCCATGCTCTCTCGTCGCAAGTGACAAGGGAGCATGGAGCCGGCTTCCCAGCCTATCAGGAAGTCGGACAGCGTGTAATGTCCATACATCTTGTAGCACTCCTTACCGGAAATCCCAAAGTGTCGAGGAGTGCTCGAAATGACCGCGGATGTCGCCGCACACAGAACAACTTTAAATATAGATGTCATTAGCACACTAGCACGATTAAACTTTTTACTCAGTGCAAATCCATTTACTGATGGATGTCACTCAGAAATTCAAGCGCTTTCGGGGCCGCACAGGGTCCCCTTCATCAGGCTCAGAGCAGGCTCCCTGAGCCTGATGAAGGGGAACCTGTGCGGCCCGAAAGCGCTTGAATTTCTGAGTGACATCTATCAATAAATGGATTTTACTGACTTAAAAGTTTTGTCGTGCTGGTGTGCTGATGACATCTATATTTAAAGTTGTACAGCGGGTAATGACTCGCTGCCCGGCTTCCTGATACCGGAAGCTCAAGTATTGGGCCATACATTGGAGCATTGGGGCTCAAATACTCGGCATCGGCACCGATACCAGTATCGGTGCATCACTAATTATTAATATGGTGCTGTCTTACCTGTCAATAGATTTATATTCCGAGCCACCCATTGCCAAAATTTACCATAACCATGCCAAATAGTACAGCCAGACTTTCTCTTCTGCAAGCAAGCAACACAGCCTGGTCACCTCCTTAACCCCTACCCTGTGATTAGACAGTGAAAGAGCAGAGCAGACTGATAAGGTCATCACTCTGCGTTTTTCTCCTTTCGGCATGTTCTTTCTCATCATATTTGTACGCAGGTGTAAGGGCACAATGGCAGCCGGGCATGCGCAAAAGCCCAATCTCGGGAACACCCCCCCATAATATAGAGAAGAGGTGTTTTGTAGTTTACACAGATAGCTGGGGTGTAACTGATAAGAATGCAGCTCGGGCAGACAGCACAGGATGGAGCCAGCTCACAAGATTCCTGGCAGGATCAACAGGTATATTTTGCACTTTTCAATAAGATATAACAAGACAAATGAGACCGTTAGAGGTAAAGTCCATTTTTTTGAATGATAATACATCCGCACATCTTCATAAAAGAAAAAATATGTACATTTATTGTTTTTTTGCATTGGAGCCAGTAAAGCTGGCAGTGACTGATGGGGCTTCTAGGCAGATTTGTAAATGGATGGCACAGCTACTGTATGTGGGCAAAGTCATTTTATAAAAAAGAGCAGCTACTTGCAGGGAGAAGTACCAAGTTATTTAAGTAGATGGCAAAGAAAAACCCAACAAGGGTTTTAAAGGAGAACTATGAGGTGAGTGCTTTTCACTCACCTCATAGTTGTAGCCGATCTGTGACAATGAGACTGTCACAGGTCGGCTCAGTAGATCGGGAAGTGAGCGAACACATACCGGCGTTCGCTCACTTTTCGATCCGTTTCAGCTGTGGTGTCTCAGTATACCGCGGTATACTGAGCCTAGGGTGACGGGAGGACGCTAGTTTGTGTCCTCCCGTTACCCTAAGGAGAACTATGGGGAAAAGCCCTGACCCCATAGTTCTCCTTTAAGCATTCCCCATATCAAAAATAAGGGGAAAACATTTTTGGCTTTATATACATTTGTATGACAGATGTCCGCCATGTGAAAATAAGCCTCATCGCGACCTGCTCTGTAAACTGGAGCACATTTTTTAACCACTTGCTGTCTGGGGCATTTTCTTACTATTTGCGCACACATGATAAAATATATATTTTTGGCTAGAGAACAGCTTCAGACCCCCAAACAGTTATATATGTTCAGAAAGCAGAGGCCCTGTAGAATAAAAAATTACTAGTTGCAATTTTTTATGTTGCTTGGTTTTTGCGCAAATGTTTATCAAACCAGTATTTTTAGGAAAAAATAAACTAAATTAAAATTTAGTGCACAGAAACATAATATAATACCCAATTTTTCATTAAAATATAAAAGACGGGGTCACGTCGGGTAAATAGATACCAAACATGTCAAGCCTTAAAATTGCGTTCGCCCGTGAAGCCACAAAAAAAGTCAATACCCCAAATTTCCCATAGGAAACATTTTAAACGCTTTTACCGCTCATCAGTTTAGTGCTAACGGTGATTGATGGCCCTAGAATTATTGCTCTCACTCCCATGTTCGCGGCAATATGTAACATGTGTAGCGCAATTGTTGTTTTCGCACATAGGTGCACCGACGTGTGTTTGCGTGTGTATGTGCGTGCACATGGGGGGCGGGAACCTTAAATTTAATTTTTTTGCATTTTTTATATTTTTCTTATGTGCTACTTTCATTTTTAGAATGTTCAAACATTTTTTTTTACACTAACCCTATTGCTATTACATAGGGAGCTAACAAGCAGATAGGCTGTGACAGGTCCTCTTGGAGACATCAGGGACATTCAGACCCCTAAGAAGCAGAGGAAGCAGAGATCTGCTTCCCCAGCTTCATCTCCTTGTTCGAAGAGCCGGAGACTGTGTACAGTGACACCGGAAGTGATGTAATACACATCACTTCTGGGTCCAGTGATCGGAGGAGAGATCAGTTGGAAGCCGCTGAATCTCTCTACCATCACTGCGGGGAGACCTGCCGCTCCGCTCCCGGGCGCCGCACGGGGACAGCGGTGCCCGGGGAAGCGGGGGGGTGGGGGCGCGCCGCACGGTACAAACAATCCAGCAGCTGTACAGACACAGCCGTGTTCTTGTTTCAACCACTTTAACGGGCCGCCGTCTATTGTGGCCCGGGAGTGGTTAAAACGCGGACACAGTGCCCTTATCTCTGCGTAGCCCATGTGTTTGAACTGCTTATCTACTATGTGTCTTTTTTTAGGTGACTGTATTTTTTGTAAGGCGTTATCACCATCTGCCTGAAGGTGAAATACGTGTTGAGCCTGTTAAAGGAAGTATTTTTTTTTCAATTATCATTACAAAGTATAGATATGTTATACATGTGACTTTCACATTTGTACTTTATTGTGTTGCTCCTTGGATCCTATTCCTAGTGGCTGTTTGTGGAACATATTGAAGCAGTATAACAAAATAACAGTTGCTAATCTTGTTCTTGATTAATTGTGGGAGCATTAGACTGGACCTCATTACAATCTATGAGCAAGGGCTGAACTGTTGGACTGGACCTCTACCCAATGTACGGGCAAGAATTGAACTATAGGAATGGACTTCAATCCAATGTATAGGCAAGCGCTGGAACTGAACCATTGGACTGTACCTCAATCGAGCGAGCAGGCAAGGACTGGACCATTGTACTGACCTCAATCCAATGTACAGGTAAGGACTAGACCATTGCCTGGACCTCAACCCAATGTACGGGCAGAGTCTGAATAATTGGACTGGACCCAACTCCTTCCAATATGGGCGAGGATTGGACCATTGTACAGGACCTCAATCCAATGTACAGGCAATCTCTCAACCATTGGACTTCACCGCAATCCAATGTGCAAGCTAATTCTGAACCACTGGACCTCAATCCAATTTACGGGCATGGACTGGACCTTTTGACAGGACCTCAATTTAATGTATGGGCAAAGACTGCACCTTTGGACTGGACCTGACCCCTTCCAATATAGGCAAGGACTGAACTATTGCAATGGACCACAGTCCAGTGAACAGCCAAGGATTGGACCATTGGACTGGACCTCAATCCAATGTATGGGCAAGGACTGAACCATTGGACTGGACCTCAATCCAATGTATGGGCAGGACTGTACCATTGGACTGGAGTAGATCCTCTGCTTTTTACTTTTAATAGACATGTGCAAAAAATATGTTTAGTTTCGTATTTTTCGTTATTTAATTTTTCAGGATTCTGGCCCAAAAGTCAATTTGTTTCGGGATTCGAACAAATCTGAAATATTAATTAATTCCGGATGTGGTAAATAAATTACGAACTCATTTTTTCATTGCAGCAACATTAAAAAAAAAAGTACCACTTTTTTTTTTAACTTTTGACACTCCACAGAAACAATAAAAAGTGCCCCCCCCCCCCTTCCTCCCAATTCATACCAAACCATTTGGGTCTGGTAGGAATTCTAGGGGGGACCCCAACGCCCCCAAAAAAAGCGTTTATGGGGCACCCAGATACAGATAAGCCCCCCGGCCCACAGACTGAAGAGGCCCGCTGTACGTCAATCCCACGTGAGTATACACAAGTCTGAACCGGGCGTGAGCGTCACAAGGACGTGGCGATACCACTCTCAGCCTCACCCTGCAGAGAGATTTCACAGCTCGCAGGACCCAATCTCAGGCCAGCAGACTGAGAGCAATCGTCACCCGGGTTGGTTAACTCTGCAGTTAACCCTTTACCCACAAACGTTCACTGCCACCATGTGTTTTTTAGTAACGGAAACACAGACCGTGCCCAGCAAGTGCTGCAACAATTTAAAACACTTAAACAATGCCTGTGATAGCGCTGTCCTCTCAGACAGGAATATGACAGGATTCACTATACAGTAGCGCTCTTCACAGAGGCAAGGAGAATTTAAAAGGAAGTGCTAATATGTTTTCAGCGTTTAACATACATTGTTGCAGCTGGTGCCTAATATTGACTCCTAGCGCAAACTAACTTGTTTGAAATAAGGAGACTTTAAAGTGGCATTAAACCCTCAGATTTTTTAACATAAAACAATACTGTAATGTGCGCCTTACTGTAATCCATGGTTGTTTCCCTTCTCTTTGCTGCTCTTCCTTTTAAATCTGTATCTCTTCTCATGCTGGGCAGAACTGTTTTGCAGCAGACAAATAACAAAGTATACCTTTAACAAAAAACAACTATACCTTTAATTAATCTAACCTCTAGCGCTTTGTCACAACTTTCTCAATAGTGAAACCTTTGCCAGCAGGACAAGAAGTGAGGGGGACTCTCTCTCACAGAGCTTTGGATAGCAGTGGAAAATCAAAATAAGAAAAACATGCTTGACATACATGTAACGTATTTACTTTGAATGCACAACTTTGATTTGCATGGCCATATATGCTATATACCAGCCACAATATTGAAAGGTTCGCAGAGCTGTTTCAATTCTGCATGCTCAAGTTGTTTCAATAGAGGCACACCCAGTGATTTGCATTGGATGATGATTAGCTTTAACATGTTATCACATGTTAGTAGGTCTGCTTTACAGGTTTTATTAGCGGTGCCATAACTGGGCTTTGTCACGCATACAAATCTGCAATTACTTTTATTTATGAATTCTGTGAAGTGTTAATTTATCTTCAGGCTCAGACTTGCTTTCCCTACTGGGCCATCTTTTAAAGTGCTGGTTCCTTTTTAAAAAAATGTGTTCCACAGCAAGATTTCTGTTCTCTGCCCGTGTTGCAGATTTTTGCTCACTTCCTGTTTAGTGAAATCTTTACCAGCAGGACAAGAAGTGAGGGGGACTCTCTCTCTCACAGAGCTTTGGATAGCAGTGGAAAATCAAAATAAGAAAAACATGCTTGACATACATGTGATGACATGCTGATCAGTTTATGGGTTGTGCTTGTTATTGCTGGTTTATGTTTATATATACTGTTATACTGTGTAACCTGTTTACCAAAAGACTGTCAGCACCCCCCCCCCCTCCCTTGGTACTCCAAGGAGCTCAGGACAATGACATTCTCCTGCGTCTGGCCAGCCTCCTGCTATGGCTGACTGGAGCTCTTCAGCAGGTGGACCCCTATGGGATTGTACAGTCAGAGTGTCTGGGGAGGGCAGGGTGTATGTTGATGGAATTATAATCTTATCTGATCACTTTGTGCATAAAAGGTTGCACAGTTGCTCAAAGAATCAGAGTTTGTTTCACCCTACACTTGGTTTCGACTAGTGACTGGGAAAAACTGGGAGCTAAAGATCACTTGGTTGCAGCATCTCCTCAGCAAGGATGAATACAGCGGCGGATATACTCATCCTGAGTACTGGAGTCCGTCACAATACACTTTAAATATGGACTGTAAATTGTCTAATTGGTTTATGTAAAATGTGGTTTACTGCCAAAAAGACAAATACAGTATAGAAAGCTATGTCTATGAGAAGATGTCTTACACCTTTACAGTGGCTTGCAAGATTATTCACCCACCTTGGCATTTTGCCTGTTTTGCTGCATTACCACCTGGAATTAAAAATTGATTTTTATTTAGAATGTAATGGACATACACAAAATAGTCCAAGATGGTGAAGTGAAGTCAAGAAATTAACTTAACTTAATAAAAATGATAAAAAATGGAAAAGTGGTGCGTGCATATGTATTCACCCCCTTTGCTAGGAAGCCCCTACATTAGATCTGGCGCAACCAATTACCTTCAGAAGTCGCATAATTAGATAAATAATGACCGCCTGTGAGCAAGCTAAAGGGGTTATTCACTTAACTGCCAAAGGCAGACGAGTGACTAGCCGACCCCAAGTGAAGGGAGCTGAATGCCGTTCGGCTATTCCCTTCAGCCCTCTGCGGCTGAAAACAGCAGTACATCGGCTGCCTTCATTCACTGTTGTTTGCACCCATTCTCGGCAGCATTCGGCGCGGTTATTCTGCTCGCTACCTCGAGCAGAATTTTTACAAATGTAAACAAAAGGGGGAAAAAAGACATTAAGGTCTGGTAGGAATGTTAGGAGGGACCCTAGTTAAAAAAAAAAAAAAATGTGCGTGAGTTTCCACCCAAAAGAGTTTACCATGGAATTTGACATATCCATTGTGAGGTCCACCTCTTGTTCTGATTCCTGTGTGTCTGATTCAAGGGACAAAAAGGTATCCCTCTAATACTTTTTTTGTTTTGAGATTTCTTTGCTTGATAAAACAAGATAATGCAAAGAAGAGTAAGGGTTAGGAGTAGAAGATAGAACTATGTAGGCTGATGAGATCTGAGGAGCTAATTGCAGAAAGGGCCGACCGATCTGATTCCTTTATGGCCAGATGGATGCCCTGGATATTGTTCATGGACTCCGAGGAGTACCGATCTCTACGGTGAGTGAGTTTCTCTATGCCTCTGTCACCCAAGGGTCTGCGGTGGTGAGCCTTCCACGGATCAGACAGGAGGATGGACACTCCCCCTCCCCCCCCCCTTTTCTTCCCCCCCCTACCCCGTGCCTTCTCTCTGCTTCTTCCCTTTCCCCCCTCCTCTCCCCCTCTTCACTTTCTCTTCTCTTTTATGTTTGCCTGTTGTGGTCTGTTGTTTGTGGCTCCTCGGGCCCTCCACTCTTGTGGGTACCCTACCACCAATCCGTGGTTTTGTGCCCTAAATTGGGCTAGGCCCATCGTTGGGCCACTGTGGGTCCTTCGGGGAGGTGGAAAAGTAGCCTATACAGGGGAAAGGACCCTTATATGTCTCATTCAGGGATTCTTCTGAATACCAATGACGAGCATGTCTTACATTTCATGTGGCGGAAGTTCCATTGGGATCTGTATAGCCCTAGGATTGCAAGGCAAGTGTTTGTGTTTGTTTTATGTACCTATGTGTCTTGTAAGGCTGTTTCTATGAAACCTTCTCAATAAAAATTATTTCTGTAAAAAAAGAGTAAGGGTTAGTTCACACCAGAAGCTACATAACAACTGCGTGCGTCTGCGCAGTTGCATTGCGATCCATTTTGGCGTGTTTGTGATGCGTTTTTTTTCTCTGCATGTCCCTGGATGATGCCACAATCAATTCTGTTTTTTTAATATGCGTTCTGTTGCGCTTCAGTGCGTTTGCACTGCATTTTGATGTGTTTCGTGCAGTTAGATGCAGGTAAAATAGGACAAGCAGTACTGTTTCTGACTGCATCTGAACGGACTGCAATGGTGTGAATTAGATGTGAACTAGTATGTTGCGCTTGGTTGAAATCTCTTCAACCAAGCGCAACATACTAGTTCACATCTGATCACACTGATACACATTGTTGCAGCTGGTACTTTAATTTAATTTTATTTTATTCACCTTCCTAGCGCAGTCAATTTTGGATAAAATGGTGTGAATTAGGCGTAAGAGGAAAGCATTGTGATGTATTTCGACTGCAGCAGTCAAAATAAATGGACTGCATCACAACTGCAGATGGTGTGAAGATTGTATACACAAAGAATGTTGACAAGGCTAATGGCCACACAAGAGGGATAAGGCAGACAAAGCAGAATGACACAATTGGGAAGTAACCGTAACCTCCAAAGTAAATCCGAGCAGTGTGTAGAGTCTGTAAGCTTCACTGCAGAATAGACTGCATGTGTCCAAATGTGAAATGGGAGGAAGTAATTGAAATAATGATAGAGGGGGACACTACTACCTAAAATGCAGGGAGGTCACCATACGGCAAGAGTGTGTGTCCAAATAAGGGAAGGTGAGAAAAAAAGGGTGAGATAAGAGAAAAGGGAGATAAAGTTTAGAAGAAATAGGATCATGATATAAGCCAGAAGAACGCAGGTACTCTATCCATGGTGACCAACCCGTGAGGAATTGATCGTAAGAGTCTTTTAAAATTGCTGTGAGTTTCTCATTGATCATGGCACCCATAGGACTTTGTTTATCCTTGTTAAAGTTGAGATTTGCTTCCAAGCAGGGGCGTTACCAGGCTGGGTGTCACCTGGTAAGGCTGCCAAGTTTCGCCTGGCACCCACATCATTACAGACGCTGGCCATCATTACGCAAATGCACTTTTTTTTTACATAATTAGTTAGGTTGAAAAAAGACACATGTTCATTGAGTTCAACCTATAGAGATATGGGGAAAAAAAGAAGAAGTTGGCCATCTTGGTGATGGATGCCGGCAAGGAGAGGTGGGGACATTCATCTGGTGGGATAAGGTCAGGGCAGCCATCAGAACGTTTGGGGCCCCCTTTAGTGACGCGCTGGACGCAGGGCTTAGTGACGTGCTGGACGCAGGGCTTAGTGACACGCTGGACACAGGACCCACCTGAGAGTGACCCTGCAGAGCCCACCATAGATGCTGCACAGCCCATCTGAGACTGTCTATGGTGGGCTCTGAAGGGGTCTCAGGTGGGCTGGTCAGGGCTGCATCCCTCCCCTCCCTCCTTTCCTTCCTTCCTTCCTCCTCTTACCTGCACACAAGGCCTCGTCTGCTGCCGGACCGGCCAGAAGTGACGTCACTTCCGGCCAGTCCAACATCAGACGAGCAGCGTCGCTGATGGGGCCCTAGCTTGTCTCAAAGACGCTGGAGCGGCAATGCTGGGGCCCTGCGCCGCTAGGGCCAGGCCTCTGCCTCCTTGCCCTTCACCGTCGGCCGATAGTCATGTAAGGGACCTGGGCGGGCCCCCAAGGCTGCCCGGGCCCCTTACATGAGTTTCGGCCGTACCCCCCTGATGGCTGCCCTGGATAAGGTATGCTGCCAGGTCCCCTCCTCTCTTGTGTAGCTGCATGGTTACACCCTTGCTCCAGGTGTGGTGCTGTTGATTGTGAATGGCACCTCAACACATTGTACAGTAAAGCCCAATGTACAGAAGCACATCACAACACATATGCCATGGGTTGTGGTATGCTGCATTTTGAAACAAGATCTCTCCAGAAAGAATGGTGAAGCAGTGACCTTTTTTTTCTCACACAGGTTTTTTTATTTTTTTTATTTTGCTACAGCAATTTGGGGTGGGGGGGGGGGGGACCATGAAAACATAAAGGTCCACTTTAAAAACCTTCCAATAATTGCAAGCAAAACCAAGATCAACTATTGGGTAGTTTATAGCTCCTATAGACACACACACAAACACAGAACGGTAATTCCAGATTTGCTAGTAAAAACTGTTCGGTGGAATAGATTCCTTTCATTCAGAACCCTTGGCTTCTAATCACAGTCTAACCACCTGCATTGATAATTGATGTTACAAACACAAAACAAGCCCTTATTCTTCCTGTTTGCTCTCCTCATTATTGTCGTTAGCCGTACTTTCATGCTACTACGGTTAATGAACTTCAGCAAGGGGCAGATGAGGAGACTGATAAAAATGACCTCATTGTCAGTCCAAACGGCCCCCTGTGTCCCTCTACGGTTCATGTCCTGAATGGCATTAACCTCATTTGCATGCTGATCATTCCCATAATAAATTGCTGTGGACAATGATGCGCCAACAGTAAAGTCCTCAGAGCCATTATACAGTCAGAAAACCTGTGTGAAAGACTTGCACACATGGGTCAAACCAAAGCCTACCTTCCGACTCTCAACTCACATCCAGCATTCATCATCCAGCATTCATCATCCAGCATTAATTGTGCTATATTGCAGGCTAATTGCTGGTGTCACCCCAGCCGCTGAAATAACCTGGGTCATCACCACTAGTCTGTCTAGGGGTATGACCTTCAGCTGCCCTACTATCATTCAATCGCCCTCTTCTAGTGCCCACAAACTGATGTCCACTACAGCAATTCAATGCTGAATAACTTTTTATTAAACTTCCTCATACTGGGGAGAGAGGGTATAGGATCCTCGACTTCCAGGGTGTAACAGACATACACTCCAGTTTTACCAGACCTATGTTAGCATCTCAGTGTAGATCCACTTGGAGTACAGTGAACGGTAATTGGACTATCAGATGAGCAGGAGATGAGTACAGATCCTCAGCAGAAGAGACACCAGCCATGCTCCAGAGGTCCTCTATGTTTTAGGCACCGCCAGCAGACATCAGCTTCTCTGGTTCTCTAAATTACCGACCTCCAAACTCTGCATTACAAACTAATGATCTCTGAACTCTGCATTGCAAATTACTGACCTCCAAACTAGGGCTGCAACCAACTAATCAATAATAATCGATAATGAGAATAGTTGTCAACTATTCTCATTATTGATTAGTTGGTTGGATCCCCTCACTCTCTCCTCCACACTAGGAGGATGGCACAGCATGCAGTGGACAGGTGCAATAGCCAGCCTGATATTGCTATTTGAAATGGCCAAGAGCAAGCTGGCTATTGCACCAGAAACTACCTGCTGTATTTATATTCAGCTGCTGTCTCCTGAATATTGCCACTGGCAGCCATCATTCCCTGGCTGAAGCTATTAAAGCATTGCAGGCTGCTATGGGCTATTTCAATTTGCATTAAGCCAATAGCAGGCTGGTTATTGCACCTGCCCACTGCTGCTGTCAATCAGCAGAATAGGACCTGATGGAGAACTTTAGGTCCCCATCTGATGATTGACAGCAGTAGTGGGCGGGTGCAATAGCCAGCCTGCTATTGGCCTATTTCAAATTGAAATAGCCCATAGCAGCCTAGCTATTAATTCCTATGTGTGTTTTCTTTTTTTTTTACTCTGACAGCGGTCGGCGGCCCCAATGTAAAAAACAATCCCTTTTCTGGGATAAAATGTTTTCCCTCCCAGGCGTCTGGAACCACTATCTAATAGCTGGAGACTCTGGGAGAGTTGAGATGTCTGCATTAAGCCCATATTGACCATTAATACATTTAATGGCTCACAGCATTTGGGAGTTTATCCATTTCAGAAAAAGTAAAAAAACTATATTTTTCATGAATAGTGAAAGGGAACATGATCACTAGGAAGTGTGTGCATGTGGGTGTTTTGTGCAACGCCTGCATAGCTTTAGCTGAGAAAATGTTGGCAGACACTTCCCAGCACTCAATTCTAAAACCAATAATGACTTTACACGTAAGTCACAGTTATGAAAACAGGAAGTGCAGCAATTAAAAACTTTGCTTAAAGGAGAACTATGGGGTCAGGGGTTTTCCCCATAGTTCTCCTTAGGGTAACGGGAGGACACAAACTAGCATCCTCCCGTCACCCTAAGCTCAGTATACCGCCCAGCTGTGTAAGTGACAGCTGGCTCTGCCTATCTAGAGGCAGAGCCAGCTGTATCCGCCCCCTCCCCCGTCCGTTCCGTCAGTCAGCGCTGGTGGATTGGAGCGGGGAGGGGGGAATCCAGCCCCTCCCCTGTCACGGCAGAGAGCCGTGACAGGATCGAGAGGTGAGCGAACACCGGCATGTGTTCGCTCATCTCCCAATCTACTGAGCCGACCTGTGACAGTCTCATTGTCACAGGTCGGCTAGAACTATGAGGTGAGTGAAAAGCAATCACCTCATAGTTCTCCTTTCTTTTCAATATTTCTTCAATCAAGTCATGTAATACAGAAAGATGACATTTGGTAATAAAAATACTCACAGGTGTATGAAACATTAACCAGTCAGTAGTGTTAACAGTAAAAGAAACATACATAGATTATTATGCCGTATCAAGCTAAGTATTCAATACGTATTTCTTTCTAATAAACTTGGAAGGGGCATAGTTCTCCTTTAATACATGGCAAAGAATGTTTACTAGGTACCGCACCTTCAAAAGTACTATCATGCGGCCCAATTGGCAACTATAGCCAAATACCACGCAACTGCCAAGGTGCCTATCTGGGTTTCAATCGAAGCAATAGATTGTGATCCATATGCAATAGATAATCTTTTATGGATGCACCCTAAGGATAGGAGCGACATCTCCAACATCATAACACGCCACTCGCTTCGCGTATGGGACGCCACTAAATATTCAAGCGGCTTCCTGTCATCTCACCTACCCATGCTCTCCTTCTTACACCACCCTGCCTTCCCCCCTGCATTTGACTCCCCCGCTATATTTCATAAATGGAGAGAAAAAGACCTCACCTGCTTTCACTCCCTATTCAATAATAACGGTATAATGCCTTTCCCGGATATTCAAACTCGGTACTCACTTCCATCCTCCGAAATCTTTAGTTATTTACAGATAAAGAGCTATATACACGCCATCAGTAATCTAAACGGACAACTGCAATCTATATCTCCCTTCGAGAAAATTTGCAAACGCGACCGTCATTCCCCTGGCATTATCTCACAACTATACACATCCTCCCTGCAAACTACTCACACACCACACCACCCATATATGGACCGATGGCAGAAGGACTTAGACCTCGTGCTTCCTGAAGACACCTGGTCTCAGATATGGACCTCCACCAACTCTTGCTAGATGAGCACCAGGGTGCTTGAGACAAATTATAAAGTACTCCTGCGTTGGTATATAACCCCCTCCCGATCCCAACACTTTGTGCTAGGATGTGAGGGCAAATGCCTTCGGGGGGTTGCTTTGCCAGCGGCACATATATGCATACATGGTGGTCATGGTGGTCATGCCCTATCATCCAGACGTACTGGTCTAAAATATTTAGAATGATCTCTACTCTTATGGGCACACATGTCCCCCCACTCCCCAAACAGCACTACTCAACACTAAACCCACAAACATTCCACATTCTAAATTCAAGCTAATGCTCCACGTCCTCTCTGCTGCCAGAGAGGACGTGGACGTGGCAAGCTTGTGCTTGGTTAACTAATAAAATCTCTTTTCAAGCCACTAAAAATAGAATTTATTGGACCTTTTCCCATGAAAATCTCTCAGCGCGCCTTACTGACCGAATGCCTAAGTTTGAAAAGCTATGGGAAGCTTGGGTGAAACACTTCCTGCCACCAACCTTTCACACGCGCCTTCTGACTCTATAATAATCTCCACCCCTCACCATAAGACCGACTTGGGAAAGACCTAGACCGAGCGTCACACCTGATCCCGCTTCTCTTCCCCTCTCCACTCTACCTTCCCCCCCTCCTGATTTGTCTCTATTCTAGCTTTTTCTCCTTCCTTGTATGTTCCTGACTGCGGTGGCGGTAGCCCCGCAAGTGTCAGTCCCCACCCTATTTAAGTCATAATTGGGCGATTGCTAAAAGTATGCCATGTCTACTGTCGTTACAACTGTTGTATAGCAATGCCAATGTCTACATCACTATGTACGCACACGCACGATGTTCGTGTCAGTGTGTCGTTTAACAAGTACTTTACTGGAAAAATAAAAAACTTTTTGAAACTAAAAAAAAGAATGTTTACTAGGCCTGCAGATAACAGCATAGGCACAGCCATGGCCTCTAATCGCATGACCCAGCTAATAGCAAAGTTTTTTATTGAATAAAAATAAAGATTGGTTTAATAGTCACTGATGGGGTGGACATGCAATCAGTTATGCATGTCACATCCATTTCGCTAGTTATGAAATAGTGGTAAAACCCGGGAGCCAAGACTAGGGAAAAAAAAGTGAAAACCTTCTGATGATAATGATTGCTATGAGAGAATATAAAAAAGTAACAGAAATTCCCAAACCTGAGAAATGTGTAATATTAATACATCTCATACCCAACACATGTCACAGTTTTGCATTCATCCGGCACCGACTTCCAATGCAGTTCTCCGTACTGGGTCACATGACTTCCCTCTGCTAAGGCTCTGAACAGGAAGCAGGTGGCTATTTAAAGCCAAGCACCTGTAAAGCCGTGACTGAGGTCTACATGGGGAACCAGCAGCCCAACAGATAGTGTCTAATAGTGCTGACTCTAGGGCAGTGGTGGCGAACCTATGGCACGTGTGCCAGAGAGGCAACGTGGGGCCCTCTCGGCTGGCACGCAAGCCCAGGTTCGGGCCACCTCTGAAAATATATCCGACCGTCCCGGATCACTTTGGCATGCGATCCGGGCCGGTCACAATCAGGCAGCGGCGACCTCTAAACAGGCATATTAGACAGCAGCTCCCTCCTTGCTAGGACCCCGAGAAGCCCCCAGCGAGCGTCCGTCTGCCTGTTTAGAGGCCGCCGCTGCTTGATTGTGACTGGCACGGTCGGACTTATTTTATTTACGGAGCCGCAGCTGCCTTCTCCTGAGAGCCGCACAACCCCCACCCCCCCAGGAGCAGCAGAGCCCCCCTGGGGACCCATAGAGCCACCTCTGAGAGCCGCACAGCCCCCCTAAGAGACGCACAGCCCCCCTGAGAGGTGCATGGGCCCCCCTAGGATGGGCACAACCTCACTGAGAGCCACACAGCCCCCCTAAGAGCCCCACAGACCCCCCTGGAGTCATGTCTGTGGCTGTGAGAATCTTGCAATGCCTCATTGGACTTGTAGTTCCACCACAGCTGGAGGGCCGGAGTTTTGCTACTCCTGCTCTACAGGTTGGAGTCAGTGGCAGAACTACCAGAGTCACAGCGGTGCTGGTATGGTTGTAACATGAAACATGCTATTTAAGGAGAAATTAGCATTCAAACTAGAGCTGCAGCTAACGATTATTTTCAAAATCGATTAGTTAGCCGATTATTACGTTCGATTAATCGGTTAAAAAATAAAATACATTTTAAAAAATGGCTCCAGTGATGGGACTACTAGTTTGTATTGAGATTGTAGTCCATCACAGGAGCAAGCTTTGAGCGGTGGAAGTGAAAAAGAAAAAAAAAAGTGTAGTGTGCAATATAGTGAAATGAAAAGTGTAAAATTATACAGCAATGAATGCAGAATGGTACCGGCTATAGAAGCCTACAAAACTCAGCAATAGTACCTTATACAGCACAATGCAGAATACCGCCAACTATAGAGGAATACAACAAATCCCAGCAATAGTACATTATAGCTGGTGGTATTCTGCATTGCGCTGTATAATGTACTGTTGGTGGGTTTTGTAGTCTTCTAAAGCTGGTGGAATTCGGCATTACGCTCTATAATGTATTATTGTTGGGTTTTGTAGTCCTCTATACAGCGCAATGCAGAATACCACCAGCTATATTGGAATACAACAAATCCCAGTAATACATTATACATACAGTGCACAATGTATTGCTGGGATTTGTATTCCTCTATAGCTGATGGTACATTGGTCTGTATAATATACAGCACAATGTACCATCAACTATAGAGGAATACAAATCCCACTATCCCAGCCATACATTATAGAGCACCATGTGGGGAAAGTGCAGGCTTACCTGAGCACTCTTCCAGCAACTTGTTTCTGAGATCGGGCCTGTCTATCGGCGGCTGTCATCCGCCCACACCTGCTCCTCCTTACTTCTTCACCCCGCGTCCCTGTGCCGATCGTGGATTTGGGCAAACAGCGAGTGTGAGGCAGGGAGGAGGTGTGGCGCGTGGATGCGGGCGGGTCTGGGGTGGGGAGGAGGTGTGGCATGCAGCGTGTGTGGAGCCGTGAACAGGGGCAACCAATCGGAAGCCGCTTAATCGATGATTGAAAAGGTTGACAACTTTTTCAATAATTGATTATAATCGATTATGTCGATTAGTTGTTGCAGCCCTAGTTCCAACTGCACTTATTCTTTAGCGATTGTTTGGCAGTTATTATAGAACGGCATCTTTAGGTGACCCCTCTATAAGGATCCCATAGAAGTGACTGCAGGAAGTTTATCAGGAAAGGAAATAAGGTGTGTTTTTTGTTTGCATAGTATATAACCACTAAATTATTTCTCCACAAAAGAAGTTATGTACAGTAACTATACTTCAGAACACAGGACATACGAATATGGCAGAGAAGACTAATGACATAGAAACCACAATTTCCAAGAGGAAACCAAAATGTTGCACAAAAGAGCAAAAGCATTTGACACCAATTCAACCATCTACCTCATAAGTTTTGCTCCTGTTATATACACATTATTCAAAAATGATATATACACCGATCAGCCATAACATTATGACCACCCGCCTAATATTGATATTGGTATCTGGCACCAAGCCGTCAGTAGCAGATTCTTTAAGTCCTGTAAGTTGTGAGGTGATCGGCCTCCATGGATCAGACTTGTTTTTCCAGCACATCCCACAGATGATCGATTGGATTGATATCTGGAAAATTTGGAGGCCAAGTCAACAGCTCAAACTTGTTTTTGCGTTCCTCAAACCATTCTTCAACCATTTTTGCCATGTGATAGGGCGCATTATCCTGCTGAAAGAGGCCACTGCCATCAGGAAATATATATACTGTATACCGTGTTTCCCCGAAAATAGGACCTACCCCAAAAATAAGACCTAGTACTATTTTTGGGAATTGCTAAAATAATACCTACCCCGAAAATAAGACCTAGTTGTGACCATTCCCAGGGCTGGTTGTGGCATAAGGGGGACCTTGAAGAGCCGTGGGAGAGGGAGGAGGGAATCAGCGGTGCCAACGTTAGAGGAAGCGAGGTGGCACCGGGGGGAGCAGAGCCGCATAAGCCGATGCCTCCTCTATAGCGCCGACTCATGTCACATACGGAGTGATACCAAATGCACTCCACCTGTGAGCAATCGATAGCGAAAGTGTGCTTCGCCCATTCTGGTTACCAAATTGCTATTGGAAAGGTGCGGCACCCGAATTGCCCTGTTCACCCTATTCTTAACTTTGCCATTTTGGATTATTTCATTTGGATGTGGATTTGCATTAACTTTGGATTGCTGTACATGAAAAAGAAAAATAAGACCTACCCCGAAAATAAAACCTAGTGTGTTTTTTTGAGCCAAAAAAAATATAAGACAGTGTCTAATTTATGGGGAAACACAGTATTTACTTTATGAGAGAGTTAGTTAAGAAAAAAATGACCCGATACCTGAAAACTGGAGATTGGTATTTCAAGGCCATCTTGGTGACCTGATACGCCGGGGCTAAGAGGAGTATAAGTAAACACAACAGACCTCTAGGGCGACATCTAACCCAATACAGTACAGAAACCCATTTGGGAGCAGACCTTTTCCTAACACTTATCATCACCTTCACACTAACAACAAATTTCTCTTTTAGTCTCTTAAATCTACTTTTTAAGCATTTTGTTATATTTGCAAACACACAAAAAAAACCTGTGGG
The DNA here is from genome assembly GCF_000935625.1 of Nanorana parkeri. Taxonomy (NCBI): domain Eukaryota; kingdom Metazoa; phylum Chordata; class Amphibia; order Anura; family Dicroglossidae; genus Nanorana; species Nanorana parkeri. The sequence goes on from NW_017306363.1 coordinate 2,052,638, forward strand.
TCTTGTCGGAATTTCAGAGCTGACCTGTGTCCTATGCACGCTTCCTGTGTTACCTCAAAGAGGCATTTTAGCCCTCCCAGTTCTTATAATAGATTGCAGAATGACTAGCCTAAACATGGTAGAGATCTGAGAGTGTAAGTGGTTGAGGAGTTTACCAGTAGGACATTGGGCATGGCTGACACCACAACAATGCTGTGTGTTGTCAGCCCACAACCGGACTTAGGAGCTGAGTGCATTTCTAGCAGATCATCAGGAACTTCCCTATACTTGCAGGGTTTTTAAATGAATAAATCAGGGTTGGGGGGGTGTGTGCATGTTTTGCAGAGATGTGCTGCATTTTTGTTTTCCTTAACATGCACTTAAAATCTATTAATCCACTGCAATAGAAAATGCTGTATACTCACCTTGACCTGGCTCTCCATCCTCCTTAGGAAAGCCTTTTTTGGTAGTATACACTTGGGTCCCTGGCACACGCTGGTTCCTTCTTCCGACCTCCTACACCACTACAGGACTGAAAAGTAATGTAGAGGGCGAGGAATAATTCTAGCAGTTAATGCTAAGGGCCCGTTTCCACCAGTTGCAGTGCGTTCCGGCCCGATTCTGGCCAGAACGCACAGCTTTAACTTGTCATCTGGTGTACGGTACATGTTAGGTGTACTTTAGAGAAGTCTTTTGAGATCTGCAGCTACTATGACTCTACATTGTACAATCCCAGAAGGTCACAAAGCACTTTTTCTGCATCATCTCGTCAAAGGATGTGACTCAGGACAACGTATATACCTGCTTCTCAGTGAATGGCATTGAAATTCTGTTCCCACCTATAACTCTACAAGCTCAGCATGCAATGCAAGGAAAGGTCTTCTGTTTCTTCTGAGTGTATGCACTGAGAAATAGAGAAATATATAAAGGCTGCCGTTGCAGACCTCTCCTTCTGAAAAGGCTAGCCATGATGGATCAATGACTGTAGTACATTCTAAAGCGCTGACCTGGAGCAAGCATGCAAATCAGGAGCTTTGACTTCACTTGGAATTTCTAGATCTGCACGCTTGCAGAAAGTGTTGAAGAAAGAGGATTAGGCCTCATTCACACGAGAAAAGGCCGGCACGTACAGCTCCGTGCTGCGTGTACGGCTGTATCGGGCAGCTCCAGGGAAGGACAGGTGCTGCGTGTGATTAGTATGCACCCCTTGTCCTTCTCTATGGGAGTACGCGGCTTAAACGCCCCGTACTCCCTGTGATAGCCGGCCGAACGCTGAGGGAGGAGAGCGCTGCGAGCGGCCGGCGTCTCTCCTCCCACACCGCTCAGCCTCCTATCACAGTCCGGCAGAGCGGTGTGTGGGCGGAGACAGCCAGTGCTGTCACAGGAGACTGGGCTTTCCTCCCTACACCGCTCGATCAGCCTCCTGTGACAGCTGTCAGGATGGAGAGCGGGTACAAGCAATTGGATAGATGAGTACCTGTCCCCAGGCATCCCACGTCGTCTGTGTGCTATTTAACCCAACCACCGTCACTATCACATACAACGGTCTCTGGTGCCACTGCACAACCCGACTCCTCCTTCTTCCTTTTCTTTTCACACTCTTCTCTCCTCTCCTCCTTCTTTTCCCCAAGAAGCATGACATAGCCACATCTGTATCCGATTGTGACCCTCCCCCCTGCATGTTGTCTTGTGTGTGTCCTGTCTGTGTTATGTGACGGTGTCGCTCGCCGCTCAGACGGCTAGTTACAAAACACGTTAGCAGTAGCCTATCTACTGCCTCTTTCGAGGTATATGTGGTCTGGGACGTTACTGGGAATACTTGAATAACGACATGATAATCATCTAAACTATCATCCTCGGATCTGTCTATTCAGCTATCTCTAATATCATGATAGAAGCCAGGAAAGGTTTTAGACTATGTATACATGTTGGAAGGTAATACTATGTGTAACTCATCGGATACTCCCAGATCATCTATGTCTAGCTGGACCTAATACCACGTCACAAAGAACACCCCGAAATTTTTGCTTGTTATATCTGTGATAATTATCCCTTCTCTATGAACCACATTGTAACTGACTGTTAATACTACATGTCATCTTTGATATAACGGTCTGCGCACCGCACTGTGTGATGTCCTGTATTGTTAGTTGTACTCGCTGATAAATCAATAAAACATTTATACGAAAAAAAATTAAAAGTTTATTAAAAAAATAAATAAAAATAAACTATTTTTTAAAATTGAAAACATTAAAATAAAAAACATTTTCGGTTTCGGCCTGACAATTCTTTTTATTTCGGTTTTGTTTCTGAAATTTCCATTTCAGTGCACCACTAGTGTCTATACTCTGTTGTATTGTAATAAGGTAGAGAATAAAGCTGTGGCTTCCTTCCTGTTTTCCAAGCCATGTGCAGCATGCATATCAGACTGTGTGCTTGTGTTTCTCTGTAATGCTGTGCAAGAAGTTCAGACAAAAGTATGGTATAGAATGCCTGTCACCTTTCAGTTCATTGGTTTAACAAATTGGAGTTTTCATGTACTTTTGTTTTAGATTCTTTGTGAAGGGGTAATTCATTTGTAATACAGCTCTGAATTCATGAGTACATCACTGGATGAATTCTTTAAATGCAAACAGTGTAAGTATCTGAATTTGACAAGGTATCAGCCTCTTGCAGTCCCTGTACAGCAAAGCTTAAACTGTGCGATGGAGAAGCAGCAAAAAAGAGCCAATCAGTTGTGCTGCAGTGCTCAAGAAGTATGCAGATAGGGGGACAGAGCAGGGTGGCAGAGGGATGAACTGCTTCCACTGTCCAGTTATAGGCTGGGGGAGTAACAAGCTGTTTGTCTGCATAGATCGCAAGGAGGCATATGCGGCTGGTCTGTGTAGATGTGAACACAGGACTTCACGGCTCCTGTTTGGTCCCTTGGTAATGAGGGGTAGTAAATGCAACTGAAGGGCACGTTAGGAAGAGGTAGACTGTGCGTTAATGAAACACTCTCCGTCAGGTGCAGTGAGAGCTCAGCTGGCCAGGCTGCCACTCGTCGGCTGAACGGGAGCAGGAGTGCCGCTATGTAACGATGGGTCAGCAGTCGTTGTGGAAAACGTTCAGGGGCGGGCACAAGGCTGGAGGACACTGTGGCCCGTCTTGCTGAGTGATGAGAATATTAGTTGGATGGTTTGGCTACGCATTTCGAGGCTCTGTGCCTCTTTGTCAAACCAGAGATAGTTTCCTAGGGCTATTTATTTTTATTCTAATGTCTGTTATCTGTTTATTATGCGATACAAAAATAATCTTCTGTCACGACTTAGGATAGTCACATATAGTTATATACATGATATTTAAATATTACAGGCAGCCTCCCAGAGCCTCGAAACGCGTAGCCAAACCATCCAACTAATATTCTCAGCAAGACGGGCCACAGTGTCCTTCAGCCTTGTGCCCGCCCCTGAACGTTTTCCACAACGACTGCTGACCCATCGTTACATAGCGGCACTCCTGCTCCCGTTCAGCCGACGAGTGGCAGCCTGGCCAGCTGAGCTCTCACTGCACCTGACGGAGAGTGTTTCATTAACGCACAGTCTACCTCTTCCTAACGTGCCCTTCAGTTGCATTTACTACCCCTCATTACCAAGGGACCAAACAGGAGCCGTGAAGTCCGGTGTTCACATCCACACAGACCAGCCGCATATGCCTCCTTGCGATCTATGCCGACAAACAGCTCTCACCCTCCATCGGCAAGATACCACCTCGTCCGTCTAAAAGTGAGTTTGCATCCATATCTATTTAAAGATTATAAATTGTTGAACAACAAGAATCCCAGGGTTGTAGCGCTCCTTTTTTGTCTTCCTATAATTGTCCACAGGGTCCCTCTCCCTGGCTAAGTAGCTTGCTCACCCAAACCTGCTTATTATAATTTTCCCATCTGTTGTGCGCTCGCTATTCTTACCGTTTTTTATCTTGGGGGAGTAACAAGACCTGTTACAGGACTACAATAGCAGTGCTGTGTAGATTTCAGAACTGGATGGCTTGCCTTGAGTTCAGCTTTAAATACAGCTCTTAGGATCCCAAGGCGGTCACAGGGACTTTTTTTTTTCAGCTGAAGGGCACCAGTGTTGCCTGCATTAGAGATAGGAGCCTGGCATTAAATCCATGGGAAATGCACACTAAGGAGATTAATGTAACAAAATAATCTGTTTTAATGAAAAATGTGTTCTATGTGGGTCATCTGAGCGTGCCGTGTCCACCGTGAGTTCTGCGTAGGACAGGATTATATGAGAAATCTGGAAGTGGATTTACAGTGTCATTTAGAATGTACGCTAATGCACTGAGCAATGTCAGGGGAGTCGTTTTATGTGACAGATGGACCCCATAGCAGATCATTCTACAGTAAGGATACAGTTGCGACCCCGTGTTCAGTGCGCTAGATGAGAGGCTCCTCCTGTCAGTTCTCTCACCAAGCAGCCATTCAAAATATGCTGCCCGGTGCCAAGTGTCTGCTTGAGGTGGGATGGACAGGGGCTGTGGCCCTGAGCGAGCTCCTTCCATACGTACAGCTCCCTCATGTGTCCTGTAGAGGTGCCTGGACCGGAGTGATGTCACATTCCGACTCCCAGCACCTATACAAGGTTCAAGCATTGCACATATGGATGGAGCTCAATCACAGCACAGCAACCCACACTGGACCCCAGGCTGAGGATCAACTCCAGCTCTTGTAAGGTATGGAGACTGGGTGAATCTTTTGAATGGCATCCCAAGTGCACCTCCCACCCACAGTTTGATCGCCCAAACCGGAACACGCGGTACCGCAATGCTGTGCGTTCCTTTGCAGTGTAACCTGCACTGAAAATGAACTTTGCAGTTCCTTTGCAGGAAGAAGACTTAATGGCCAATGACAAATGTGGGTCCTAAGGTTACACAGGTTGAGAACCTCTGCACTAAAGGCAATTCTATGTCGTCATCATCATCAGCCTTTTTCTGCTTTGCTAGGGAATGGCTCAAACCCGTGTCAGCTTTCTAGGTGACCCATTAGGGTATGGGTGAGTGGGTGGGGGAATTCTATTCACTTCCTGTCCTACAAATTGATACAAAAAGTGGTTCTGAGCCAACCGGGAAAACAGGACACCACACCCCTAATATCATTGAAGCAACACAACGTTGCTGACGTCAGCGGCCGGGGTGGGCCTATGATCTGCGCCTGCGTCCGCAATCGTGGCACGTCACACTGGGAGGTTTCTCGTCATATTGACAGGGCACCTCCCATCCTATCTCGTCCCGCCTGTGGGACGGCAGCCGCCACTCGGTAAACGCCAAACCCACTCCTATCTGCCGCAGCCTCGATGTAATGCCGCCGCCAGGCAGACGGGCAGAGACAGCCCTGGACGAGTCAGGGGGACCATCAACCCACCTAGGGCAAAAGCCCCGAGGGAGTGAGGGTCCATGCACAGAGCATCCCCCCTCCTCCAGGATAGATGTTAAGAATAAGAGGGGGGGGGGAGACATCGGCCCAATCATGTCATCAGTGCGAGTATAACCATCCTCAAGAGGGGACATAGACGACTATTTATTTTTAGTCTAATGTCTGTTATCTGTTTATTATGCAATACAAAAATAATCTTCTGTCACAACTTAGGATAGTCACATATGGTTATACCCATGATATTTAAATATTACAGGCAGCCTCCCATCTTCCTGAGGAAGCTTTTTAGTGAAACGCATAGAAGAATGGACCCACGGTGCATCGATGCAAGAGTCTACAATCCAATTATGACAATATATGATGAACTTAAGGATTTTTAGCAATATTTATTAATGATTAGTACATTATTGATGCCTAGTATGTGGTCGTGTGGTCCAGGGAGGCTATAGGCCTTTTGTGTTTTTAGATCATAATATGTGTAGGAAGTCATTATGAGCATATAACCGAAGGGTATATATAGTGACCCTGTTTTGTATTATGTATGTGTATTTATTTATTATTATATATATATGTATTTATTTGTATAATTAAAATTAATTTTTTACAATCAAATATGCAATATGTGTTCCATGCCTAGAGTGACACTTTCAAAGCCCCATTTTTTCTCTTGCTGTCCTGCAAATGCAACAGGAAGTGAGAGGAAAAAAAAGTTCATGTGTTTTTTGAACATTTTTTTTCTTTGGCTACCGCAAAGCATTTTCTTCTGTGACATCATTAGGTGTCTTCTTCCTTGTATCTGCTTCCTGCTTTTTCCCTCTGTTGCTGTGCCGTCAGATCGTGCATGCTACTCCAATACTGAACAATAGATCTAGCTAGGTTTGCATCATGAAAATAAAGTGTAACAACTTTGTTTTAGATACAATATGTTTTTCCATTTTTTTTTTGCTGTCTGGGCACCATTGGGCTGATTTACCTTCAGACACAAAGGGGGGTATTTATAAACAGTATAGAGTCATACGTCTTGCAGATGTCTGTGAACATTTGCAGCGTTCACAGAGATTTGCAACGTTCAAACGCTCTGTGCAGATAGAAGCAAAAAGGAATGTTCTTAATATATTTTCTTCAATCAGGTGGAATGTCAAGTAATACAACATTATGGCCACTAGATGTAGCTATGGAGCATAGGAAATATACACTTAAAGTGACACTAAACTCAGGAGATAAATCTTAAAAATACATTCAGGTGCCTTAATTATTAACAGCAATGTATCTTATTTGTGTATCACTCGGCTGTAGATCCTCAAATCATCTCTGAATTGGTGCTGTCACTTCCTTCCGCATGGAGGGGGGCTAATTTTGTTCCCCATGGTCCCTGTGTGTGTTGTAAAGTAGTCACCGCTCCACACATCTCCTTGCCTTGCACACTCTGGCCCTAAAGGGGGCAGCAGGCAAACTGTGCAGCCATCTTGCATTGCCTGCCGACCCCCATGTGACCCAAAGTGATGCCGTCTGATCTACCGTCTGCCGCCTGATCTCTGATCTACCCAGGGCCATCATTATAGGAATGGGCCTGGGCAGATTTAACAAAAGCATGGAGTTAGGTTTTTTAAGGAAAACTTGTGCCAACCGCTTCTCGGTCACCAAAATATTGCCTTGGTCCTTTTCAAATGAGTTCAGAGGACAAGAAGCAGTAAAATGATTCATGGTAAAAAGATTTAGTTTTTTAGACAAACGCTGTAACAAAGGTGCGTCCTCTGCCTAAATATTTTGCATGAGAAGGTGTCGCTCTTAAAAGGTTTGCTGCTATTTATATAACCTGCAGACAAAACAGCGTGCAAGTATGGCATGAAAGGGATGTAAAACATGGGGAAGTTACAACAAAAATGAAAGAAGAAAAACTCCATACAATCCATCACTGAAATGCCACAAGTTTCCCTTTCCAACCCGACAACACCCACAATCTTCATACATTGTCTTTATTGTGACAACAACAAATCCACAAACTTTAAGTCCAAGGGTCACATGTAAAGTGATATTATAGCCTCATATTTTTTTTTCCTTTAAGTGGACACTCCTTTGCTGCAGGCTGTTGCTGCTTTTTTTTAAAACTTTTTATTTCCTAGTGGGTCCCCGCAGCGCTCTTTCACCCGCCCCCTGCACAGGTGCCACCATCGTTCTAATGGAGGCACCCGTGAGCGCTCATGCCCGCAGTGGCTCTGTGCGTCCATAGACACACACAGCCCTGTGGCAGGCCACGCCCCTTCCCTATTTGATTAATAGCAGAAGGAGCCTATGGCTCCTCTGCCATCAGTATCCTCCCCCCGCAACCTGGAAGTACGGGGAACGGAGGATCGCTTTGGGACCGGCGGCGGGGATGAGCGTTGCTGACAGGTAAGTGTGGGGGGGACTGGGGTGTAGAATATTCACTTGGGCTTTTATATATATTTACACACACACACATATATAATATATATAAAAGCCCAAGTGAATATTCTACATGGGGGAGAAAAAAGGTGCTGGGCCCTTTTTAGCCTAATGCAGAGAATGCAATAAGGTAAAAAAAGCCCAGACCTTAATACTACTTTAAGGAAGTTAGAAGATCTGCTCCTAGAGATAGAATCTACGCAGTGGTGTCACAAGGGGGGTGTAGCCCGTACCCGGGTAACACCATAGCATGGGTGACACCAAAATGACAGACAGTCATTTTGGTGTCACCCCCTTTAAAAAGTCAGGCACTCGGTCGTGGACCGAGAGCCCGACAGTGTCAGGAGACACTGGCAGAGAGAGGAGGGGACGTTCACCCGGCAGGGTGAGGTATGACACTGGGCGGACGTCCCCTCCTCTCTCTGCCGGCGTCAATCAGATGGCCGCGCATGCGCAATGACGTCACGCGCGATGACGACACGGCGGGGTGTATACCACATACAAAGATGTAGTATAAAAAGGATGCAAATGTATATTTAAAAAAAAAGTAATCCCGGCAATATGAACGCCAAATAATCTGTCACTGAAAATAACCGAGTCTCCCTTTTCAATGCTGAGTTCATGCACCATTTATGTTTTAGTTTTTGGCTGGAGGCTGCAGTAATGGAACACTCACAGGCTATTTACACTCGGGGGAATTTATCATAGCAATGGCGAGTGTTTGAACTTGCACGGAATATATTTGCACCAGATTTATCAAGCTAGTGTAATGTTGTTGATAAATGAGGTTTAATAGACTCCAGGAAAGAAGACTCGTAACTCCAGGCACAAAGCGTAACTGTCGCATCTTGAAGAAGTGGTCACGGGGACTTCTTAAGTTGTGATTATTTTCTTAGGGGATGCTCCAGTTTCAGACAGAGAAGAGAATATACCCCAAGAACATCTGATCCCAAGAGAATATACCCCAAGAACATGCGATCCTAAGAGAAAATACACCAATAATAAAATAATATCCTAATAATACATTTGATCGAAAGATTAATTACTCTGAGAACATCCGATCCTAAGAGAAAATACCCCAAGAACATGCGATCCTAAGAGAAAATACCCCAAGAACATCCCATCCTAAGAGAAAATACCCCAAGAACATGCCATCCTAAGAGAAAATACCCCAAGAACATGCGCTCCTAAGAGAAAATACCCCAAGAACATGTGCTCCTAAGAGAAAATACCCCAAAACATGCGCTCCTAAGTGAAAATATGCTAATAATACTATTGATAAAAAGATAAATTACTCTAAGAACATCCGATCCTAAGAGAAAATACCCCAATAATACAATAATATCCTAGTAATACATTTGATTGAAAGATAAATTACTCTAAGAACATCCGATCCTAAGAGAAAATACCCCAAGAACATGCAATCCTAAGAGAAAATACCCCAAGAACATCCCATCCTAAGAGAAAATACCCCAAGAACATCCCATCCTAAGAGAAAATACCCCAAGAACATGCGCTCCTAAGAGAAAATATCCTAATAATACATTTGATCAAAAGCTAAATTACTCTAAGAACATTCGATCCCAAGAGAATATACCCCAAGAACATGCGCTCCTAAGTGAAAATATTCTAATAATACTATTGATGAAAAGATAAATTACTCTAAGAACATCCGATCCTAAGAGACAATACCCCAAGAACATCGGATATTGCCCCCTTCACACAACAGCCACAGCTTTATACATTGTGCAAAAAATCCCTAAAGCTAATAAGCGAATGCACATGCAGTTTGAATAAACAATGGATGCAAAGTTTTTATAAACCGACCTTTTCCCGTGTACCCCCGATTCCCCCCCCCAATTCCATATTTCTGTTCTTTTATCAATGTACCAATAAGGTGGCAAAGGTGGCAGATCATAGCACAGACGTAGGATCAGTGCGACCGTTCTATATTGCTTCTTCAGATGACAATTTGCCTTCAGTGAGACGGCTCGTTCTCCCCATGTGCTTGCAATGTTCTCCTTGGTAATACAAAAATCACTGCGCTAGGAGTGAATATCTAAATAGCTAATTAGACCAATATAACACTAGAGTGCTTGTTTGGCTACTGTGGGTGCGTTTAAACATAAATGAACGCTCAATGACACACTGGGCTGTGATTGATACTTTCATCATTTATTTTTGTTACATTTCACTGTCACATGCCAAGATATAGATTTCCGGTAATTGTACACTGTATTTCTTTCCTCTTTAAACTAAGAGATTGTTCATCACAAATATTGAATTAACATCCACTCAGACCGAGCGCAACTTATTTGCTACACAATGTTCTCCTTGGCCCGCGAACCCCCAAAAAACCATAATGCTACTCTAGGTGGCTCACAACCCACACTGCCATCACGGTGCCCCTGTAAGTACGAATATTACATTGTGAGCTCCTCCAGACGTGAAAGATTTGAAGCATCGCAGAAGAATACGTCAAACAACAAGTAAAGCATATCGGTCTGGATGGATCGAATGTTTAACACCCAGTGCCCCCGCTGTACGTCACTAGGTGCCCCGCCTGTACATCACTAGGTGCCCCCCCTGTACATCACTAGGTGTTACTGAACACAAGAAAAGAAGAGAACACATCGAACGGAACGGCAGCACCTACCTTCCAGCCCAGCAGCAGCCTCATTGTCGATATCGCACCGGTGACTTTATGTGTTTGCCATCAACAGAGATGTGAAATCTGCAGACAGTGCCGTCCCTCCAGGGGCACAGACTGGTCTTTTAGGCAGCTGGGGCGATATCAAGGGAGGCGAGTAAGGGAGCGTGTGTAAACTGTTCCAGTTCAGTGAAAGGATGTTTGCAAGGGAGTGGGAGAGGCGTGCTCAAGCAAGCTGTTGACAATAGAGAAAACCTTCTGCTGTGTTCATTCTCAGCGTTCAGATAACAGATCCTTCCTGGGCAAAGCACTCACCGTTTTAAAAAAAAAAACCTTTCGCAGAGGGCCACAGCGGGTCATGCTCGCCTGGTCAAAGGCGACATAGAAAGCCACAGACTGCCTGGTTTAACCATCGCTCCCAAAGCCAGCCGTACACATGCAGATTGCCTCTCATCAACCTGCGGGCTGAAAGTCGCACAATCAATCCATTCCCCTATAGGGCTATACAGTTAGGGTTGCCACCTTTTCTTCCAGCGAAACCGGAACACTAAGCGATGCACGGAATTTTTTTTAGGAGAATGAGTCGCGGCTTAATTATTTGTAAATAGTGAGACCATATTCAGTGTGGGGGGGGGCAGCAGCCCCTAGGTTAATTTTGGTTGCCCCTAGGGCAATTTTGGTCGCACCTGTCTGCCTGACATCATGTGTCCGGGTTTCAGCTGCCATGAAACCCGGGCAGGTGGCAACCCTACTATAAGGTATGGATGGAGGAATCTCCATTGCCAGCTATTTTATTGGCTACTTGAATACCCAAATGATTCATTGCATCTGATAGGATGCAGTCACTGTTTTCCACCCGGCTCAGTCAACTTTTAAAACGATTTTTGTTGACTGCGGTGGTACCGACAGGTCCAACTATGGCTCAGAGCCGTGTATGGCTTACTTAAAGTAGAACTAAAGTTTTGGATAGCATAAGGGAGAATTATAACCCTTGTCAGCATTTTTTAGATTTTGGACATCGGGGAGATTTCCCTTCCAGGCAGAGTGTCACCCAGAGCCGGGGATCTCAGTGATGGTCGCCAGCAGAGAGAGGAAGGGACGTGTACCTTATCCCGCCGGGTCCCCTCCTATCTTGTACAGCTGTTGGATGACCGAGTGCCTGACTTTTCAGAGGCGGGGTGACACCAAAAGGACTTTGAGTCATTTTGTTGTCACCCCCTCCGATGGTGTCACCAAGTGCGGGCCGCACCCCCCTCGTGACGCCACTGTTCCCTTCACCTCCTGTCCAATGGAGGAACCTCCACTACCGGCTATTTTATTCAGCACCTGTGGCTGCTTCAATACCTAAATATTAATTGCATCTCATAGGATGCAGTCACTGTTTTCCATCCGGCTCAGTCAGTTTTTAAATTGACTTTTGTTGACCGGGGTGGTACCGACAGGTCCAACTATGGCTCACTTAAAGTAGAAGCGAGGTTTTGGATAGCATAAGCCGGGGATCTCAGTGATGGAAGCCAGCAGAGAGAGGAAGGGACGTTTATCTTATCCTGCCGGATCCACTCCTCTCTTGTACAGCTGTTGGATGACCGGGTGCCCAACTTTTCAGAGGGGGTGACCTGGGCCGGATTTACTCTCTCTGCTGCCCCAAGGCCAGGTTCCTTAGTGTGCCCCCCTCCCCGCCAAATTTCCTCCCCAGATGGCGGGGCAGCAGGGTTGGTTTTCATTTTTAATTTTTTTTTCCTTTATTTTTTAGCACTTGTACAGAACGAGCGGCAGCTTCCCCACTCTACATTTAGCTCTGCTTGCCCGAAGTAGGGCTAAATGTAGAAAACAACTACCCGTCCGGCGCCCAGAACTGCATGTCCCGGGCGTCAGGAGATAGGAATTCCACACCCCTGCTGCCCCGAGGCCGAGCCTCGGTTGGCCTTGTGGGAAATCCGGTCCTGGGGGTGACACCAAAAGGACTTTGAGTCACTTTGGTGTCACCCCCTCTGATGGTAGTAAAGGATGGACACCGGCACTCAAAAGCAAGTTCAGTACGTGTTTTTTTAACGTACCAGTTGCAAGTAGAACACTCTAAACAACGTTTTCGGGGTCTCACAGGATCTCCTTCATCATGCAAACATCCTTTACTGATATTTTGTCAGAAGCCACCCGCTGACACCTGCTGCACAGAACACGCGTACTAGCGATGTTCAAGTCGAACTCAAGCTCGAGTGGAACATCCAGGCCATCCCTATTTGCAACACGTGAATGAACCTATTGAGGAATCATTAGATGCATATGTATTCTTTTAGAAAAGCTTTCTAAATGCATATTATTATACAGGATTTATATAGCGCCAACAGTTTGCGCAGCGCTTTACAATATAAGAAAGACATTACAATCACAATGCAATTCAAGACCAGATGGTAAGGAGGGCCCTGCCCCTGAGGGCTTACAATCTAAAAGGGAGGGGCCATTGATACATGAGGAGGTAGCTGTGTGGGGATGAATTGTTTAAGAAAGTGATAGTTCAGTTGTTAGGATGAGGTGGGATATAAACGCATTTAATTGCATGTGTTCAATTGTCCATGTGAATGAGGACTAACAGGGTTATTCACAAAAGGGTGAAGGGTTTGGAGAAGAGAACAATCTAGGCCAAAATATTCGATTTGGAAAAAATCTCCAATTTAGCTCACTTTCCAGTTCAGCTATGTTGTCCTAGATTGTTCACTTCTCCTGCCTTCTCCAAACTCTTCACCCTTATATCTGTATCTGCACCTTTTTAAACTGTTCAGCAATTGTCCTGGTGCTGCATCTATTTACATCAACATGTAGATAAAAAAAACAGGGCTTTAGTCCGGTTTTTTTGGAACCAGCTCCCTCTTTTTTTCTTTCCTTTTCCTTTTCAAGTCTGACGTATGCATGTCTATAAAAGATGTAATAAAGGACCTATATCTCACTGCTACGTGTGCGGCAATACGCATCATGTGTGGCACAATCGTTGTTTTTGTTTGTAGGTGCACCCAACGTGTTTGCTGGAGACTACTAAAAAACATTTTTGGGTGTTTTTAAATTTTTTAAAATTTATTTTGATGTAATTTTTTTAATTAACTTTATTTGTATGACATAGGGGGATAGCAAGCCCATTACTGCTTCTTTTTAAGGAGACGTTAGGGGTCTGATAGACCCCTAATGTCGCCTTTTCAGTCCAATGTAGCTAATCAAGCACAGATCATGTTCAGTCGCCTCATACTAATTCCCCCTTTGCTTGGAGATAAACCTTTCACTGCATTATATTATTATTATATAAGATTATATAGCGCCAATAGTTTGCGCCAATAGCTCATCTTTAATTCTTTATTAAAGGAGAAGTATGGGGTCAGTGTTTTTCTCCATAGTTCTCTTAAGGGTCACAGGAGGGCATATACTAGCATCCTCCCGTGACCCAAAGCTCAGTATATCGCAGTATATCTCGCGGTATACTGAGACCGCCGCAGCCGGGACGGATCCCAACATGACTGTCGAGATCCACCCAGCTGCGTGAGTGACAGCTGGCTCTGCCTATCTAGAGGCAGAGACAGCTGTACCCGCCCCCTCCCCGTCTATTCCTCCAGTCAGCGCTGGAGGATTGGAGAGAGGAGAGGGGATCCCTGCAGGGAGCAGTGAGTGACAGTCACGGTTCTTTGCAGGCACAGGATCGAGAAGTGAGCGAGCGACGGTATGTGTTCGCTCACTTCCCGATCTATTGAGCCGACATGTGACAGTTTAATTGTCACACGTCGGCTCGAACTATGAGGATGAGTCATTTTCACTCACCTCATAGTTCTCCTTTAATAATAATAATGAAAATTGCAAAAATTATTTCACATATTTAAAAATATCTTATCCCGATGAACCTCTTCATATTCTCATCATGACGAATAAATATCATCCACATTATTCACCAACGTCAATATTTGTGAACCGTTCAGCCGTGTAAATTACTTTGTAACTCCGCACTGTTCCCTCCTTCCAAGTCCTGCCGGAAATATCTGGTTTATACTTTGTTTCACAATTACTTGCCACGCTTGAGTTCTGTATAAACATGGATGAGCCCAGCAATATCTTTACAAGTTGATCCACATAGGAACCGTTTGTAACTACTCACAGCCGTCCCTACAATGAGACCACCTGAAACTTTTGCCTCAGGCATTTAGACATGGGGGGGGGCGGGGGTCTATTGAACATTGTGGCTAGTGCACAATATGCAGTAGCCGCAATGTTTAACACCTTTGTTGCCACCAAAGTATATCATACATCGGTGGCAGCCGGCCCCTAAAAGCAGACTCCCAGCTGGCTTCCAACAATGTATGTCATACATCAGCAGCAGCGAGCCCCTGCAAGCAGACTTCCATATACACTGGAAGTGATTCGGGTGGCTGCGAGGCCGCCTGATCACTTCCATGGGCAGGTGCACATGTCCTCCCCACCCGATACCCCCTGCTTGGCTGCACCTTCTGTGGGCCTGGGACCAGTATTGCAGGTGTTGGCAGGTAGAGGTGAGAGAGACCAGTGAACATCAGTTTGTTATGCTCCTCCCAGTTGAATGAACCTGGAAGCAACAATAATTTTGTCACTTCCGTTTTCTCAGCTGTCATTCCCCAGCCAGAGAGGCCAGGGAAGAAGCTGATCAAGCATGATCTGTTATCAGCAATGGGTTTCAATCTTTTAGACCCCTAATGTCTCCTTAAAGTGAACCTTTCACCACTAAGATGCTATCGCATAGGGGGACTTGTGAGCCTCTTACCGTGATAGCAATAAAGTCAAGTAAAAAAAAAAAAAAGGTTTTAAAAAAATAAAGTTAAATAAAATTTTAAATAAAAGCCAAAAGTGGGATCTAATGGTGGATGTGTGGTAAGGATATTTCATACTTTTTACAGATTAAGGATTTACCGTTAAGGTGGGGTTTTGGGGAATTAATAAAAATTAGGAGGAGGAAGACTGCCATACACACATAAACATTAGCTATCTGGAGTGAAAAGGGTTACTTTGAATGACTTCCTATGGCTCGTGCTATCAGTGTTTGAT
Source organism: Nanorana parkeri (assembly GCF_000935625.1). Lineage (NCBI taxonomy): Eukaryota > Metazoa > Chordata > Amphibia > Anura > Dicroglossidae > Nanorana > Nanorana parkeri. The sequence goes on from NW_017306363.1 coordinate 2,068,162, forward strand.
AGTGGTGAGCAGGGCCGGACAGGCCATAGGGCAAACCGTGCACTTGCCCGGTGGGCCGGGCCGAACACAATCAACCTGATTGTGTTCGGGCCAGTCCGCTATTCCCGATGGCAGGCTCTGAGCAGAGCAGTGTCTACTGTGTGGTAGTGAGCAGAGCCGGCACTACCACACAGTAGACACTAGAGGGCGCTGGTGGGGGAGGCCAGAAAAACACCTCAATCCGGTTGCCTTGACTTATTTTTTAGAGATATTCTCTATAGCAAGCTTCCTACATTGTTGCAAGGTTTGTGTATCAGCTGTAGCCCTTCGGTACTTACTAGTGGCCGGCCCTGCCCCTCGATTGCGCTTCTCTTTGGCTCCGCCCCCTGTTATGAGTGGTGGGGCCTGTTGGTGGTCACGTGATTGGGCTGCTCAGTTTAAAATGCCCGGGCCTATTTTTAGTCCCAGTCCGGCCCTGGTGGTGAGTAATTATAACCTTGAAGACAGGAAGCAATGACGATTATGTGTAGACAATATGTCACTTTGTGGATGTGCTTCCTCTCCCGTCCCTCACTCATCTTTAAGCAACCATGACTGTGATCAAAGTAAATATGGATTTGGGGAAATAAATGTGAAATGGGTGGGAGATATGAAAATGCTATTGATTTACTCTTTTTGTGATCATCAGATTGGTATTTCTTCCCCTTGAATATTTTTCTGGGGTCCGCATACTCGTGAAAATGCCTCGATACTAAAAGCAGATACCGGTGTTCTGTCGAGAACGCAGATGTAGTCGAATTTGCCGACCTCAGCATCTGCGCTTACACACAGACCAATATTATCGAGGAAACGGATTTATTTACAAAGTATTTCATTGAAATTGTTAATTGTGACCGTTAATAACATTCCATCCGTCATTTCCTGCCATGGACGGCATATTATTAACGGTTACAATTAACCATTACAAATACTTTGTAAATAAATGCCGGTTTCCTCAGTAATCCCGTCGGTACGCAAGCACAGATACTGGGTCGGCGTTCCCGACAGAACACTGCACTAAAATTTTAAACAAGCGGCTGCCTGAGGTCTCGCGCTTGCTGGGGACCTCGGCAGCCTTCCTGTTAACCATGCGGTGCCATGGCGGTGGGGGGGGGGGCCTTCATGGTTTCTTGCACCAGGGCCCTGAAGGTTCTAGTTACGCCTCTGTTCCCTGGTCTGTCCACCTCCACAAAGTCTGCAAAAGTAAGTTGTAGGTTTGTCATGTATGTCATGTGACCTATATAAGGAAAATTAATATAGTGTGATACATTGTGATCATTAACTATGATCAAGTATATTATGTGCCATAGATGTTTGCTATACATCAAAGATATCCACCTTGTCCCTCACGAAGTGTATTTATTCACAGAACTCCTTAGACTTTGATTTTCTTGGCCTCCGAGATTACTTATATTGAGATATGTAAAACAATAGGATATTATCAATTAAAAAGGGGGATAATGCTGGATTGAAGTGTTATATGCACAATGTTATTGTTATTTTTGGCACCACTAAAATAATTTTGCACTTTCCACATGTTGTATAGTCCTCTATAAGAAATTATAAGAAATCCTCTATTATGGATCCACAGCACACCAGCACAAGGCCTGACCTTTCCTTAAATGTTCAATGGCAAACTGTAATCTTGCTCTAATGTTCATTTTGGACAGCAAAGGATTTTCCTTATCACATTTCGCATGCAGGGTAAATTAATGTAATCTCTTACTGATTGTAGATGCATGCACCTTGACACCAACTGTTGCAAGGTTTACCTGAACACCCCACGATTAAGTTTTGGGATTCCTGGAGACCTCTGTTAGTATCAACCAGTCAGCACTTAGGCTGAATTTACTAGACCGGCCAGTACTGGACAGTTGTTTGAAATCGACACCTTTTTCGTACGATGGAATAATTTGTTTCAAACCATTTGACAATCTTTTTAAATCCCTTAACAGACTAATAGACATCCACAGCTGTCTGAGGGCCATAGAGAGCTCTATTGATCTTGGCATGATGATGACACCACATATTTCAATAGCAGAAAGAACAACAGAGGCAAGATATCTAAACATGGTTTGCATAAAACAGGTTCTATATCAGGGTTCTATAGCAGAGTTGTATACAGTGTTCTATATCAGAGTTGTATACATTGTACAGATCCGCCACTCCACAGGCAGTTTATGGGAACCCCCCAGACACAATATTTGAAGGAATTTTTCATTTTTAGTCTTACCCTTTAAGTGACATAAAAATCACTGCTCTTTTAAAAACGTTTTTTTTTTTTCTTTTTTTTCATTGATTCCTGTCCCCTAGGGCAATACCCGGAGCCCCATACACCTTTCATGGCTAATAACTTGCATATAAGCCCTATTAAAGGGGACAATCGTTTCTGAAAGTTCTACCCCCATTGACTTGCATTGAGTTCGAGTTCGAATTCGGACGTCCGAATGTTCGAATACGAACCGAACTCGGGCCTGTCCGGCCCATCACTAGTGATAATATCCCTTATATAAAAATGCTGCAAAAACACATTTCCACCAGGAAGCTGCTACATTAAATCTCCTATAAGTGACAATAGGATGCCTTTTGTAAGTGTAACGTAAAATGTGATGAACAAATGTATCACTTCTCCTCATAAACCTATTGTATAACATATATTCCATAAAAACGAATAAACCTATTGTATAACCTAACGTATAACATTCCACATATACAAAGTATAGTCCTTCACATTTGTTCTAAAGAGAACTCTTCACAATTAAAGCGATTTGTGATTATATGGTCTCTTTGTGCTTCACAATATAACCAGTAAGCATCAACAAGCACCGTAGTGATGATAAAGTCAACAGGTTTTAAGCCAATTCAAATGCTGAATTAATCACTTACAAAGGATGCTACTCCTTGATTAAGGTTTCGTTCACACCAGATGCAGTGCGTTCCGGCCAGATTCTGGCCAGAACGCACTGCATTGCATTGCGGCCGGCTCACTTTTTTGTGGGGTAGGAGGGTCGCAATGCGATCTGCCACATGGGATCGCAAGGCACATTGTGCCTGCGGTCCGGTGCGATCAAAATGCTGCAAGCACCGGCCCTAGTCTCCACAAATACACAGGCACGGCAAGGCAAGCCAATCCTCTGCTTTCCGCACCTCCTCCCTTCTGCAAGCTAGTAAATGGACGGCTGCTGGAGACTGCTCTATCCCTTGTGATCTTGTGCTGGACTGGTAGTTTAGGGAAGCCGAGCTGAGAGAGTTGGAGCTGTTTGGAAGCATGATGACTGTAAGTGGTAGGGCAAAAATGTAAAGAAATACTTTGCTGGGCGATGTACTGTATGTTTGTTTGATCTAGATTCAATAATGAGTGTAATACTACTTTAAGTTCCTCATACCTATTAATGTTTGTGCATCCAATATCTACATACTTCATATAAACACTGTTAGGAGTACACAATTATATGGTTTTTTTTTTGGATGATCATGATTTATGAAAATTATTTATTATTAGGGATGCACCGACACCGATACAAGCATCGGTATCGGCGGCGATACCGAGTATTTGCATGAGTACTCGTACTCGTGCAAATATATATTTGTTCACAACCACTTATTATTAGTTGTGATGAATTTATGCTACTGTATGTGATTAATTCATTGGTTTTTGCCATATAGTTTATACTTTTTTGATGGACCTCAAGTGGTTTTGAAGGAATAAGACACTGTCGCACTTTATAATTAATTTTATAATGGTTTATTGATGCATTCATAAAGATTTGCAAAGGTGTCCCGCCATGAATTTTAAAAGTGTATAGGGTTAGGGTATGGGCAATAAAGATATATTTATACATTATAGTATTGATAGTTTATTGTAGGTTTTTTATGTGCAGTAGTGTCCAAAAGTTCTCCTTTTTTTTTTGCATTCTCCGATATAATTTTGATCATGAGTACCAGTGTCATGTACCTTAGGGGGAGCCTGAGATAATGAGGGTGGCCTCTCTTGCTGCTCCAGTTCAAGCACCACTGGAGAGTGGAACAGGTTATCATGTACCTGACTGGAGGCTCAGCTAAGAAGGGGGCTGCCCGTGTATCTCTCGTCCCACACCTCTGGAAGTGGTGACAGGGGATGTAGGACAGAGTGGGGTTTTGGTGGCTGGCCGGTTCTTGAGGAGACGCTTGAGTGTGTTGGACCAACTGGTGAATCGGCAGGACCGGGATGACACAGGGACCTCTTGAAACCAGAGCAGGCAACGGGTGTGAGGCCAACGGAGCACTGGCTGGATGTAGTTGCTCAGGGTACTGATGGAGCGATCCACCGAGTGGCAGACCAGGAGGGAAGTCAGGTTCGAACCGAGGTCATACACAGGAGATCAGAGGTACCGAATCAGAAGGAGGAAGCTGAGTCAAATGGTCACAAGCCGGGTTCATACACAGGAAATCAGGATACTGGAACAGAGTACAGGGCACACGGGGACTAGCTAAAGACCACTCGGCAACTTCGCCATGGCTTCTTGTCCATTTATATAGGATAGTGTGCATGCTAATGAGTCTGCACCTGTATGCTAACGAGCGCGCCTCTGTGCACTCATGTGCATGCACTATTGAGCATAATCTCTGCAGTAAACTATCATTCGAAATCATAGTTTATTGTAAGTTATTTATCTGTGTGGCTTGGGGCGGCCATATAGGACTCCGGTTGCCTGGAGGCGTGTGGAGGACAGACAATCCTCAGTCTGTGACGGGGGAACGATCAATTGAAGGACCGAGTTTATCCAATGGTCTTTTTGCCGTGACATACCTCTCACCCCCTACTGCCTAAACGCGGGGTTCATGGTCCTGACCCCTCTCTCCTTGTCTGCTCTGGGGAGTTGTGGCTTTGGTGTCGTGCCCAGACGGTGCTGCAGGGACGCACACACATCGATTTGTTACAGTGATAACCTCCTTCTCCCGAAGAAGCGCCTTGGAGCGCGAAACATTGAGATAATCTGTGCTCCTCCACTGTCAGCTATCCCTTATTGTAAACCCTCTGATCATGTTATTCATCCACTGCTCATTATCATGTTTTGAACTCTAAATGCTACTGCATTATGTTTTTTCTATTATCCATCTACAATCATGGTTTTCAATTATCATGCATTGCATGGTTTTCAATTATCATGCATTGCAGGGATTGCAGGGGGATGTATTGCAGGGACAAGTCTATAATTTTGCCACTTTATAGATCATTGGTTCGACCTCATCTATTTAAATCAATCATGTTTTTTGAGCATCTACAAGGGATAGAGCAGTAATGGAGTGAGCTCCTGGGGAGTCATCCGATTAGGTTGTTTTGATGAATTTATACTATATTTTAAATCCAATACAATAAATATATTTTTGTATGGTCTATTGCCTTGGAAGTTGTGATTTGGTGCCTAAAAAACCCCAGCTTTCCTATTTTCTTTTCGCTACTAAGTTATTTATGTGCAGAAGTGTCCAAAGGTTCTCCTTTTTTCTTTTTGCATTCTCCAGCATAATTTCGATCATGAGGACTGGTGTCATGTGTTTCAGAAGGAACTTGAGATGACGAAGGCAGCCTGTCTTGCTGCTCAAGTCCAAGCACCCAGGGAGAGGGGAACAGGTGCTCAAGGACAAGGAGTGGCAGGAGTGCCAAAAGATAAAGCAGTCACCGGGAATGCTGCAATTACTGTAGTAGAGCGAAGTCCAAAACAAGCCGAGGTTGAGAGATTCAGAACAGCAATCAGAGGATCAAAGAAAGCTGGGTCGATAACGGGAGATTCTATGCTTCAAACTGTGCCCCCACACATGTGCATGGCGCTCAGTAGGGCCGGACTGGCCATCGGGCATACCGGGCACTGGCCAGGTGGGCCGGGCTGAGCACAATTAGTCTGATTGTGTTCAGCTCGGCCCGTTATGCCCGAAGGCCTATTCCAAACAGGCACTATCTGGTGGTTGCTATCAGTCTGCATAGGCAGCTACCCTCAACCTCGGCTTGTTTTGGACTTCGCTAGGGGTGGAGGGGAGGTAGTGGTGTTTGGAGCCGCAGAGGAGATCCTGGCAGTGCGCGGCTCTATGGAGGCAGCTGAGCTGAGGATGTGTAAGTGCATTGGAGGTAGTTAGATACATGGAAGTGCTATAGGTTTGGTTCAAGTGCTGGTGACAGCCAGGGAAATGCAAAGAGATTTCAGGGACGGGCAATGTTTACAGAGGAAGCTTGCACAGATTTGCATATGGCACAGAGGAGAGTTAATGACTCGTTATATACCTTAATAGGGAATAACATTGGCTTATCTGAAAATAAAGTGAAAGTGCCAGGCCTGGACTGACCATCGGTCATTCTGGTCACTTGCCTAGTGGGCCAGGAAGGGGCAAACACAATCAGCCAGTCAGCTGTCTGAGGGTGCCAGGAAGGGGAGAAAAAAATCCTTGGAGCCAGCCCAGGCTCAGAGCAGTGGCGTAAGAACCAGGAAGGGGAGGGGGGGGGGGACGATGCAGCTGCCCTGGGCGCATAGATGGAGTGGCTCTGGCACCAAACCGGGGGGGCGAGGGGGCAATTGCTCTCCCCAGAGAAAATTACCCCTCCCTCCGTTGCTGTTCTGCAAGGCAGCACAACTGTGTGTGAGGTGCCCACCGAGGACCGACTCCTGCTCTCTACCAGCCGCTGCTCAAGCAACTCTCCCTCCATGTACCTAGTCGCTGAGGAGAAGGTACTGCAGGTGAGGCTGGCACTGATGGGAGGGGGTTTCTGGGTGGGTGAAGGCTGTCACAGGGGTGCCTGGGGGTGAACACTGGTACAAGGGGGCCTGGGGGGCCTGCTGAGGCTGGCTCGGGGGGCCTGAAGAGGGTGAAAACTGGTACAGGGGGGCAGGGAGAGGTTTAAGACTGGTACAGGGGTACCGGAAGAGGTTGAAAACTGGTACAGGGGGGTTTGGGGGGCCTGGAGAGGGTTACAACTGGTACAGGGGTGCCTGGTAGCTGGTGTGTATTTTGCATTGCTGTATAATGTAATGCTGGGATTTGTAGTCTGTTATAGTCGGTGCCATTCTGCATTGCTGTATAATGTACTGCTGCGATTTGCTCGGGCTGCTGCTCTGGCTGCAGGCTCTGTGGGAGGTACATGTCACAGGGCTGGTGCGAGGCATGCCTGAGGGTTTTAGGAGGCCGGTGTGCTGCTCCTCGTACGGCCGATGAGTATGGCAGCGAGGATGACACCATTCAGTAATTTTTCATTACTACCCTTGGAAACCCATTACCTTTCAATAGGTTTGCTGGGCTAGACATCACCTGAACAGTCCACCTATGGGATCTTAAGGATGGGCTGTGCCACCCAAAAACAACTAGCCAACTTTGCCGGCTCTGGAGGCAACAAATACTTATTAAGTAACACCATTGTAGAAGATGGGTAATATTAATATATATGGGTGATAATATTATTACAATGTTTTTTTCGAAGGTTTCTGCTTACTGAGTACTCTTTTGTACACCATGGACCCATATTTATACTATACCTGCCTGCCACCCATAGAGTCTGTACTGTATATACTGTACATTGTCCCAGTATTTAGGAAAGTTTGGTGGTCGCCTAATTTGTCTAAATAGAGAGCCGCTTGTGCTCCTGACAGACAGCATTTTATTACCCGTACGCCCGCTCTACATTCTGCGACCATTCACCTGTGTGTCAGCATTGTCTGCTACATATAAAGCGCTTAGTTTGGAGTGGAAATTACATATTGCAGCAGAGTTCCCAGCCAACAGAGTCTCAGTTCTGAAAGACCCACCAAAAGCTGTCAGTGCGGTGTTGCTGGACATCTGTGAGTGCCATTTTAGGTAGCTGGGGAGGTGGAGATCCGCTGAGTATATCACAAGACTTCTCAGCAGCAAGCTTCCTATATTGTTGCAAGGTTTGTATGTTGGTTGTTGCAGGGTTTGTGTGTCGGCTTTAGCCCTCCTGTACTTACTAGTGACTGGCCCTACCCCTCAATTGCACATTTGTGTTTGGCTCCACCCCTCTATTGTGAGGGGTAGGGTCTGTCAGTGATCACTTAAATGGGCTGCTCAGTCTAAAATGCCCGAGCCTATTTTTTGTTCCAGTCCGGCCCTAGCTGGTTCTGGTTTCCTGACAGCCCGATATAACCAGTCTCAATTCCACCTTTATTTGTGCACCTTCACCTAAAATCAGAAAGAGACTCGCCGCTCTTGTCTCTATTTATGGAAAGGCAGAGAACACACGGGAATCAGGTTGTTTACATTTTCTTTCTAATTCATCATGCCTCGGTTACACGCTGTTTGCGTTCCCATGGTGCACGCCTTAATGCTCCCTCACGTAGGCCGTACATGCAGAGAACAAGATATAAAGGGATTTCAAAGAATCATTTACAATATTGCTATTGTGATGGAGTGTGTTTTGGGGACTCATCAAATAATGATATACTTGTTAAGAATATATGGAATATGTAAAAGTTATATGAATGTACTACTTTGTAATATGGATTTTAAGTATATGAATCAGCAATAGCCGTTAGAGACAGTATACTGACATCTGGAGAACTATATGAATGTTACTACAAGTGGATTGTTTTATATTGAACTATGGGATTTTTTTATTATAATTAAATAAATATTTATTAAGTATATATATCTGAGTCCTTTCTAAACACACTCCATCACAATAGCAATATTGTAAATGATTCTTTGAAACTCAATAATTAGGAGGTGTGGACTCAGGTCACCTTGGCTGAGATCGGGAAGTGCTATTACTGGAATTACAAAGATATAAAGGGAGGCTTACATAGTGTAAAACCATGACATTATTTAATAAATCAAAATTGTAATTTTTCATTTCAAGAAAAAGAAAAGCAGAGAGGCGAGCCTCTTTCCAACTTTGGGTGGGGGCGGTGTGCACAAATAAAGGTGGAATTGAGAAGGCACTGGTTATGTTGTGAAGAGTCCCAAATGGCTTTGGAGGTAAAGAGTTCTCTTTAGAAGAAATGTGGAGGACTATACTATGTGTGTATTAGACATGTAAGCTGCGGGAAAAATTCAGTTTGGTTCAGATATTTCCTGATTCGGATCCGAAATTCAATTCTGTTCGGGTTTTGGATTCGGACGAAATCTGAATTTTCGTTAGTTTCGGATGAGTTTCCGAATATGCGTTGCAAATACCACAGAAAACCATATACAGATATTAATACTAAAGCTGAGGCTCCCAGACCCGAATGGCATTCAGGATCCGAATTTCAAAATTGCATTGGAGAGCTCCCAAATGCCATTCGGGTCTTGGAGCCATATACATATATTACTAAAGCTCAGGCTCCCTTCAAAAATTCGGATCCCGATTGCCATTCAGGTCTAGGAGCCTCAACTTTAGTATTATATGTATATACCTGGGGCGTAACTAGAAATCATAGGGCCCCATAGCAAACTGTTGTATGGGGCCCAGTGATTTCTAGTTAAGTCCACCTGATAACCCAAACAGCCCACCTGAGGGTGACCCTGCAGAGCCCACCATAGACGTTGTCAACGTTTTCCATCGTCGATTAGTCGGCTATCAATTAAATTGCCTGTTCCCAGCTCCACACCGCATGCCACGCCCTCGCCCCGTACACGCCGGTTAAGCCGCACATGCTGAGGACATGCCTCTGCTCCTCTCCTCCCTGTGAGCTTCCTGACTCGCCGCTGCCCGCCGACAATCAAGGGCCTACGATTCAAAGTAAGTCACTCAGCAACAACATTCTAAACCTTTTTAATGTTTCCTGTTTTAAAAATAAAAGCGGCACACTGCAGAATACTACCAGCTATAGAGGAACAACAAATCCCAGCAATAATACATTTACAACAGCCTGTATAATGTACTAATGCTGGGATTTGTTGTTCCTCTATAGCTGGTGGCATTCTGCAGTGTGCCGCTGTATAATGGATTTGTTGTTCCTCTATAACTGGTCAGTGGTATTCTGCATTGCGCGGTATAATCATTATACAGCGCAGTGCAGAATACCACCAGCTATAGAGGACTACAAATCACAGCAATCGTACATTATACAGCGCAATGGAGTATAACACCATCTATAGAGGGATACATCAGATCCCAGCAATAATACATTATATACAGTGCAATGCAGAATACCAGCAGGTACAGAGGACTACAAATCCGAACAATAGTGCATTATACAGCGCAATGGAGTATAGCACCATCTATAGAGGAATACATCAGATCCCAGCAATACATTATATACAGTGCAATGCAGAATACCAGCAGGTACAGAGGACTACAAATCCGAACAATAGTGCATTATACAGCGCAATGGAGTATAGCACCATCTATAGAGGAATACATCAGATCCCAGCAATACATTATATACAGTGCAATGCAGAATACCAATACAGTGCAATGCAGAATGCTGCGATTTGTTGTATTCCTCTAAAGCTGCTGGTATTCTGCATTGAGCCGCTGTATAATGTAATATATTGCACACCACACTTTTTTTTTTACTTCCACCGCTCCAAGCTTGCTCCCGTGATGGACAATACAAACTAGCAGCCCATCACTGGAGCCTTTTTTTTAAAAATACGATTAATCGGCGAACTAATCGATTTTGAAAATAATCGTTAGCTGCAGCCCTAATTTCAATTTCATATATTAAGTTGTAACAGTGTTAAAATAAAAGTGCATTGAAGGACCCTGAGGGACGACCGGTGGGCGGACTCGATGGGACGACTCGATGGGACAGCCGGTTAAAAAAGCCTAAGGGGGGGCCAGGCCTACAGTTGCGTAAGGGGCCCCAAAATTTCTGAAGGCTGCCCTGTCTAGGGGGAAGTGCTGAGAGGGCTGGAGGCTTGGAGGTAATAAGCCCAGCTGAAGCTAGCTGGCTTGTTATGGCCTCTTCAAGAACACCCAGCCTCCTAAGAAAGGAGCCCCTCCCTGGAACCAGTCTGTGTGTCTGGCAGACTGGGGGGAGCGCATGACCTGTGTGGCGAAAACCAGCCTTTGTGGCCAGGGGACAAGGATGAGCCTGTGTGGCAAGTGTGTTTGATACAGCCTTTGAAGTCGGGAGAGAGGTTGGAAATGTTATTATGTCGTTAGCAAAAAGGCTGTACTTTATGTTGGAGAAACCCCTGTGTCACGTACCTGAGTGAAGATCAACCCTTGAGGAGGCTTCCCTTGCAGCTCGTGTCCCTGGACCCTGAGGATGGGAACAAAGGAGAAGTGACAGCAAGCTGCACGAGCACTAAGGATGTAGCAGACACTTGTGCCAGGTAGAACTTGTGCCACACTTGTGCCAGGCAGAAAGTCCAGAATCTAGAACGGAGGCAGGTCAGGCAGAGCCGAGGTCAAGCCGGGCGGGCAACAGGGTATTTGAATCAGAAGACAGGAGCAAGATCCAAACAGAAGCCAAGGGTCAAATCCAGCCGAGCAGCAAAGTACAAAACAGGAGGCAGAAGGAATTCCAATGCACAGGCCGAGGTCAGGAGGCGGGCAGCAATCGAGAATGGTCAGAGGCAATTTGGGTCAAACACAGGAAGTCAGTAAACAAGGCAGGAGCAAGGAACACAGGGAACTAGCTGAAGATCGTCCAGCAAATAAGGATATGGCAGGTTGGTGTATATAGGCCAATCCATTAGCAGCAGACGTGTCATGCCCTGTGCGCCTTACATGCGCACGTTTTCGTGCGGAAGTTTGTTGTGCACGCATGCGTTTCCAGATACTCGGAAAGCGGGGCCAGGCGCATGCGCAGAGCTGCTTGGTGCCTTACACCCTGTGAGGGAAAAATCCTATGTGAATGTTTAAATAAAAGTGGGCAGGAAGCCCTAAAAAGTTGTTTACGAGTGGAAGTGTCCTGAATGCACTACCATTTGAAGCTAATCCTCACAATACCCAGAACAAGATTCCCTACCAATTCATCCTATGGCTTACTTGCAAGCCCAGAAAACATATGAATGGCTGACTAGTTATATTATAAGATAGACATGCAACAATGCAAAGAGCAGGATGGAGATAAAGCTTGAATCTAGCTGATTCCCATTTACCCAGACACAGTATACAGGCACCTCAGACCTCAGCCGTGTTAGCCCTGAGGTTATACAGGCCTGATACATTCCCAACTTAGCAGTTACTGCACAAAGTCAAGAAAAGTGAAGTGGCCTGAATGCTTTATTGGCCCAGGTCTGTGCTGCTGCAGAGCAGAGGGGACCGCAATGGCTCCGGGAGCGCTTGAAGGAGGTATTTGGGGGGGTCCAGGGGGGCCCCGTCCACCCCCTGTCCCAAAAACGTGCTAGGAGGTCTAGGCCTCCTGCGCGCCTGATCCCCTCTCTCACCTCCGAGTCCGGCATCCTTGTGGGAGCCCCTCCAGGGACCCTCCGGCACCTCACACAGTGCCCGTGGTCTCTGGGTCTGGTGTGAGGGCTGGGAGGAATCCCCGTCGCAGAAGGGACTCAGGGAGAGGTCGGGCCTGCATCCTCGTGGGAGCCCCTTCAGGGCCCCTCCGGCCCCTGACACAGTGCCCGTGGTCTCTGGGTCTGGTGAGGGCTGGGAGGAATCCCCGTCGCCGACAGGACTCAGGGAGAGGTCGGGCCTGCCGCATTGTTTCCAGCGTCCCCGCGCTTCAGACGACAGGGCCGAGCGGCCACCTCCGCTGCTGAGGCGAGGGCAGAGGGGCGCCCCGACGTGGGACCCGTGCAAAAAAAAAAGCTTCTTCAAGTTGGCTCTGCCTCTGTATGCCAGGAGGCGATGACCGCGGCTAGGGTGGTGGGTGAGGAGCCGTGTCGGCACCCTGGGCCTTCTTCATCTGGTCGCAGAGCGGCGGCGCCTGCAGAACGAGGGGCATCGTCTTCCGAATCCGGAGAGGCAAGTGTTGCTGGCAGCTCGCCCACATCAGGAGATGGTGGTGGTCTTCTGCGGAGTCGACAGGGATCTGGAGTGGCGGCTGGACGCAGCCCGGTGCTGCGGCAGCCTGGTGAGCCTCTTTCTTTTTCTTCACTTTCTAACGGGGTGGGGTCCGGTAGGGGGACGGAGAGGGTAGGGGCAGAATGCTATTTCCCCTTTTGCCATTGAAATACTTGAATATTGAGAAGGGTACAACGGATGAGAGTGCATAGGAGGAGGAGAAGCGTTGTTGTCGTCTCATTCATGTTTGCGAACTGGTTGCAGGCGTTCACCATTTTGGCCAGTGTAATTGGGAAGCGGGCGCCGGAGAGTTGTTCGGCGTTATTTTGCTATATGGATGATCCCAGGAGGGCGGATGCGATTTTCTGCGGGATTGCTTTAGTCTGGTTTTTCGTATTCCTTGTCCTGTCACTCCTGTCCCAGCCTCTGTCCCCGGGAATTTCAGAATCGGCGTTTCTTTATCCTTGGGTTGGCTCGGCCAAATTGGTCAGGGGGGTTGAACTGGGCAGTATGGCGGGCCGTTTGCGGCCCTACCTATTCCCGTGCTGAGTGTGCCCCCCTTGGGCGTGGTTATCAAGAAGGAGCCTCTCAATTTCGGCTTAGGCACCACTTGTCATACTCAAAGGGTGTGTCGGTTAACAGTGCTATTAGTCCGGATTTATGCTTCGTGTCCTATACCTCGTTCGACATGGCGGTGGCATGGGTGCAGCGTTCTGGCAAGGGGCTGCTGATGGTGAAGGCGGATATTGCATCCGCGTTTCGGTTTCTCCCTATGCACCCTGATCGCCAACGCTTGCTTGGTTGTCAGTGGGATGGGTGTTATTTTATTGCTTGTTTGCCTATGGGGTGTTCGATCTCCTGTTCCTTTTTGACAAGTTTAGTACGTTTGTCAAATGGGTGGTGCGCGATGTGGCTCGGGTGTCGCCCATCATCCACTACTTGGACGATTTTTGTGCGTTGGCCCGGCGGGTTCCCCATCTGTTCGGTGTGGTTGATTACTTTAGAACGAGTGGCCAGGGGATTTGTTGTTCCGCTGGCGCACGGCGCAACTGAGGGTCCTGTGACCTAACTTGAGTTTTCGGGTGTCATCATTGATGCTCGGGCAGTGGAATGCCGCTGGCCGCAGGACAAGCTCGTTGATCTGCAAAGGAAGGTGGATGTGGCTCGGAGGGCGCGTCTCCGCCTGCTTCGATCTCTTTTGGGGACATCGTACTTCGCCTGTCGCATCATGCCGATGGGGAGGTTTTTCAATCGGCGTTGGTGTGGGCTGCGGCAGGGATCTCATTAACATGTCAATTTATTCGTTTGACTGGCGAGCACAGGGCGGATTTGGCGGTTTAGGAAGCGTTCCTAGGGACTTATAACAGTAGATCATTGGGGGTGGCACCTGTGGTGTTGGCTTTTGACCTCGAGTGGTGCACGGACGTGGCAAGCAGCACGGGTTTGGGGGCTTATTGCCAGGGGGCCTGGGCGCCGAGGCATGGTCGGAGGATTGGCGCGAGGCGGGTTTTTTTTCTTGGGGGGGCAATTTGGCACTTTTGGAATTGTTTTCCATCATTGTGGCCATGGTGGTTTGGCAGGAGCGTTTTTCGTGCTCGTCATCTTTGTTTCCACTGTGATTCTATGGGCTTTGGGGAGGCGGTGAACCGGTTATCTGCTTTGTCGCCTCCGGTGGTGCATTTGTTACTGCATTTGGTTCTTCCTTGCTTGCGTCTCAATTGTTTTGTAAAAGCAGTGCATGTTCCTGGGGTCCAGAATGCGGTTGCTGATGCAATGTCTCGTTTTCAGTGGGAAGGGTTCTGGTTGCTGGCACCGGGAGCGGCAGGGGTTTTCCTGTTCTGGGCATTTTTGGAGGGTGGCGTTGGGATCTCAGCAGCGCTGATTCGGCAGTCGGTCGGCACGGGCGCTCACTTGGACGGCGTGCTCGTCTGCTTGGCGGGGATGTTTGGAATTGGTGGAGCGGCTGCCCCATTGTCTGACGGGGACCGGTTGTCGTTCCTGTTGTACTATAAGGCATGGCTTCGGTGCCATTGACTAGAATGCACCACCACGCCCCCTCCCACCCCAAAACAAAGTGAGCCGGCTGGGTTGCATACCAGAGGCCGAATGCTCTGGAACGCACTCTTTATGGTGTGACTCGGCCCTTAAAGGAGAACTATAAGATGAGTGATGTCCACTCATCTTCATAGTTAGAGCCGATTTGTGACAAAGAAGCTGTCACAGGTCAGCTCTATCGATCGGGAAGTGAGCAGAAACATGCACCGATCCGCTCACTTCTCGATCATTTCCCCGCAGAGGGTGGTGACTGTCAGTGCAATCGCCCACACCGGAACGCGTGGCACAACGGTGCGATTGCTTGCACTATTTTTTGCGATCACATTACTCCGTGGGCATCGGTGTGGCATGCGTTCCGGTGCAAGTGCAGGTCGGGAGGTGTGGCTGCGGTGCCATTGACTTGAATGCACCACCACACACTCTTCAACCCCAGAACGCAGGGAGGCTGTAATTATGCAATCCACTGTGCTTCAGCAACAAACTGTGCTGGAATACACTGGATTTAGTGTGAACAAGCCCTTACACTCAGTTGAGGGCCCGTTCACGCTATCCAGTGCATTCCCCACACAGTCCCATGGGTTGAACACACTGGATCACATAAACAAACGCTTCCTGGGTGGGAGGGGGTGTGGTGGTAGGCACTGCAAACATGCCTCCCACCCACACTGGAACGTGTGGTACCACAATGCACTGGGGAGGTTTGTAAAAACTGGTGCAGCTGTGCATGGGAACCAATCAGCTTCTCTCCTCAGTTCAACATTTGAAAATGAGTGAGAGGTGCCGATTGGTTGCCATGCACCGCTGCTCCAGTTTGATAAATTCCCCTCACTGTGTTCTAGTGCAGTGCAATCACAAAAAAATAGGGCATGCCTGATTTTTTGCGATCACACCGCACTGGTACGCAGTGCATTGAGGTACCACATGTTCCAGTGTGGTTGGGAAGCATGTCTGCAGCGCCATTGACATGAATGGAGCCACCACGCCCCCTCCCATCCCAGAATAAGCCTTTGTTTATGCGATCCATTACGTTCATCCCATGAGACTGTGCGATGAACGCACTGGATAGTGTGAACGGGCCCTGAGTGATAAACACACCTTCATAAGGTTGTTCTGGACACTGTTCTGCCATACCTGCCTGATAGTTACCCTATCAGGCAGGGTGCTCGCAGTGACTGCGAGTGGCGCCGCAAATATCAGCAATTGTCATTTATTGAAGTTCCTTGTCATATAAACAACTATTGTTTATATGACAAGGAACTTCAATAAATGAACGTTTGCTTATCCTAAGAAGGATTTTGGTGTGCTGGTGACATCTATACACAATCTCTAATCGGGCGGCTGCTCACTCCCATTTAGAGACTCAGGAGGCACCAGCGGTTTAGGAGTGTGTCTATGGGAATGTTGGACCATTTGTGAGGTCAGGTACTGATGCTGGACGAGAAGGCCTGGCTCGCAGTCTCCACTCTAATTCATCCCAAAGGTGTTCTATCGGGTTGAGGTCAGGACTCTGTGCAGGCCAGTCAAGTTCCTCCACCCCAAACTCGCTCATCCATGTCTTTATGGACCTTGCTTTGTGCACTGGTGCGGAGACATGTTGGAACATGAAGGGGCCGTCCCCAAACTATTTTCACAAAGTTGGGAGCATGAAATTGTCCAGAATGTCTTGGTATGCTGATGTCTTAAGAGTTCCCTTCACTAAACTAAGGGGCCAAGCCCAACCCCTGAAAAACAACCCCCGACACCATAATCCCCCCTCCACCAAACTTTCACTTGGCACAATGCAGTCAGGCAAATACCGTTCTCCTGGCAACCGCCAAACCCAGACACGCCCATCAGATTGCCGGACAGAGAAGCGTGATTCGTCACTCCAGAGAACACGTCTCCACTTCTCTAGAGTCCAGTGGCGGCGTGCTTTACACCACGGCATCCGACGCTTTGCATTGCAATTGGTGATGTAAGACTTGAACGCAGCTGCTCGGCCATGCGTTGTGTGGTGCGTGGCCTAACATTCTCCTTGCAAATGTAAACAATTGGCTCTGCTCGGTTGTTGTTATTCACTGACAGCCCAGCGTCCTCAGGTCATTTTAGGAGACTGGGCTGCCACTGAATGATAACAAGTGGGTGGAGCCGGCCATGACGTCTAAACCGAATCCGCACATTTATTTTGATTTGTCTGGGACCTGTGGGAAGACTGTGACAGATGCTGGGACAAATGTAAACAGTTGGGCGGAGCTAGCGGTAATGTAATTTTTCCGGCATCTGTCAGAATGTAATTTTGCGGTGGGAGTTCGTCGTGTCCGGTCAGGTCAGGTCATAATAGAAAAAGAGATTGAGAACACAGAGTCCTCAATTTCTTTTTCTGCATCCCCTGTTATTAATGAACAGGAAGCCTCTATACTGAGTTCCTGATCATTCATAACATGAGGACAGAGTGTGTTTACTATATCCACAATCATGAATGAGCAGGAAGTGATGTAGATATCTCCCATTCATTCATATTTGAGGATATAGTAACCATACTCTGTCCTCAATTATCTACAAACACTCAGCGATCACTGATCACTGACTGCTTGTACCCGCTCTCCTCTCTGACACGCTGTCACAGGAGGCTGGGCGAGCGGTGCGGGGAGGAGAGCTCGATCTGACAGCTGACTCCTCCCCAACACCGCCGGCCGGCCTCCTGTGACAGCGCTGGCTGTCTCCGCCCACATGGCCACTCTCCTGATCTGTGACAGGAGGCTGAGCGTTACGGGGAGGAGAGACCCCGGCCGCTCACAGCGTTCTCCTCCCGCAAGTTCAACAATGCATTTTTCTGGACATCTAGGCTTCAATTACCTTTGGATGTGAAAGGGGTTAGACCAACAAAGGTGTGCCTGCTCTCTGAATGGCAGAAATGCAGAAGGGGAAATGGGGGGGGGGGATGTTTTGCACAGTTTATCAGTGTTCCTCAGCCGAGGTGGGTAGGACTTTATGAGGAATCATCATCAGTAAAGGGAAAGGTGTGTCTCCATTTATGGCGAAAATTCCGTGTCGAGAGTAACAGGAATCTGGAACAGGAATTTGTCAACGCTAAGCTTTCTACAAAATAATTCTTATTCACTAATCAGTAAAAATAGAAAAGTCTGAATGTGTACAAAAAACAAATGAAGTCTTTGTGCATTGGACAAATTAAAGCAAAATCAGTATATATTTAAAGTGATACTAAAGTCAAAAGGTTTTTAAGCTGTTTCAAATGATGATTGTATCATCTTCCTGTTGAGGGGACATCTTTGCACTGGGTGACAGGTCTCATCAAGGCCCCCCACAACTAAATCTAATCAGGCTGATGTTCTTCTGCAGGGCACGACCACTTGACATAGAGTGCCAGACTCCTACTCCCGGTACAGCTGGTAGTAGATGTTAAAACTAGGGATGCACCGATATATCGGCCACCGAAACATATCGGCCGAAAATGGCACTTTTGGCATAATGCTGAAAGTTCAATTTTCTGGCCGATACAGCGGTGCATCCATCCTATTCTCTCCTCCCCGCTGGGTGCTGCTCTGTGTCCCAGCAGGAAGGGGAGAAACTGTGACAGCCGGCCAAGCGCTGCAGGAGGAGAGCGCTGTGAGCGGCCGGCATCTCTCCCCCCACACCGCTCAGCTTGCTGTCACGGATCGGCAGAGCGGTATGTGGGCGGAGACAGCCAGCGCTGTCACAGCAGGCTGAGCCCCATTCGCTCATCCTGCTGTGACAGCATACAAACACTCAGTGATAAGTGATCGCTGAGTGTTTGTACATAATTGAGGACAGAGTATGGTTACTATATCCTCAATTATGAATGAGTGGGAGTGATCTATACCCCCTCCTGTTCATTCATGATTGTGGATATAGTAAACATACTCTGTCCACATTTTATGAATGATCAGGAACACTCAGTATAGAGGATTCCTGGTCATTTATAACAGGGGCTGCAGAAAAAGAGCTAGAGGACTCTGTGTCCTCAATCTCTTTTTTTATTTTAAAAGGGAAATATCAGGGATCTGTTTAGACTCCTAATATTTCCCCAAAGCCCCTAAAAGTAAAGTAAAAAATAAAAATAGTTAATAAAAAAATATTAAAAAAATAAAAAAGTTTATAAAAAATAAATAAAATATAAAAAATGTTGGTTTCGTCCTGACTTTTTTAAAATTTCGGTTTTGTTTCTGTGTTGAAATTTGAATTTCGGTGCACCTCTAATATGCACAGTATATGGCTCCCAGAGCCGAATGGCATTCGGGATCCGAATTTCCTAATTGCATTCAGGAGCTCCCAAATACCATGGGCTGAACATGGGGTGTTCAGCCCATCACTATTCGGGAGCTTGTGAATGCCATCTGGAAGCCTCAGCTTTAGTAATATATGTATATGGCTCCCAGACCCCAATAGCAATTCGGAAATTTGGACTCCTGAATGCCATTCGGGTCTAGGAGCCTCAGCTTTAGTATTATTATCTGTATATGGTTTTCTGTGGTATTCGCAAACGCATATTCATAAACTTATCCGAAACTAACAAAAATTTGGATGTCGTACGAATGTGAAACCCGAACCGAATTGAATTTCGGATCCGAATCCCGAAATAACAAAATATCCGAACCTAATTTTTCCGCCGCTTACATCTCTATTATTTTCTGCTGTAATAAAAGAAAAAAAGTGACTTTCTCATATAATTCTCCATATACCTCTGTGGCTTTCACTAAAGGTCACATCTGCTTTTGAATTTCAATTTCCTTTTTTATCCCCAGGTACAGGTGGCCAGCTTTCCTCGCAAACCTAAACCCGATAGACGCGTCCCAATAATGTAAACAAAGTGCCACCGTTGCTAGATATCGCTGCACAGCCGCGGGAACAGACTGTGCTAAAAGCAGAAAGTACTTGACTGTAGACCTCTGCTGATGAATTTCCATCGAGCCCTGAGGCTAAACTCATAAAGTGCACCTTTGTTTTATAGAAAACAATATGCTGTCATTCTCTCCTGGCTAACAAACGTTATAATAGGCGCAGTGTAGCATCTGTAACTAGACAAATGTTTGCTTTTGAAAGGCAAAAATTGGCTGACGTACCCTTAGTCTATTCACTGATCTGCTGGGTTTTTAAAGAAAACCTGTGAATTTTCTAGGCACCTACCTCCTACCTCTGCACAGGGTTTGGTCCCAGGAGGCTCTCGCCAAGAAGACCCTTCTGAAGATTCATTAAATACTCGGGATCCCTCACTTGACCTTGGTCACCTAGGGATCTATTTATAAACATTTATATTAAATAACATCTGTGAACGTTCTTTGTGGGCGAATAATGCCAAAGACGAAATTTCTTTAACCACTTGCTGTCCGGAACAATTTCTTAAAGGAGAACTATGGGGTAAGTGTTTTTCCCCATAATTCTCCTAAGGGTCACTGGAGGACATAAACTAGCATCCTCCCGTGACCCAAAGCTCAGTATATCGCAAGCTACAGCTCGCGGTATACTGAGACCGCCGCAGCCGGGACGGATCCCGACATTACTTTTCGAGATCCACCCAGCTGCGTGAGTGACAGCTGGCTCTGCCTTTCTAGAGGCAGAGCCAGCTGTACCCTCCCCATCCGTTCCGCCAGTCAGCGCTGGAGGATCGGACAGGGGAGGGGGGGAATCCCTGCGGGGAGTGGTGACTGTCAGTCACGGCTCTCTGCAGGCACAGGATCCAGAAGTGAGCGAGTGACGGTATGTGTTCGCTCACTTACCGATCTATTGAGCCGACGTGTGACAGTTTCATGGTCGCACGTCGGCTCGAACTGTGAAGATGAGTGATTTTCACTCACCTCATAGTTCTCCTTTAATTTTCGCACACACATGATATGAATTTTTGGCTAGAAAACAGGTTAGTACCCCCAAGCAATGATCTATTTTCTGAAAGCAGAGGCCCTTTAGAATAGAAAAAGGCTTGTCGCAATTTCTTATGTCGCACGAAATTTGCGTAAATGTTTATCAAAGCAATATTTTTAGGATAAAATACACTAAAATGAACTCTAGTGCACAGAAACAGAATATAATGCCCAATTTTTTGAAGTCTATCCAAAGGCCCGCAATGGTGAAAAATTATGGTACTCAAAATTGCCCATAGGCAACGCTCTAAAAGCCTTTAAAAAAAAAAGATGCTTTTTATTAGGTTATCAAATTTAGCAAAAACTTAGACAGGTCACAAAAAGGGATAACCCGGGCAACATACCCAGTGAGATAAAATCAAAAAAAATCACAATGAGTTTACAGTCTCAGTACAAAAGATAAATTACAGTCTCAATACAGGCATAAGAAATTCAAGGATACACACCGATGTACAATGAACATGGGGAGTCAGCAGGGTAACTTGGAGCTCCAGGCCGCATTCTATAGCATGAAGTACAGTTATGCCGGATCAATTGCTGTAGAGGAAAACCATGGTCCCCAGATAAGTTCAAAGCAGTCTAGGCTACCCCTCTGTGCATAGGTAAGCTTGTAAAGAGGTAGGGACTGATCGACCAGTTTTTTCCAGCAACTTAGGGAGGGTGCCGTGGGTCTGCCCCATACCAAAAGGATGGCCTTCTTAGCGTAGAACAAAAGTAAACGGATGAGGGTCTGAGCCCTAGCATCCAACATCAGTTCACCAAAAAGGCCTAATAGACAAAAAGTGGGATTGCATATATTGGGGAAACCCAAGCCAGTCTCCATAAAGGAGGTGATTTCAGACCAATACGTACGGATATGTGGACAAGACCAAAAGGAGTGGAAAAAATCTGCCCTTTGACCGCAGCGCTTAAAACACTGCGGCGTGGGGCGGAGACCTAAAAGTCTTTACTGCTCATCAATTTAGAGTTAAGGGAGAACTATGAGCTGAGTGCTTTCCACTCATCCTTATAGTCAGAGCCGACCTGTGACAAAGAAGCTGTCACAGGTCGGCTCTATTGATCGGTAAGTGATCAGAAACATGCACCGATCTGCTCACTTCCCTGATCGTCTCCCTGCAGTGAGCGGTGACTGTCAGTCACCGCTCTGCGCAGGGATTCCCCTCTCCGATCCTCCAGCGCTGAGTGGAGGAACAGACAGGGAGGGGGCAGGCACAGCTGGCTCTGCCTCTAGATAGGCAGAGCCAGCTGGCACTCATGCAGCTGGGTGGATCCAGTATTGTCGGGATCCGTTCTGGCTGCGGCGCTCTCAGTATATCGCGGAGAATAGCCCGCGATATACTGAGCTTTGGAATCAGATAAAGAAGGCTTGTTGCACTCCTTGCCGGAAATCCCCATATTCAGGGGAAGGGTGCTTGGAATGACTGTGGATGGCCCCGCCAGTTGTAAATTGTGTAAGAGAAACGTCACCAGCACACCAGATTCCTTAAAGAGTCATCAATTGTAGATTTATTGCAAAACTCATGTCAAATACACAAGCAGGGTTCCTTCATCAGGCATAGCATACTGAGCTTTGGGTCACAGGAGGAGGTTAGTATATATCCTCCTGTGACTCTAGAGAGAACTATGGGGAAAAACACTTACCCCATAGTTCACTTTTAACAACAAATTATGGACCTAGAATTATTGCACTCACTCCGACATTCACGGCAATAACTAACATGTGGCGCGGTCGTTGTTTACTTACACACCCTACGCGCACAATTTAATTTGCATGCAGATGGCAGGGGCGTAGGGGATGGTTTTACATTTTTTGTACATTTTTATTTATTTTATTTTTTTGTTTTTGTATCACTTTAAAAAAAATGTTTTTCACCTAACTTTATTGCTATCACACAGCAGCTAACATGTGACAGCATTTGGAGGTGACTTTTAGACCCCAGATATCATCCCTGGCCTCCAATATAGGAGATCGAGCACAGCATTGTGTGTGTTTTCTTTAAACGGAATCTTCCTCTGGAATACAAGGGGAAGTTGGGTGTTTTAACCATAATAAACCCTGTCTGAACTGTACTGGCAGGCTAAAGATCTAGAAGCATTTTATGTTAATGAGAGGAAGCTCATAGTGTCTGGGCTGTCTCTATAATGAGGCAGTCTGAGTCAACTCATGGGGTGGCAGCAGGCAGTGTGGCATGGCTGCTCTGCTGCACAATGTTTGCAGTGTGCCTGCTTGCCCCCTTTCTGGCCAGAGTGGCTCAGGTTGCTAAGAGCCGAGCGGGGAGATGTCTAAGGACCATACACATCTCCCCGCCCAGCTCTTAGCAACCTGGGACGCTCTTGCCATCTTCCCCCTAAGCTTCTGGCAACCAGTGACATCACTGGTTGCCAGGAATTTGGCAGGATACTGCGCCCGTAAACCCACCCCTGCGCCCCACCAACTAAGGTGGCAAAAAAGCTAAGGACGCCCCTGATTGTGTCCCTAGTCTTTCAATAGGGAGAGCCAGAGTTTCTTCTCACTTTGAATTTGTAGAGAGAAGCTTGAAGTCTGTCCAAAGGCCCACTCAACAGAGACACCTAAAAAGGTCAAAAAGAAAAAAAAAATGTTAAACAAAATTATTTTTTGGCTTGTCATGTGAATAGGAACACATACAAAACATATAGCGGGAGTCAAAATGTGCCTGCAATTGTGGAAATTCATTTTAAAGTCACGAGGAGTTCTTGTGGCGGTTCCCATTGTTCTTTCACCATCGTAGCCATCGCATCAGATAAAGACTGCTGTCAAAGCAAAACTTTTTAGCTGCTCGAGAACTTGTGTAAATGGTTTCCTGAAACGTGCTGCATTAATCAAAGCAAAGGAAGTGTGCAATGCTTCCGTTTTTAGCATACACCTTAAATGAAATGAATGTACAGTATATAGGTGAAGTGCAAGGCAGAGAAGATAGAGTATCGGACACTGACATTTGGACCATAAAACTGGCACCTTGATGTTTACCTAAATTGTAATGAAAATTACGGGTCGGGGCATCTAATTCTTGTTGTTTGACTCTTTTCTCCTCTATATTTTATGCTGTATATTTTTTGAAATATATTTTTATTATAAATATTTTTTGTTTGTTTGAGCTGGTTTCAGTCACAGCACTGTGTCTTTTGATCACATTGTTATCTTCCAGTTTTTCTTCCTGACTAGTCTTTTTTTTGTATTCTACTCATATCCTTTTCTCTGGAGTTTTTTCCATTCATGAGTACTTTCTTTTCTAGTAGAGCACAGCAGTGACATGCGGTACCTTGTTTCGGGTGAGGCATTCCCCAGCACGTCCCGTCCCGCCCCCTGCCAGCTGAAGCCCCGCTCCTGGCAGACTAAGCCCCACCCACCAATCAGTCCCAAAGCTAGTGTAAAGAAGGAAGGGAGGAGACAGGGAGGAGCCTCCCTGTCCCTCACTTGCTCGTCACTGCTAAGGCATCGAGATCTATGGCCTCAGTGGTTTTTTTTTTCTTTTTGGCTTTGCCATTGGTCCAAGCCATCCACAGAGCTCACGCCTCTAACAAAGAGTAGAGGCTGTGACAGCTCTGGCCTCAATAGTTAGGTTACACAAGCAGTGGGGAAGCCCGCTGCTGTGTAACCGAACTACCTGTCAAAAGCTGGATGCAGCGCTGCCTGTAATTAACAGGCAGCACTCCGTCCATGACAGGTTACCCAGCGGGGAGGCTTTCCTTGCTCTGTAACCTGCTAGAAGCCTATCTGAATGGAGAAAAAGCTGTCAGCTTCAGACTTGAAGCTGACAGGTTTTTCCTCCATAATTCTAGGTGAGGCTCTGCCTCCCCTGCCTCACCCTGCCTCCCCTGACTGTGCTCCCTGGTGTCAGTCTGCTCTGCCTCCTCCCCAGTGGCGTCGGCACCAGCACGCTTCGTTTGCCATAGGCTTTTCTGTCATGGCGGACGGAGACACAATCTCTTCAAAGATGGCGGCCGTTGGGCTACTGCGCATGCGCGGGCGTCTGATGGCCATATCTTTCATTTAAAATCGGCAGCGGCGTTGGTTATTGCTGCTGCCGCAACTACTCTGACTGCTCGTCCACGCTACAGGTATAGGGGTAGAGGGCATGGGTTCCTTAGGTAGCCCTGGCATGTGCAGGGAATAGATCTTATGTCCTGATGTGTTTCTCTCTCTCTCTCTCTCTCTCTCTACCACCAGAGCTATGGATGACACAGCTGCCACCTCAAACACTGCCACACCAAATAGGTAAGGGCCAGGTAGGTGGTTCTTCCTCAAGAAGGAGAAACAAAAAGGATGGGGTGGTAACAATCTCTTTAATGTTATTACAGCCCACCTCATGAAGCCCACCATGGTCGGAGGCACTCCAGACACAGATCTCGCTCTCCCAGGAGGCATAGCTCTCACGAGCGCAGTCGATCCCACTCGACCCATGGGTCTGCACATACCCACCGGTCTGCCAGGGGGTTCCCGCGACATGGATGCTGGGTCTGCGGCAAGCAAGCGCTGCCGGATAAACTGGTCTGCCAGGATTGCCTGAGCGAAGCGACACAGGATCATAACTCCCCTCCTAGGGACATAGCGGCCATGGTAGAGCGTTACGTGAGGGAATGCATAAAACAGATGGCCAGGCCAGTCCCTCCAGGGCCCACTATTTCACCTCAGCAGTTGGATCGCTCTGTGGATTCCAATGAGTCGGACTACGCTCAGGAATGGGGTTGCTCAGCTTTTGATTTTTCCCTGGTTGATTCCTATGTCACAGCGGTCAAGGAGGCGCTAAGCTGGGAGGATCCGGTCGCTGAGGCGTCCACAGCAAGAAAATATTTCCCGCACTTACAGAAGGTGTCTAACACCTTTCCTTTTAAGGAAGAAATAAAAGGGATCGTCTATGAGGAATGGAGGAAGATAGAGAAGAAACCAAATCTGGCCAACCGGTTAGCCAAGCTGTACCCTCTTAAAGAGGAGGATATCTCCAGCCTAATTAATCCACCCGTGGTGAACGCTGCAGTTATGCGTCTTGCACGCCATATTACGCTTCCTATGGATAATGCAGTCTCCTTTTGGGATCCCTTAGAGCGCAAGATCGACCTAGATCTGAAAAGAGTGTACTCAGCCGCAGGAGGCGCCTGCCAGCCGGCAATAGTTCTCAAGTCAGTGTCCAGAGCAGTGGCCTTCTGACTCAACAACATAGAAAGGGCACTGCGGGAGAATGTGGACACGGAACAGATTATCTCTGCCCTTCAGGACTCTGGCTTAAGCCTTGGGTAGAGGATAACTCCTCTAAGACCGCCTGGTGCAAGATATCCTTTGATGGATCCAATCTTTTTGGTGGGAAGCTGGTCTTCTGCCGCAGAATAAGAAACCATTTAAGCGGCCGGGGCAATTTGCAAACAAGAGGTTTTCAACTGACAGGTCAAGAGATGCTAGATCCTATCGCCCAGGCCGTGAGTTCCGACGCAACTGGAAGGGCACTCAGTCTTCACTATTCAAGTTCCCTAAACAGAACCCTTCTTCTGGACAGGATGCGAAGAAGTCTTTTTGACAGTTATGGCTCCCCACCACCTCCAGTGGGTGCTCGCCTTCGTTTTTTCTCCCAGACTTGGAAAGCTGCCATCTAAGACACCTGAGTGCTGCATACGGTCTCAAAGGGGCATCGTTGGAGGTTTAACCTACACCCCCCCCCCCCCCCCCCCCCGCGTGCTCGCTATATTTCCACGCAGGTTCCAGACTCCTCAGAGCGGAAAACGCTTTTTCTTCACTACATTCAGGCCCTGCTGGAGAAACAGGGAATCACGCCAGTACCTCAAGAGGAAAAACTCATGGGAGTTTATTCTCCTCTCTTTTTAGTCAAGAAGAAGTCTGGGGATCTCAGACCAGTATTGGACTTAAAAAGGTTCAACAGGTACATCGTTGTCCCACGGTTTCACATGGAATCGCTCCAAACCATCCTTCCACTTATAGGACCCGGGGACTGGATGTCGTCCATCGACCTGGCGGACGCCTACCTTCACGTCCCCATCCATCCCAGGTTTCAGAGGTATCTCCGCTTCTCCTTCTGCGGTCTTCATTTCCAGTTCTGCTGCCTCCCTTTTGGAATCTGTACAGCTCCCAGAACCTTCACCAAGGTTCTCCTTCCGGTCATCGCACTTCTTCGAAGCAGGGCCTCAGAGTGAATCATTACCTGGACGATATCATCCTTCTCGCCCAGGACAAGGTGTTAATGGTTCATCAACAGACTCTCCTTTCCACGCTCCAAAGGTTCGGGTGGCTGGTAAACGACCACAAGTCACAGCTTACCCCGTCAAGATCCATGGTCTTTCTGGGGGCTCTCCTAAACACGGCTCGGAATACCATCTCGCTCCCAGAGGGAAAGGTGGAGAGTGTTCAGCTAAAAGCTTTACACATGATGTCCGTTTGTCGGACGCCTGCTTCAAGATGCCTCAGTCTGATCGGGACGCTCTCATCCACTATTCCAAAGGTAAGGTGGGCGCACTGGCATCTGAGGGGTTTTCAATTGGGGTTTCTACACCAATGGAACAAGGTCAGTCTTTCTCAGAACATCAGGATCTCCCACAGGATGAAGTCATCCTTATGGTGGTGGACTCGACGGCAGAACCTCCTCAAATTCCACCTGATCTCTCCCCCACAACCAGTCCTAGTCACCTCGGATGCCAGCCATTCGGGCTGGGGGACCACTACAACCATCTGGTTGCTCAGGGCGAGTGGAGATTCTCGTCAGCTCGTCAGCTCCAACGTGTTGGAGATGAGGGCAGCCTTCCAGGCGCTGCGAGCATTCGCCTCTCACCTACAGGGCATGTCCGTTCAAATGCAACTGGACAACAGGGTAGCGGTGGCATACATTCGAAGGCAGGAGGGTACCCACAGCCGCTCAATGATGTTGGAAGTGGAGCCTGTCATGTGCTGGGCCCAGGCGAATGTATGGAACCTCCAAGCAGTGTATCTACCAGGACACCAGAACACCCTGGCCGACTACCTCAGTCGCTCCATGGTAGGGACGCACGAGTGGTCCCTCCATCTGGAAGTCTTCCGTCAAATAGTCACGAAGTGGGGCCTTCTCCAGATCGACCTGTTGCCCCTCCGGTGAACAGGAAATGCGCACGGTATAGGTATAGGTATGCCTATTCCCCTCTTCCCCTCATAGGGAGACTTCTTCAGAGGATATCCCGCTTTCAGGGGGTGATCATAGCAGTGATTCCTTATTGGCCGAGGAGGCCTTGGTTCCCCCTGCTTCTGCACCTCAGCCTGGAGCCTGCATTTTTCTTCCCACAGAGGGAGGACCTTCTCAGTCAGGGCCAGTTCCTCCATCCTCACCCATCCGCTCTGAGGTTGGCGGCCTGGAAAGTGAGAGGGACAAACTACTCACCTTAGGCTTCTCCCAATCTGTGATCAACACCTTGCTGCAGGCCAGGAAAGGTTCTACGAACTCTACCTACCAACACATTTGGCGTAGATTCCTCCATATGGCCGCCAAGGACGGATTTGACCCATCTTCACCTTCCATCAATCATGTGCTCAGTTTTCTCCAATCGGGGCTGGACCTGGGCCTAAGCTAGAACACCCTCAGGGTCCATGTTTTTCAGCCCTTTCTGCACTCACGAACATCAGATGGTCGTTTAACCCGCTAGTGAGGCAATTTCTCAAAGCATGTCTTAAACTGAAACCTCCCAGAACATTGTCCTTTCCCCAATGGGATCTGGCGGTGGTGTTGAAGTCTCTTGCACGCTCTCCATTTCACCCGTTGTCACAGGCCTCGGTATGGCACCTCACTCTCAAAGTGGCATTTCTGGTGGCTATTACCTCCGCAAGGTGTGTCTCTGAACTGCAGGCGTTGATGGTAGATCCACCCTACTGTCTGTTCTTTCCGGATCGCGCTGTACTACGCCCCAACTCGACCTTTCTACCGAAGGTCGCTTCTTCATTCCATATGAACCAAGAGATCGTTATCCCTTCCCTGGTGGGAGAGGCCGGGGAACCTCACCCGCTAGATGTCACTGCCTCGCTGAGGCACTATATCGAAGTCACACGTGGCTTTAGAATCGCTTGGAATCTTTTAATTCTCCCTGGAGGCGCTAGGAGGGGCCAGGCGGCCACCAACAGAACTCTGGCTTCATGGCTGGTAAAAGTGATCCACAAGGCGTATGTGGTTCAAGGCCTTCCAGCACCCCAAGACGTTAGAGCACATTCTACTTGAGGAGTGGCCACTTCATGGGCAGCATCTGCCAGTGTGTCAGCTGAAACAATTTGCAAAGCAGCTACTTGGTCTTCCCGAAGTACTTTTGTTCGGCATTACCGAATGGATCCTGCTGTTCTCACCACTGTAGCCTTTGGCCGGACGGTTATTTCCGCTGGCTCCTCTGTTTAGTTATACTCCTGTTATTAAACTTCCTTTTGCAGTACTCCCTCCCTGTGTGATTTCTATGTCCCACTGTGTGCTGCCATGATGTGCCAGGAAAACGGAAAATTGTATACTTACCTATCGGTAATTTTCCTTTCCTGGTGCATCATGGCAGCACACGGGACCCACCCTGCATGGCTCGTGATTTTAACAAGAATGAGGGACCAAGCCACAGGGGTCAAGATTTAAAGAGGGCTTGTCCTATGGGGTTAAGAGGCGGAGCGTTAACCCACTGTGTGCTGCCATGATGCACCAGGAAAGGAAAATTACCGATAGGTAAGATACAATTTTCCGTTATTGTGATGTTGGGGAGCTCACAGAGCACTCAGAGTTTTTTCAATTAACAAAAGTCTTTATTATTCTTTCAACAGTAGATAATCAAGGAAACGCAACATAAAATAGCTTGTTCTCAGCAGAATATATACACCAAGTTGTCCCACACACTCACGGTGTCCCAGTCTTTTAATAGTTTTGTTTTGCAGCACTGCTGCTCCGACCACAATTCGCAGGGCCACTGTCTGTTTCCTCCAGACGACCTCAATAACGTGCTAACTAGGGATGCACAAATACTTTTCGAGTACCAGTGCAGATACTTGGCATTTTCATGAGAACTACCAGGGTTGCAGCGGTTGCAGCTGGGACCTGGCTCTGGCACTCCACCACTGTCCTGAAATCATTAGTCTGTATTGTTTTAGAAAAACTGTCACATGACAATAAACAAAAATGTATCAGTACTCGTACTTGTAAGTACTCGGCAAGTACCAGTACTCGTACTCGCAAAACTGGTATCGGTGCATCCCTTTATTTATATTTATAAAAACAAAATCATACATTAAAACAGAGCTATACAAATCCCAGGAGCTCCGTGTGCTCCTTACAAATGACAGCTGCCTCCTAATTTTTGAATTTTTCTCTAGTGTAGTCTTAGAGCTCAAAAGTATCGGTACATGTACACGTACTTGTACCGAGTACTGTACTTGGTATCTGTGCAACCCTAGTGCTAACGCTGCGTCACTGGCCTCCACTCTGATTCCTAAGTGGAGTTCTCCTGTCTCCCAGGTGGGGCCCTCAATACATCCCAGTACCCTCTTCATGAGGGTTGTACACAGGTGGACAATTAGGTGCTGGTCGCTACTAAACCATGAACCCAGGAATGGAGATTTCATCCCACCCAGACCTCTAAGAAATCTCCCTGCTCCAGGATCCCAACTATGATCCAGAAAACCTGGAAAGGACTAAAAAGCCAGCTCTTTCCTGATACAAGCAATTGCTTCCTGGAGCCACTCAGCCCCTCTGGCTGAGAATCCTGGGTCACTTTGAGGCCACATAACACCGTGGTATTGCCATGCAATGCCACTATATATATATTTGTATGGTGGTGCCTCTTAAAATAAAATCTGTATATCCTAAAAATGAGTAGGTTAGGAGATCCAGAAGCCTAAAGACACAAATTAACCCTCCTTACTAGTATCGGTATCGTTGCCGATGCTGAGTATTTGGGGGAGTACTCGTACTCACCCAAATGTTCCGATGTCTAGCCCGATACTTGAGCTTCTGGTATCAGGAAGCTAGGCAGCAAGTCATTACACGCTGCCCTGCTTCCTGATTGGCTGGGAAGCCAGCTCAATTCACCCCTTTTCACAAGGGAGCATGGAGCCGGCTTCCCGGCCAATCAGGAAACCAGGCAGCATGTCATTACACCCCTCCCCTGCCCCGGCTTTCTGATTGTCCAGAAAGCTGGCTTAATGCTCTTGGCCAATCAGGGAGCCGGGCAACACATCATTACACGGCACCCAGCTTCCTGATTAGCCAGAAAGCCAGCTCCATGCTTTCTCATCACCTGGTGACGAGGGACCACGGAGACGGCTCCCCTGCTAATCGGGAAGCCGGGTGGCGAGTCTTTACACGCACCCGGCTAATCAGAAAGCCAGGTGGCGAGTCATTAGACACCGCCTGGCTTCCTTAATGGGACTTCCAGATAGCAAGTGAGGGACCTAAGGGAAGCTGAACATATTAAAAAATTAAATGATTAAAAAAGAAAAGTTAAGTGTCGGTATTGGTGCTTAGTAATTGGCGCATTCTCATGAAAATGCCCAGTATTGGCACCAATACCGACACTGGTATCGGTGCATCCCTAAAAAAAAGCAATTGTGTAATAACATGCACAAAAACAAAAGAAAAAAAACATTAAACGTCCACATGTGCTTAGGTATAAACATACCTGTGGTTGCTGTTTCAAACATGTTAAATGAATGGGGGGAGGAAGCTGCCCGCGTTGTTGCAGAGGTGTCCCCTGCTCCCATGAGCTATACAGTGGCATGGGAGGAGCAGTGCAGTGAGGCTCTGTCTGTCTCCAAAGCAAGGAGCCTGTCATGTTTTTTTAGACTGGCTGGCCCGCCCACCCACGTCGTCAGTTGCTAGGCAGAGGTCGGGTGATCACTGAAGAGCCCCCCCGGTTGTTATGCCACTGGGTTTGGAGCTGCGTATAGTCATGTGTTGGTGACGTACAGTGGGTTCGAACTGGCCGCATCCGTCACATCATTCGCCCATTGAAAAAATGTTCCAACAGCTGGACTTTAATCTAGTGAATATTGTTGGAGGGATAACAAGTTATCTTACATATTTTTCTGGCACTTCATCTTACTTTCCTGGCACAGTATCAGAAGGTGATGAAGCGGTTCCCTGTCCATAGGATGCATACATAGGTCCATACCATTGATTAAATTGGTTGTGTATTCGTTTTCTTAAATAAGTTCCCTACTGTAGAGAAACAAATCACTGACAACTGTAAACTTACCCAGAGGGGTCAGGATTGCAAAAGAAAGACCCCTCTGCTTCAGCCAAGGTGTATTCTGGCAGGTTTACCACCATCGAAAACAAAAATCACTATGAAACTCTGAATCATAGGTTTGTGATAAGTGCGTGTCCGAAGTGTGCTTGGTCTACCTCTGCCACTCCTTCCATTGATTGCATATGTATGCTTACTTAGTGGTATAATGCCATCGGTTGTCTATCTCCAGTTTCTGTTTGTTTTTATATAAAATATTTCAAACTCCAAGTTTCCAACTTTCAGGTTATGTTGGAAATGGCTGTACCAGTGTATTATTATTATTATTATTATACAGGATTTATATGGCGCCAATAGTTTGCACAGCGCTTTACAATATAAGGAAGACATTACAGTCACAATTCAATTCAAGACAAGATGGTAAGGAGGGCCCTGCCTGTGAGGGCTTACAATCTAAAAGGGAGGGGGAAGTGATACATGAGGAGGTAGCTGTGCGGGGATGATTGTTTGAGAAAGTGATTGTTCAGTGGTTAGGTTGAGGTGGGATAGACTTCCCTGAAGAGATGAGTCTTAAGGGATCGCCTAAAGGCAGTCAGAGTGGGAGATAGTCGGACAGGTTGGGGTAGAGAGTTCCATAGGATGGGAGAGACTCTAGTGAAGTCCTGGAGGCGAGCATGGGAGGAGTTGATGAGGAAGCTGGAGAGCAGGAGGTCTTGTGAAGAGTGTAGGGGACAGTTATGGTATTACTTTGAGACCAGGTCGGAGATATAGCCGGGGCCAGAGTTGTGTATGGCTTTGTAAGTGGTTGTTAATATTTTTAATTTTATCATGACAGCGGCAGGATTTGGATAGTGAATGGATGTGGGGAAAAAAAAGGTGAGGTCCGAGTCAAGGATGACACCTAGGACCTTGGCATTAGGGGAGGGCTGGATAGTTGTGTTAACAATCTCAAGGGAGCTCAGTTTTTGAAAGGTTGAGTTTTAAGAAATGTTGCGACATCCAGACTAATATGTCAGTTAGTAGATTAGTGACACTAGAGGACACAGAGGGGGAGAGTTGCGGAGTAGAGAAATAGATTTGAGTGTCATCGGCATAGAGATGGTATTGGAAGCCATGTGAGGTTATTAACTGACCAAGAGAGGAGGTGTAGATAGAGAAGAGAAGGGGTCCAGGACAGAGCCTTGGGGGACCCCTACAGTAAGAGGAAGAGGCGGGGAGAAGGTAGATTTGTAGGTGACACTAAAGGAGCGCTTAGATAGGTAAGAGGAGAACCACATTAAGGAGATTGGTGTGAGATTGTTAATGTCGGTAGGGTCCATTGATGGTTTTTTTGGTATTGGGGTGAATCAGCAAAAGTTGATTGTGTAGACTCGGGGGCAGGGACCCAGAGAGCCTTGGTGAGACCCCACAAAGCCATTGTGAGACCCCATGCAGCCCTGGTGAGACCCTGGAGCCCTGGTGCTTGTGAGATCCCACAGTGCCCTGGTGAGACCAGGGCGCTGTGGGGTCTCACCAGGGCTCTGTGGGGTCTCACCAGGGGACTATGGGGTCTAACAAGGCTGTTGAGACCCCACAGAGCCCTGCTACCCTGGTGAGACCACCTCGGAGCCCAGGTGAGAACCCACAGAGCCCTTGTACCAGGGCTCTGAGGGGTCTAATCAGGCTGGTGAGACCCGACAAAGCCATGGTGGGAGCCCTGGGGAGAAAGAGCCCTGGTGGGACCCTACAGAGCCCTGGGGGCCTTACAGAGCCCTGGTTTAACCAAGGATCTGTGGGGTCTCAACAGGGCTCTGAGGGGTCTCACCAGGGCTCTCTGGTTGTCCCACCAGCCTGGTTAAACCCCACATGGCTCTGGTTAAAGTAGGGCTCTGTTGGTTCTCACTATTCCTGGTTAAACCCTACAGAGCCCTGGCAAGACCCTACAGAACCCTTGTGTTGGTGAGACCCTACAGAACCCTGGTTTAACCAGGGCTCTTTGGGGGTCTCACCAGGGCTCTGTGGGGTCTAACCAGGCTGGTGAGATCCCTTGGAGCCCTGGTGAGACCCCACAGAGCCCTGGTTTAACCAGGGCTCTGTGGGGTCTCACTAGGGCTCTGAGGGGTATAATCAGGCTGGTGAGACCCTACAGAGCCCTGGTTTAAGCAGGGCTCTGTGGGGGTCTCACCAGGGCTCTGAGGGGTCTAACCAGGCTGATGAGACCCCACAGAGCCCTGGTGAGACCCTACAGAGACCTGGGTTATTCAGGGCTCTGTGGGGTCTCACCAGGGCTCTTTGGGGGTCTTACTGGGGCACTGTGGGGTCTCACCAGACTGGTTAAACCCCACAGAACCCTGGTGAGAACTCCTGCTATATGGAGTCTGAGATGTTATTCCCTTACAACATAAATGGGGACGAGATAACAAATTAAATTTTTCTATGGTTTTTCTCAATGTGGCCACAAGGGGGCGAGCTGAGTTCAATTATCTTCATGGAACAGGAATTTAAAGCCGGAGAAATGATATTTAGAGGGTGACATAACTCTCAACTGTTTATTGGCAATTATAGAATAATGGACGTCCTGTTGTCCTTTTGCTTTCTGTTCCTGAAAAGAGAGGTCATGTGAGCAGACCAGAGACTGATCTAATATTCATGAAGCCAATTGTCTGATCCTTAGCTTGCCCTAGCCTGTGTATAAGACAGTCTTGTATTACAGCTCAGAGCCATGACTATTATACTGTATTTGTAATTCTGTATTTATTGTGATCAGAACTAAAAAAATATGTGTTGTGAGGTAAGTATGCTAATCATATGAATATTATGTAATCTCATATCCATCCAGGAAGTGGCAATGCGAGTTCCTTAATCTCCTTCCTATTAGCAGTGGTTAGCGCCTCTGCCTTGCAGCACTGGGCGTCCCTGGTTCGAATCCTGGCCAAGTCACTATCTGCAAGGAGTTTGCATGTTCTCCCTGTGCTTGCGTGGGTTTCCTCCGGGTACTCCGCTTTCCTCCCACACTTCAAAGACATGCTGGTAGGTTAATTGGCTCCTGTCTAAAAGTGCCCACACACATGCGATAATCGCTGCGGAGCTGTGTCAGTGACAGCCAGCCGCTGCGGAAGATGAGAGCGGTGTTTGGAAAGAAGGAGGAGCCGGGGCCCGCCTAAGAGCAACCCCGCCTCCTCTTACATCACTGGCCAGCGACCTAAGAGCAGGTGGGGCCAGTGATGTAAGAGGCGGCGGGGCCTGTTGATAGCAGAGGAGGTGGGGCCCAGGACGGAACAGGAGTCGGGGCCCGGCGACCACAGAGGCGGACAGCACTGACAGGTAAGAGATCTCACACCCTGCAGAGCCCACTATAGAGAGTCTATGGTGGGCTCTGGAGGGTCACTCTCCGGTGGGCTCTGCGAGTGGCATAACTAGCAATCACGGGGCCCCATATTTTTGCTATGGGGCCCTGTGATTTCTAGTTATGCCCCTGGCGGTGCCCGTATGTTCAACGGCCAATATGGCCACTGCTCGTTCTGCAAATGAATTTATGTATGTCCGAATATAGTTTTAGTATATTTGGACATATAATAATTTAGGTATTTCGGATTTGGACGAACCGCCGAATCAACTGAATTTTGTTGATTTTCAGATTCGTCCGAATCCGAATGCACATGTCTAGTCTCAGGAGGGCTGTAAAGGATCTCTGGTGGGCTCTGCAGGGTCTCAGGCTGAGACCACCGTAGACCCCACAGAGCCCACCATAGAGCCCACGAACCCCACCATAGACCTTGCACAGCCTACCATAGACCCCACACAGCCCACCATAGACCCTGCACAGCCCACCATAGACCCTGCACAGAGACTCTCAGGTGGGCTGTGCAGGATCTATGGTGGGCTGTGCAGGGTCCCTTTCCCTGCACGTGTGTTGCTCCTCTTACCTGCAGCTCCCCAGCATGCCTCCAGGACATGCCGCTTCTTCCTCCAGCCTGGAGCCACCCGCAGTTTCTTCTCCAGCCCGGAGCCGCCCCCAGCTTCTTCTTCCAGCCAGGAGCCGCCCAAAGCCTCTTTCACCCAACAGCTCATTGTCAGGCCCCACCAGCTGCCGCCTGATTAGGCAGCCGAGGCTGCCTGATTCTGTGCGCCTGGCTTGCCTCTCTGATTTGGGAGCGTCATTTTTTGCCGCCCCCTGCAAAGTGCCGCCAAAGGCAAATGCCTCTGGTTGCAGGGTGGGGAATGTGCCTCCCTGGAACTAATTGGGTCAGGAGGAGGGGGTGGCGGTCAGAGTTTAGTGTGGGCTTGGGCAAACTGAGTTCTCATCAAGGCCAGTCTCATTACTAGTTACCACTTCCTGTAAAAAAAACTCTGTAGTTCAAGCTGCAATGTACATGTGCTAGTAAAAGAGTCAAATAAACAAAGCATATTGGTTTCTATGCAAGGTGACAATCAGACAAAACCAGCCTTAAAATGGACCTTTACCCCCTTTGACTAAAATGCACATCAGTATACAGCTCTGCATGCTGATATGAAATCATCTTACATTCATTAGCTAAAAAACATATTTTTATTTTACTTACAATAAAAACATTCCACTTCCTGGTCTACTTTTGGCACGAATGATGTAATTGTGCCCAAGCATTGCATTCTGGGGAGGTTACATCAGCAAAGCATTGCTGGGAAATCTCATCTGTAATCTCATGAGATCTCAGGGAAAGGCATTTTCCTCCCCTGAGATGATGTGCATGGTCACATGTCCTAGTCACATGTGCCAGAGTTCCAGGAAGTAAAATGTATTAATCTGCCCTTAGTAAACATGGCCACTGTCAGAAGACTGGGGAAGAAAAGAAAAATAAGGTATGCAAACAATAAAAATCCGGCAATTATCTATAAATATCTGTTTGTAGATTGTCATTACTAAACATTTCTAAAGGTGCCTTTGTTGTTATTTTGAAGATATGGGTAAGGCAACTTTAAGGCAAGTTCTACTTAGCTGTCTCTTTAGATGACCCATGGTGCTCTGAGAAGCCTCAGTCACGTTTTACAATTTTATTTGGGAAATATCATATTTTCAAATAGTAAAATATATATTTTTTAAAAATCAGTCTAAACATTATTAAAATATATTAAAAGTAACCCAAAACCATAACAAGTGTTTTTCGTTTAATTTCAGATAGAATAGAATTTAGAACATCTGTCTATTTTTAATGGATGGATGTAGCACCATTTAGGCGATTTCTCCCAGCTTCCTGGTCCTGGTGATAACAGCGTCATGGGACAGGAAGTAATGGAAAATCTCTAACAGGGATACAGCAATAAAAAGCTGACAGAGGTTTTAATTCTTCACCACACTACTGAAAAAAAGTTTTGTGTCCCCTAAAAATGAAATTTTCCTTCACTTCCTGTGTTGCTGACAACAATGTCACAAGAACGGGAACCAACGGGAAATTGGCCATGGGAAGGAGGCCACAATGAGCATTCCATCAGAAATTAGGCCACAATGAGCATTAACAAAACAGATGTCCTAAAAGTTACCCACTCAGTCCAAAACTAAACATAAAATACATTGGGGGGAATTTATCAAAACTGGAGCAGACAAAAACTGGAGCAGATGTGCATGGCAGCCAATGAGATTCTCTCTTCAGTTTGGTCACTTAAGATTTGAAAATGAAAGAGAGAGGCTGATTGGTTGCCATGTACAGCTGCTCCAGATTTTGTCTGCTCCAGTTTTGATAAATTCCCTTCATTTTGTTTGCAAATCAAGTTCACCATATGTGCATATAAAAAAGGAAGTACCGTATTTTGCGGTCTATAAGACGCTCCGGACGATAGGACGCAGGGATTCTGTGACAGAAATTGTGTCACAGAAGCTGCAGTTAGTGACCGCTGAGACAGGTGGTGCTGTGATTAGAACACCACCGTCTCAGTAATCACACAGAGCAGACGAAGAACGACGTTCTTTGTCTGCTCAAGGGGCTCTATGATGTGCTCCTATGGGGGACCGTGACGGGTCATGGTCCCCCAGAGGAGCAGGGGACCCCCGAAAACCACGGCGGAGGGCGGACACGATCGCCGCCGCCACTCGATTTAATACAAGGGATCTAATTACTAATTGTACATTCAGGAGCAGGGCTGAATGTACAAAAAGAAACGATTTGCCCGGCGCCCGAAACTGTATGTCCAGGGCGTCGGGCGATAGGTATTCGCTCCATAAGACGCAGGCACATTTTCCCCCTCATTTTCGCTTCTTATGGAGCGGAAAAAAAAATACTGGTACATCTTAACAGCGTTCATCTTGTGTTCTCTGCAAGGCATCCCAATAAAGTGTAATTTTCTGTGGCTGGACACCATGCAATGTCACAAGGTTCCGAAAGGCACACACAGAGAAAGTATGTTTGCTTAGAAGAAATACTCGCTTCTGGTGAAGTTCCTGCAGCGTGATATTCAATTTGTCCAGACACATACCCATGTACACATCCTCCAGTTTAAAGAACGGTACAGAGAAAGATATTTTGTAGATCCTTTGGGCAACATCCACAGAGAACACGTAGCCCGTACCTGAACAAAACGGGGGGTATTTATCACCATCATACTCTTTCCTACTTATGTACCACTTGCTGCGTACATCACGTATAGGGGCATCGTTTAGCTTTAAAAACCCTGTGAAGAGATTTGAAGTCTGATTTTTACGCATGAGCAATTCCACAAGGTAAAACGTATTGACAAACATGTCAGTGTCCGTCTTCATGATGTAGTGGGTCTGAGGGCAATATTGAGTAACCCATTCTAAGCCCATTAATGTTTTCAAAGTTAGGTTGTAATAGGTGTCTCGGAAGTCTTTTTGGATGAAGTCTTTGTAGGTGTTAAGTTCTTCTGAAATAGGGTCTTCTTCTGTACTAGGAGTGGAACTGGTGCCAAGGAGGAAGTAGGTGACCACTCTCTTCCCATGGATGAGTCGCTCCTTCCCCCATGTATTGCGGATGGCCATTCGCACCTTCTTCTGGTCGTGTGCCGTGGTCACCAGCAGCACCAAATATGGAGGGTTTTGTTTGCAGTTGGCTTCAGGCAGCTTTTTGAAGTTGTTCCTTTTTAAACCATCGTTGTACATGAAGAAAGCAATCATGCTTAGACAAGGAAATAATAGGAATGTCACAAAGATCACCTTCTTCCGAGCCATCTGACAGATAGAGAAGGAGAAATGTCAATACAGTTTGTGGCAATATTTTACAGTAAGGATTTATTTATTTATGAAGTTGACAACTCTGCAAGTTTATTCCTATTGCTATCTGTGCTCATGTCAGGGGATATTTCCTTCTCTTTCTGACCTGGCTTGGGGGGAGGGCCAGGGGCGGACTGGGCCGGGGGGCAGGGTGGCAATTGCCATCAGTATGCGATCCGGGATGGCTGGATCTGGCACTGTAGAGGGTCGCCCGCGGGGGCCTCCCGAGGTCAGTCTTGAGGAGCGAGCGCCCGCCGAGTACAGAGCCGCATCTGAGGAGGGGGTGTGGAGCTGTATTGAAGTCAATGGCATCACCCACAGTGCGATCGCCCGCACTCGGAACGCAGGCATGTTAGTGCCTTCATTCCGGTCGAGTGCGATCTGCAAAAATAGTGCTCGCAGCATTTTTGCGGATCGCACTGGACTGGAACACAGGCACTAATGCAGGCGATCGCACTGTCGGCGAGGGGCCTGCCTGCGAAGCCTGGCTGCGGTGCCATTGACCTCAATGCACCGCCACGACCCCTCCCGCCCCTGAATGCAGGTGTTTTTTTCGTTGGTAGAGCTCAAATGAGCTCCTCATTTGAAAAGTAGATCTCCAGACGAAAAATAGTGGGCACCCCTGCCTTAGGGTAACGGGAGGACACAGTCTAGCGTCCTCCCGTCACCTTAAGCTCAGTATAGTATAGTATACTCAGTATAGTATAACTGAGACGCAGCAGTAGGCCGCGATCTACAGCTTGCGGTATTCTGAGATGCCGCAGCTGAAGCGGATCCTGACAATTATGTCTGGATCCGCCCAGCTGCGTGAGTGACAGCTGGCTTTGCCTATCCCTCCCACGTCCGTTCCGCCAATCAGCGCTGGAGGATCGGGGAGGGGGGAATCCAGCCACTCCCCTGTCACGGCAGAGAGCTGTGACAGGATCAAGAAGTGAGGGAACGTCGGTATGTGTTCGCTCACTTCCCGATCTACTGAGCCTCCCTGTGACAGTCTCATTGTCACAGGTCGGCTAGAACTATGAGGTGAGTGAAAAGCATTCACCTCATAGTTGTCCTTTAAGTGCTTCTTGGCCCCATAGACTTCAATGGAAATGCTAAAAAATTAGCATTTGTTTAGTTTTTGTGCATTTTTTGCCAGTGTTGTACACGCCTTTCCCTCTATTTACATCAATGTGTCACAATCTGCCCACAAAACGTGCAAAAAACACACAAAGTTGTGCAGCAAAAATGTGTGGCTCACACCACAAACAGTGCGTTCCAGAACGGTCAGGCTCTGGAACGTATTGTATCGCACTCTGGTCGGCTCCCTGTGTTCAGGGGCGGGAGGGGTTGTGGTGGTTCAATTAAAGTCAATGGCACCAGAGCCATCAGTGCCTGCGTTGCGGTCCAGTGCAGTCTGCAAAAATGCTGCAAGCACTAAGTTTGCAGATCGCACTGGACCGCACTTGACTTTAATGCACCGCCACGCCTCCTCCCGCCCCTAA
This sequence comes from Nanorana parkeri, assembly GCF_000935625.1. Taxonomy (NCBI): domain Eukaryota; kingdom Metazoa; phylum Chordata; class Amphibia; order Anura; family Dicroglossidae; genus Nanorana; species Nanorana parkeri. The sequence goes on from NW_017306363.1 coordinate 2,108,839, forward strand.
ACGCAGGGAACCGGCTGGAGTGCGATACAGTGCGTTCCAGAGCCTGACCCTAAAGATGGCTAACCCAATATAGTCAGTAGAACCAATTATCTTGAAATGGGCACGGCTACAGCTTTTATATGTTTTAAACATATAATTAATAATTATAACAATATTAAGCCCATTGAAATTAAAGCCAATGGCAAGCAGAAACAACCGGATAGCTCTGGACTATGATAACCTTGCTTCAATGGTCCTGACAAGAATTTCTATATGAAAGAACGAAGAACCACCCCAATTGTTGAGAGTCCAAACAAAAAATGTCCTTACATAATAAAAACCAATGCACTAGGAAATAAATATTCTGTTTCAACTCAACAACTGCTGTGGCATTCCATTCTTCTTTTATGTAAATCTTGAACTGAAGTGTCCTCTAGTGGTCCTTTCGTGCATCTACTGTAGAGCTGCCTAGCCAGGAATATTATCCTCTTCCCTATTGTAATGTAGGATTTTGTTTTATAAATATATATTAGGGATGCACCGATACCATTTTTACAAGTACAAGTACTGATACTTGCCCAAGTCCTCACAGATACAAGTACTGATACATTTTTGTTTATTGTCATGTTACAGTTTTTCCAAAACAATACAGACTAATGATTTCAGGACAGTGGTGGAGAGCCAGAGCCAGGTCCCAGCTGCAACCGCTGCAACCCTGGTAGTTCTCATGAAAATGCCAAGTATCTGCACTGGTATTTAAACTGGTATCTGGACGTCCCCAGGCCCGGATCCCCCACAAGGCCACCGAGGCAGCTGTGTTGAATCCCCCGACGCCCGGAACATAAAGTTTCGGGCGCCGAGCGGTAAGTTGCCTTCTACATTTAGTCCTGCTTTGGGAAGGCAGGACTAAATGTAGTGTGGGGAAGCCGCTTGCTTGTTTACATGTGATCACGGCGATGCCACCGCGATCATGTGTAAAATGTGTGCAGCCTGTCCATCCTCCCCTCTCCTCCCCCGCACCTACCTACCTCTCTCTCTCCGTCCTCCCCCCCAGCCGCATTGTTAGCTAGCTCCTGTGTGATAGCAATAAACTTAAGTGAAAAAAAATTATAAAAATAATAAGAAATAATAATTAAATAAAAAGGTGATTGAAAAGTAAAAAATAATAAGAAAAAAAGTGCATTGCGAAAACCTGGCCTTGGACGACTCTACATCTAATCATAGATCCAAGTGGGCATAAAACAGGTACCATCCAACTACTGGCAATGTAAAACACACTAATAAAGCTGTACCAGATGGGTAGCTGGGAACTTTCCAGGAAAGGGTAGGATGTTCCAGGGTAGTAATGCCCACCCCAGCCATGCTTCAATAGGACCCCAATCCCACCCTTTAGGAATATACGGTTATTAACCCCTCCCCTTATACCTGCAAATTTGTCAGTTAAAGCTAGGAAGCCACTCCTATACAGAAACCATGTCTCTAGCAGTCAGGCCCACCCTTACCTTTACCTCTAGGCACAATTGTCCTTCATCCCAAACTGGAACTCTCTGCTGAGGCTGGTTTTATTTTCCTTTGTAGGAAGAAAAACTAAAACTCCAAGACACAAATTATATTTCTAGGCAGGGCAGTCTATATGAGTTCCCCTGACATGTGGTAACCCAAGATAAAGGCAAACTGTAGATAACAGGAAAACAATTCCATACATTGTTTTAAAAAGCATAATGCAAAAGTGATCAAAGGATAGTTATTTGTATACAGTAGATGCTTACGCTGACAGTTTTTGATCTGTATGTGAATCTATGCAGCTAAAGATAAATAACCACGTAAGTGTGTCTTAAGCCCCTTGAAAGTGACATTAAAGGGTAATTAAACACTCACCTTTTTTTGCATATATCTACTGCTAGCAAGCAATAGATATATGCAAAAACTTTATTTTTTAAAACCTTTTGAAAGAGGTTTAAACTTACCTGTGTCTTCGCCGCACGCTCCCGTCCGAACATCTAAAGAGTTTTGGGGGGCCGCAAAGGATCTTGGGGCGGGCGCATGCACAGTGCAGATGTTTGGCTGGTAGACGAGGAGAGACACAAGGTAAGTATATGGAGCAGCGTGCGCCCGCACATAGTCGGGGGACGTCAGAGGAGAGGAGGACATAGAAGTCAGCGCTGGATCGGAGACCCGCACCAGAGCTGGAGGCAGGCCCGGATTCCCCACAAGGCCACCGAGGCCTCGGTGTCGCCGAGATCACATGTAAACAGTCTGCAGCCTCCTCCCCCCCTGCACTTACCTCTCTCCTCTGGTTCCGTCCTCCGGGCTCCGCCGCCGAGTCCGTCTCCTCACTGCAGTGAGCGGCAGGGTTCAAACTAATCCTGCCGCTCCGTGCAGACAGTGAGAGGGGAGAGCTGTGCTCTTCCCCTCTCACCTGTCACAGGAGTTCCAGCACAGTGCTGTGCTAGAACTCCTGTATTGGAGGTGACAGGGTCAATAAAGAGAAACTGTCACCTCCAATTGCTATCACACAAGGGATTGTTTTCCACCTAATAAAGTTAGGTGAAAAAAAAGGAGAGGAGAGTAAATCCGGCCCTGGCTGGAGGGACAGCTGAAATGGATATTAAGGAAGAAGATGATTGAATAAAGAGGTATAGTTTAAGGTAAGTCCTTAAACTAACATTTTGGGGGGGAATAGTCTTTAATGTCACTTTAAACCCAGGAGTTAAATCTTAAAAAATACATTCAAGTACATTAATTAGTAACAAACATGTATCTCATTTGTGTATCACTCGGCTGTAGATCCTCCAGTCATCTCTGAATTGGTGCTGACACTGTCCTTCCTTCTGGAGGGGGGCTACTTTTGTTCCCCATGGTCCCTGTGTGTGTTGTAAAGTAGCCACCACTCCAAGCTCACTCCTGTGATGGACTACAATCTCAATACAAATTAGAAAAGTAAATGTGAGACTGTAGTTCAGGGGTGCCCACAAGGTCGATCGCGATCTACCAGTCGATCGCGTAGCGATCACTGGTAGATCGCCATGTCCTCTCCTCCCGCCGCTTCTCTGGATCATTGGAAACATGACGACTGTAAGTGCTTGGGCAGAAATTTAAACAAATACTCTGCTGGGCAATGTATACTTGTTTGGGTTGGATTCATTTAAAAAAAGAAGTTTGAGAGGAGGGTTGCTCGCGGGGGACCCAGAGGGACCGAGCTTTTCCCTCTCTGATAGTCCCTACCTTTTCTTCTTCAGAATCTTGGCCCTCTCCTGGCCTCTCCCTCCCTGTCTGTGTCTGGTTCCTCACTTGCTTCCTCTCACCCGATGATCCTCTTTCCTTCCTGCTTCCCCTTCTTTTCTGTTTTAAGCTCATGCTAATTCGCCACTGAATAAGGTTATACACCGCCTGAATGGCACCACTCCCCACTGAAAGTTCCGTAACGTCCCTTTAAGTGTTATATTACGGCGAGACGTATACCATTGAATGTTGTGATGCTATATATGTTGTGATGCTATATGTGTTCTAACTAATGCAGGGAAAATGGGGACCTCCCTCTACTGGATACGCTTTATGTGTTTATTGCTGTACTTCACTCTGTAACAGATGCGATTTCTTACTTGTGATACTTCTTTTGTTGAACATTCAATAAACATTTTTTGATTGGAAAAAAAAAAAGTTTGAGAGTTTAATACAACTTTAAAGTGACACTTTACAGTCACCTCCTCAAACCTTGTCTTACTGTTTAGAAGGTTGTAGAAGGTAAACAGTACCACATCCGTTCAAGAAGCCGCTACTTAGTTCCTCTGGTCTGGTTTCTGCAAGTGCTCCCAGTGTCCTCCGTAGCATTGGTGGTGTTTGCAACTGCGTCCCAGTCCTTTCAGGTCGATACTGTCGATCCTGCGCACTGTGTATAGCTACAACAGAAGAGTCAGTCAAACCCTCTTGCGTACTATTTTAAAAACACAAGTTGATTTAATAAAATTGCACTCGCAGTTAAAAATGTTGTTCCTTTGCATCTCTCATATAGACAATTAACACAGCGATCTTTCCCAAGTTGTACAGCAATCTTCCTATACATACACCTCTGCTAGTTTGTCCAGTTGCCCCAGCTATCCCCTCTTAAGTCTGATGCCTAAAAATTATTAAATACTCATAGGTCCTGTTTATCAAATGCGGACTGAACCCTTCATAAAAAAGATTAGCCTGTGAGGTAACATTACTCCACTCATCTTTATATCTAAAAAGGGTCTTTCCCGTACAAGAAGCAGATTAAATCAAACTTTACAAATAATACCTCCAGGCTGAAAGGTACCTATTTTATATATTCCCTGTCTTTCCTTTTGGGATATCGTTGGCACAATATAATCTCCCCTCATTTTTATTTATCTAAGGATGTTTTATCTAGGGATGCACCAGTATTGGTATTTCTGCCGATATTGGGCATTTTCACGAGTACTTGTACTTCTGAAAACGCCCCGATACCAAGACCTGATACTGGCGCTTTAAATTTTGGATTTAATTCAGCTGGCTGAGGTCCCGCACTTGCTGGGGACCTTAGCCTTTTTGGGAACCATGGGGCACCTGCTTACAGCTCTTCCGCCAACCCTGCATGCCCCCCCGGAAAAGGGAGGTTGTTCCCTGGAGTTCTGATATACCTTAAATATCCCCTTTAGTATTTTAATTAGTCATTTAAATAGGTCATCAAGGTCATATAACCAAGAGTAATCAGGACAAAAAGGAGGGTAACAGTGTTTTACCAGAGAAAACACTGTAAAAAGAGGTTATTAAATTGACCGAGACCTATAGTTATATAAAAAAATATAAACTTTATTGAATACAAAATAATATTTTCGGTGTCTGTTAGCTCACTTCTCAAATTACTAGTAAAAGAACAACGTTGTTCATGACACTCATACTCCCATTCATTCATACAAACTAAGTGTTCCCACAAATTTGGCCATATTTGATTTCTTAAACATTTCCTAAAACAGGGATATCCTTGATTTTACACCTGTTTCTACTTAATAACTATGTTCCTGCTTAGCGTTAATGTGAGAGGTGGACGTTGGGAAGGAAGATCTATATTTTCCGACGTACTTTCAAGTATAACTTTAGTCAGTCTACGTATTCTTTTTCCCGATAGTGTGGTTGATATGTATTACTTATTGATTTCAATTAGTGAGGAAGTCTCTTCATTTCATGATGGTTCTTTCAAATCATATCATCCACTAGAGTGTTTGTATATGTTGGTCTTAATATAACAGTAACACCTCTTATTCCTTCAAGCCTGAAGGGTCTTCAAAATCTTTTTCATCCTATGTGATTCCTCCTGGTATACAGTGAAATTGAGGGGGAGACTAGTGCGGGACCAGTTATTATTAAACAATTGTCTACCGTACTCACTTTTCGTCGTCTCTTACCCCTCTCGTCCTTTTAAGTCCGTGGGTTTTTTTTTAGGTTTTAGCAGTACTGTCTCGTGCGTGTGGTGATTCTGTGAAGATTCTTAATCTCACTGCTCTTCCCAGGATCTTAAATCGTATCCAGGGATCTCCATTTGCAGATCCAAAAAGCTGTCCCAAATAGGTAAGGTGTTATCTCCGGCGGTTGTTTAATCTGTGGTAATTTCCAATCTCCTGGTCCTCAGATATTCTGCCAGCACTCTTACACTGCTCTTTGGGATTTTTGGTGACTCCAAGGCATGTAGATTTTCATTATTTTCGTTCAGGAATCATAGTTATCCGTCAGGTGAATGTCGTTTGTGTGGCTACATTTAGTTTGTATTGCACACACTCAAAAGTGGACGCGTTTCGCTCCGCCCATCGGAGCTTCGTCAGCACCTTCCGGATGGCTGGTGTTGGTTTGCTTAACTAGCCCTTTCACACCTGCTTTTTAAATTACATCCAGGGTGTGTGTTTTGAAATCTGGTGTCATGGGAGTCATGTAAAGTTTAAAAGCATTCACGGAACTTCTCATTCTCTCAATCAAGAGTATTTTTACAAGCATAGGTGTTTACTTTTAAACATTTTCCTAATATCCATGAAAGGTTGTCAATTTAAGACTGGGAAATAAATGTGATTGTTTGAAATGGCATATACATTAAAAAGGCATTTATATTCTTATTTTTTCTATCTAGAGATTACTTATTTACAGAAAGACATTCAAATTCATTTCATTGTTTAGGCCTGAGGGTAAGAGGGTATTTAATCTATATATCCACATCTTCTCCTTTTGCAGTAGTATTTTATCAAAATCTCCTCTTCTAGGTGGAAGATTTAGGGCATATATCCCCTTTACCCTCAGGCCTTCTAGAGAAGACTTATGATGTTCCGCAAAGTGTATTGCTATAGGGCTGTCTGTGTCTTTATTTTTTATATCCCTTAGATGTTCTCCTATACGTGTGCGTAACTGTCGTTTTGTCTTCCCAATATATGCTTTTTTACAGGGACATTCTAACATGTATATTACTTTATCCGTATTACAGTTAATAAATTGTGTGATTTGATATGTTTTTGTTCCTTCTGAATCTTTAAATTGTTTTGTTTTTTCTATATATGGGCATATGTGGCATTTACCGCAAGGGTACATTCCTTTCGTCTTTGGGAGCATTGGCATGGATGAACTCTTTTGGCTTGGTTTGTATTCCGAACTCACTAGATGGTCTCTCAAGTTTTTAGCTCTCCTTGCTGTTAGGAGTGGTCGAGGTCCAACTATATCTGTCAGTGTTGGGCATAAATTCAAAACATGCCAATGTTTCTCAAAGATACGTTTTAATTTTGGCCAACTTGATCCGTATTGCGTTATCATTCTCACATGGTCTAAATTCTCTTCTATTTGTTTTCCCTCTTCACTATTTTTTCCTTTAAGGATCTCTGCTCTATTTTTCTTTCCTACTTTTGTTTTACTTGTCCGGAAGGTTCTATGTGAGTATCCCCTCTGTCTAAAACGGGTATAGAGTGATTTGGATTCATTCACATAGTCTCTGTGTTCTGTGCAATTCCTTTTTATTCTCAGGAATTGCCCTGTAGGAATTCCTTGCTTTAACGATAAGGGGTGGTGACTGTTTGCATGCAGGAGTGTATTGGCAGCGGTCTCTTTTCTAAAAGTTCTTGTGGTCAGTCTCCCCGTCCCGAACCCAATCATCAAGTCCAAGAAGGGGATCTCCTGATCACTCGAATTAAACGTTAATCTCAAATTGCGGTTATTTATATTTAATTCTGAAATGAACTCCTTTAGTTGATCTTCGCTACCTTGCCATATCATTAACACATCATCCATATACCTGAGCCATGTTTTAGCATGGCTCAGGTATAGGGGATGCCCATAGACCACCTCCATTTCCCAAAGGCCAAGGTGTAGACATGCATAGGCGGGTGCCCATGGAGCTCCCATTGAGGTTCCCTTTAATTGTCTATAGTATAGTCCTGCAAACTGGAAGCAATTATTAGAGAGAGCAAAATCTAACATTTCTATGAGAAATTCATTTTGCGCAGCCATCTCTGGATAACTCAGATCCAAACACAAATGCAGGAATTACAACAACAAATAGAAGAAAGTTCTATAAATCTAGAACCGTTAAAAGAACATGAGTCTTTTAAAAAAACAAAATGAATTCCTACGCAAGGAAATAGAGAGAATTCAGAGAAATTTAAGACAGGTTAAACAAACTAAATATCAAAGGGATCTAGACGATTGGGAACGGGGGGATATCTTTGATATGTCATCAAAAAGGAGGAGGAGTCAGTCTAGAAAAAGACAATCCAGAAGTAAAGATCGGTACATGGAGGAAACAAGTGAAAGTGAAGGAGAACATACACGGAAAACGGTTAGTTTTTTAGAATCGGAGGGGGAGGGATTGACGAAATTCAAAAGATAGGAAAAAACAGAAGAAAAAGGAGAGCGAAATCCAAAAAAACAAGACAGAAGTCGAGAGTACAAAATACAGACGAGAAATATGAACCGACATACATAACCTCAGAACACACACAAGGAGAAGAATCCTCCCTAAATGTGATCAATTTAACAGATCATAAATTAAATAGTCACCATATAAATCTTCTTAAACGAGGTCTATCGTTCTCACCAACTGATGGGATGGACGAATTTACAATCTTTAAGGACCTAAATCTATTTCTAAGGAAAATATATTTGAGGTATATACATGAACGGTTCTAGATTTATAGAACTTTCTTCTATTTGTTGTTGTAATTCCTGCATTTGTGTTTGGATCTGAGTTATCCAGAGATGGCTGCGCAAAATGAATTTCTCATAGAAATGTTAGATTTTGCTCTCTCTAATAATTGCTTCCAGTTTGCAGGACTATACTATAGACAATTAAAGGGAACCTCAATGGGAGCTCCATGGGCACCCGCCTATGCATGTTTACACCTTGGCCTTTGGGAAATGGAGGTGGTCTATGGGCATCCCCTATACCTGAGCCATGCTAAAACATGGCTCAGGTATATGGATGACGTGTTAATGATATGGCAAGGTAGCGAAGATCAACTAAAGGAGTT
>NW_017306363.1:2118102-2128281 GCF_000935625.1 Nanorana parkeri
CATTGGCATGGATGAACTCTTTTGGCTTGGTTTGTATTCCGAACTCACTAGATGGTCTCTCAAGTTTTTAGCTCTCCTTGCTGTTAGGAGTGGTCGAGGTCCAACTATATCTGTCAGTGTTGGGCATAAATTCAAAACATGCCAATGCTTCTCAAAGATATGTTTTAATTTTGGCCAACTTGATCCATATTGCGTTATCATTCTCACATGGTTTATTTTCCCTTCTATTTGTTTTCCCTCTTCACTATTTTTTCCTTTAAGGATCTCTGCTCTATTTTTCTTTCCTACTTTTGTTTTACTTGTCCGGAAGGTTCTATGTGAGTATCCCCTCTGTCTAAAACGGGTATAGAGGGATTTGGATTCATTCACATAATCTCTGTGTTCTGTGCAATTCCTTTTTATTCTCAGGAATTGCCCTGTAGGAATTCCTTGCTTTAACGATAAGGGGTGGTGACTGTTTGCATGCAGGAGTGTATTGGCAGCGGTCTCTTTTCTAAAAGTTCTTGTGGTCAGTCTCCCTGTCCCGAACCCAATCATTAAGTCCAAGAAGGGGATCTCCTGATCACTCGAATTAAACGTTAATCTCAAATTGCGGTTATTTATATTTAATTCTGAGATAAACTCCTTTAGTTGATCTTCGCTACCTTGCCATATCATTAACACATCATCCATATACCTGAGCCATGTTTTAGCATGGCTCAGGTATAGGGGATGCCCATAGACCACCTCCATTTCCCAAAGGCCAAGGTGTAGACATGCATAGGCGGGTGCCCATGGAGCTCCCATTGAGGTTCCCTTTAATTGACTATAGTATAGTCCTGCAAACTGGAAGCAATTATTAGAGAGAGCAAAATCTAACATTTCTATGAGAAATTCATTTTGCGCAGCCATCTCTGGATAACTCAGATCCAGGAAATGGCTGACTGCTTTTAGACCCCATTCATGTGGTATTGACGTGTATAATGACTCCACGTCTACCCCCACAAGAATGGCTTTATTTTTTATCTCGAGATTTTCTATTTTGTTAAGTACGTCTCCTGTATCTTTTACGAATGAAGGTAATTTGAATACCATTTCCTTTAGGAGGTGGTCCAGGTATTTTCCCAGGTTCTCCAGGGGACCTCCCACCGCTGATACTATGGGTCTCCCTGGGGGGTTGGTATTATTTTTATGGATTTTTGGAATAATGTAGAATGTCGGGATGTCAAATGTATTCGTTTTCAGGAAGCCAGACTCCTTTTTAGATAGTAGTCCCACCTCTCTTGCGATATCTATTTTGTAATTATAATCACAAATTAATTTTTTGCATGCCCCCCTTCTGAAACTCTAAATACTATCCTTGTTGCACTCCTTACCGAAAAGTAAGGATGGCGCCGCAGAGCAAATTGTAGAAATGTCACCAGCACACCAGTCCATTTAGGATAGCAAAAGCTTCACTTATTGAAGTTCTTTGTCATATGAACAAGCGCTTTCGGGACCACACAGGGTCCCTTCATCAGGCTAAAGCTAAAGTCTGATGAAGGGACCCTGTGTCGTCCTGAACGGGTTTGTGGATATGACAAAGAACTTCAATAAATGAAGCTTTTGCTATCCTAAAAGGACTGGTGCGCTGGTGACATTTCTACAATTTCACTTCTGAGACCCTCCGCACCCCTTCTGAGACCCTCCACACCCCTGCTGAGACCTGCTGTATAATGTATTGCTGAGATTTGTAGTCCTCTATTGCTGGTGGTATTTTCCATTGCTGTATAATGTATTGCTGAGATTTGTAGTCCTCTATAGCTGATGGTGTTCTGCATTGCTGTATAATGTATTGCTGAGATGTCTAGTCCCTCTACAGCTTGGAGTTATTGGCAGAACTACCAGGATTGCAGCAATTGCAGCTGCGATCGGGCCCTGGTGTTCCAACACTGTACTAAAATCATTAGACTGTATTGTTTTATAAAAACTGTCACATGACATTAAAAAGGTATCGGTAATTTGTATTGGCGAGTACTTGAGGAAAAAGTATCAGTACTCGGTCTGAAATAAGGTTTGGCATCCCTAGTGCCAAATTATCTGATTTTTTTCTTACCAACCGCTCAGTCTCGTATGAACTGTTCCTTACACATTCCCAGAACTACGTTAGCATATTAAGCCACAAATTTACACCCCATCGCTAATCCCTTTTTCTGTATGTAAAATTCCCAATCGAACCAAAAGTAGTAGTTAGTCAATATAAACCCCACACACTCAAATCACTTTTTTTGTATTTCCACAGTAGTTTCCTGATGCAAAATTGTCCTTAATGCTTCTGTCCTCTTCGTGTGTTCTATAATCTTTTATAATTATTTCACATTGCTTGTAATCCAAAAATCTGCCACTCAATTTTTCTTAGGCCCCGTTCACACGGGCGGGGCGGTTCAGCCAGGTGGATTTGGCTCAGCGTGATTCAAACTGTCCCCGCCCAAAGTGCTTCCTGACCCTTTTTTGCGACGCTGTGTGGTTTCCATACTGCTTTCAATGGAACTGCACTATTCAGCGCAGTTTTGGGTGTTTTTAACCCCTTCGTGACGGGAGACGTACACTGTACGTCCCGTCACAAAGTGCCTATATGACTGGCCACGTACACTGTACGTGACGAGTTATTTAAGGCTCTGTAATGCCGGTAACCGCTGATTCTCAGCGGTTACCAGTCATAGTTAAGCTTTCGTAAAAGCGAATAGCAGACTCACCTCTCTGCTATTCGTTTTGACAGCTCGATAGCCCAATGTTTATGATACATTTCAGGCAAAGAGATACAAGAGATACAATGTATCTCTTTGCCTGAAATGTATCACTTCTGATCTTCTAGGCAGGATCAGAAACCTTTAGGCCCCATTCACACTAAGCGACACTTACCTCGAGTGGGTTTCCGCGCAGCAGGATAGCGCGACTGTTCGGGCGACGATCGCGCGACATTCACCGTCGGCTGCATGCAAAAATAGAAAAATCGCGCAACATCCGTGGGGAAAAAGGGTCCTTCACAAGCGACAAGCGACATGAAGCTGTACAAAAGAACAGCTCCATTGAAAATCATTAGACGGCGACTTCTCGCGATATCGCATGGCAAATATGCGCGATATTGCAGCAGAAATTGCGCAATTAAACGCCCAGTGTGAATGGGCCCTAAGTGAGATCTGAATCTGACATGCTGTCAGGATCAGTCTCTAAGGTTATTATTAGCTGTTCCTAAGTTTGGAGCAGTCTAATAATAGACAAAAAAAAATTTTAAAAGCTAATTTATCAAGCAGTCGTAGTGGTCGTAGATGTTTCTTTTTCCTTTATTTTATTTTTTTTACACTTTGTAAAAAAAAAAAGTGTAAAACAAAATTAGGAAAATAAAAATGATATATAAATATATTTTTGTATACTATAATTATTATAAAACATTTCTAAAAAAAATAATAATAATCAAAACTTGTGAAAAAAGTGTTTTCTTCTAGTTTTTTTCCTCAGTTTTTTATATTTTATTTAAACTAAGTGAGGCGTACACATGTTTGATATAATTATATAGAACTATCTTAAAATATAGAAAATGAACTGCGCCAATAAGCAAGCTAACAGCTACAAGGCACTGGAATGTACACCCACTGTGAGTGTGTATACGTGAAAAATGAATAACTAAATGTGCCGAGCTACAACAATGATCAGATATAAAGAGTATAAAAAAATAAAAAAAACAGTGACTCAAAAAAAATGTCAGTGAAAAAAATCAATCAGGTGTAAAGTCTTTAAATCTTCATAAATCCGCGAAAGATGTCCAAATATAGCAAAAGTGATGAATATTACTTGTTCCTTCACCAAATGCACCACGTGCACCACACCAGATATAGGGGTGCTCACCTTATTGATAGACCCCAGCAAGAGGTCAAACCAGGCAATTCCCTTCTTAACCAGGGGTGGGGGCCCTCGGCTCCAATCGCTCACAGATGTCCTCCAATGGTGTAATCAGACCAGCAAACAGATCTGTGCAACACTTCTTAAATAGGAAAACACTAGCCTCCAATCTTTATTGATCTATAGGCCTCCTCAGTATAAGGTGTCAATGCCAGGATCGTGTTGAGCGAAAAAAGAAAGCAAACACCATAGCGCGTACCATCCAAACAGAGTATGATTTATTAAAAGAAAATTACTCACATAAAAGCAGTGGTAACATAGCATGGACTCTCTCTTAAAAGTATGTGCAAGAGTTTCAAATGACTGCGGCCGTCAGTCGTAGAGATCAATGTAACGTCAAATGCTCCGTCCATAGAACTATCTGTCCTCTAAAAAACAATATATAATATGTGTGGGTACATTTAGTAAGAAAGTATATTACTGCCGTATACTTTTGCTGTACTTTACGTACAGCAAAAATGTAAAAAGTGTGTCAGTCATTTGTGAACAGAAACTGAAAACTAGCTCAGTCATGAAGGGGTTAATTGTGTTTCAGCATTGAGACACAATTAAAAACAGCCCTTTTAAAATCAGCGGTTATCCACAGCCTCACTGGTGTGAATGAGGCCTAAATTTGTCGATTATCTGTCCCGTATCTCGAATATACAATGAAAGGTTTACAACATATGGAATTCCACATTTGGAAGTTTCACTCTAAAGTCAAATAGAATTACTATTCTCTTTGTAAGAAGAATAAGGAGGGAAAGAAATAAAGGTGTCTGTATAATAAACACTGTAAATCTGGGTACATTTTACTCAGATAAAACTAGAGCTTCTGGCAAGTCAGTCAAGCGCCTGAATCTTTGGCAAGGCACCACCACCCAACACTAACTCAAGATGGAAATATACCCAAATGTAATTGTGCAAACATGTCTTTACCTGATTGGGTGGGGAGAATAAGAAGTACCGTAGTGCTATAAACATAGCTTGTAAACAGCATGCTAATTATGTATGAAGTATATATTATCCTTGCATGAATATTCTTGAGGAGCTGGATGGTCTACTTACTTAAAGTCTGGAGTGCAGGTATTGGTCTTGCACCACTACAGATTTGATGGAATGGAGGGATGTACTGTCTCTGACATGATTACTGGATCCACAACTTGGATTATTTATGCTGTTGGGGCCTGAGGAGCCTCTCTTCTTTTCCCTCCCACTTCCTACTTGGACATCTTTCTTACTCTCTGATTTCTCTCTTGACCCAATACCTTATTTTTCTGTCCTCCCTCCTTTTTCTTGTCTTGTCCTTTGGTTTGTGTAGTTCCTGTGAGTCTCCCCCCACCTTATGTCCAAGTCAGTGGTTCTCAACCTGTGTAACCTCAGGACCCACATTTGTCCTCAGTCATTAAGTCGTGACCCAAGTCACACCACACTGGAACATGTGGCACTGCGGTACAGTGCGTTCCAGTGCAGGCAATCGAACTGTGGGTGGCAGGTGCATTTGGGGTGCCATTCAAATGAATGGCAATGCAACACACCTCCCACACCAGAATGCGCGGTAGGTGTGATTGCTTGGTTTGGTGCGTTAATCGCATGGGACTGTGCGATTAACGCACTGTACTAGTGTGATGGGAACAGATCTGAACTAGCTCCATGACTAACTTGAGTGTTTACAGAGTACCATACATTGGACAAAGGAAGGCTCTTCAGTAAGTACTGAAAAAACATAAGAATGTCTTCTCTCAACATGAAGAGGATTATAGTTACATATATGCCATCAGTCATGTCATTAACACTAGGGACATTCCTCCCATCTGGGAATGGAACACACCTCTGGCATTATAAAAGAAGTGAAGAGTTTACTTAAGAAAATGTTGGATGAAGAGGTAATAAAAGAAAGACAAAATTCATAGGCTGCGCCAATTGGTTTGACAAACTAGTCAGACTTCAAGTACACTTTAATGTTCCCCTTTAACACGCCAATCCTTAAACAGAAACAACAGCCACCAAGCTAAACACACATAGCATATAAGCAGATCGAACACATCAGCTTTAACCCCATCATAGTCACTGTTGTTTTTGCATTTTCTTGCACACATGTCAAAATGCAAATTTTGAGCCTAATGATTAGTTAACACCCCCTGCCCCCCCAGTATATATTTTCTGAAAGCAAAGACCCTGTAGGATAAAATGGTGGTAATGTACTGGCAATTTGTTATATTTCATGTTAGCACAACTGTTTATCATACTCAACTGTTCAGTAAAAAAAAATACGCCAAAGCAAATTTTAGTGCACAGAAACACAATATACTACACAATTCCCCAGTGGCTTCTGATGGGGTTCCACAGGGTGGTCTCCCAAGGTAATGCCAAAGTTCACTTATCCTTGAAAGATACCCTGTCAGAAACTTAAAAAAATTGCAGTTAAGAAACATTTAATATTAAACATGCTTACTTGCATTACTCTAACAATGAGCTTCTCAAATTTGCCTACCTTCGGTCTGTTGAATATACTACTGAATAATAATTGCCGCCCAGTAGCCGATCAGCAATGCCTTCAACCTGCATTTTCAACAAGTATGTGACACACATTCTTTTTCATTTCATGTTTTGCATTTTACTTGTTATTTGTATTTTTACATTGTGGTGGGAATGTAACGTTATCTTGACATCAAGGGTGGGCTGGTTTTTTACTGGTTTTGCACTGTTGGTGTGTTTCTATATAAAGGTTGTGAATTATTGCACTTTTGTCATACTGAAACTGAGGAATGGGACTCTGCGAGGTGTGTGTGAGAGAGAGAGAGAGAGAGAGAGAGAAAGAGAGAGAGAGAGAGCGATGCAAGAGCCAGCTATATAGACACATTAAAAAAAGGAAGAAATATTTGTTTGAAGATTATTTTTATTTTTTGTTATGTTGTGTGAATGGGAACACATAATAAACATATAGAAGGGTTTTCCCAAATATAACTGCAAAAGTAGAAATACACTTTCAGAAGGGGGATTGAACTTTAACAGATATTCTGTATTTTTTACACAGGGTCGGATTTACTCTCTTTGCTGCCCCAAGGCCAGGTTCTTCAACTTCCCCGCTGTACATTTAGCTCTGCTTGCCCTAAATGTAGAAAACAACTACCTGCCCGGGCATCGAGAGATAGGAATTCCACAACCCTGCTGCCCCTCTACTCCCTTCTGCCCCAAGGCTGGGCCTTGGTTGGCCTTGTGGGAAATCCAGCCCTGTATGTACATTACATTTTAAAGATGTTGCAACATAAACAACATATGGCTCAGTTCGCAAAGCTTATACACCAGCATATGAATGACCAGAACTATTGGATGATCTATTCTTAAATATCTACTCGCTTTATATTACTATTCACACCCAACCACTCACCTCTCTCCACATCCCGTTGTAAAAAGCTCTTGTACTCCACGGTTGGATCCTTCAAGGGTTCCATGTATTTCAGTGCATTTATCAGTTGACTGCCAAAGAGGTTCCTTCCCAAAATCATCTGAATCCACCATCCATCCACACACCCGCTTTCTCCACTTGTCTAATGACTAATGTCTGCTCTATTTTTCAGTCATGTCAAGTTCCGTTTTGTGGGAATTCTTATCTTGCTGTCCCTCCAGAGAGCTAAGAGCTCTTAGCAACCTGTGATGCTTGGCCGCCCAGCTTACTGATGTCATGACTGTGGATGTCAGAATCGCGTGATACTTCATAAAACTTGTAGCTCCATAACAGCTGGAGCGTGAAGTTGCCAACCCCTGATATACATTCCAGGCGCCTACTGCAAATAAAATGGCATACACGTGAGCAATCAACGTGAACTAGAAAAATCATAATGTTGGTACATATGGTGTTATATTGTTAAGTGTTTGAAACACACTTCTAAGAGACTTCAAATCAACTATTCAAAAAGAAAAATATACATTGCAATGACTAGTGTGTATACACCTTGAACAAAATAAAAACAAATGATAATCGCATAGTGGGTGCCACGGTCGGCACTCTTCCACCAAGCATCCCTTGATCAGCTGATTAAAAAAGCTTGCAGGCAATCAGATGATATCTCCGCTCGGGTATTCTGACGGCGGCCGCTGTAAGCCCACAAGTTGAACAGGCTTTAGTAAGAATGGGAATTAATGTTATTGTGAATCATGTAAATCGCAAACATAGTAAAGTGTACTCCAATTGTCATACCAAATAATATGTAGCAGTCTCAATAGTCTAAATGGTTTTTTTTGCTGCCATGGGGAGTCAGTAAAGAGAGCAATACAAAATATGAAGCCCTTATTCACACTGTAATCGGCCCGCACGTACAGCTCCGTGCTGCGTGCAGGGCCATACCAAGCAGCTCCCGGGAAGGACAGTTGCTGCGTGTGAATAGTTGGAAACTTTTGATATAAAATTGCACCGCTCTTGTTTTTCCTATTTAATGGAAAGTTGATTACAGCCTTTGAGATGTTTGAGGTATTTGTTTCCCCTCTACTGTGATTGTGACACTGATAGGTTTTTGTTGTTATTTGACACTATGTGATCAAAATGATTGATCCAGGAAAGTTTTTTTCCCTTTTACACAGTCGTTCCATTTGTCTGTTTTTCAGCCTTACTCTTGCAGATGGAGGACAGCGATGTATTCCTTTGGGTGTGTGGATGTTGACCGATGACCATCTGTATACATCAGCATACATCCATGTCCGTAGAGATCCGCGATTAGAAATGGAATAGGTTTGCATCCTTTCTGTTTTTTTATGCAGGCTTACTGATGTGTGAGTGTGTGTGTGTACACTGAGTGGCCAGATTATTATGACCACCTGACGTTTGAAGGCAAATTGGCTATAATTAGCTATAATTTGGCGCTGAAGTTGCTAGAGGGCCAGACCATTATAAATAGGGAAGCAGGTTGTTTACCACGACAGTAGAAGTGATTTTTTCTGAAGATATGGGTAAACAACGCGATTTAACAGCCATTGAACGTGACACACACACACACACACAGAAATATATTCTCTATATAGAGTGTATTTACATGGATCTCATTTATCCTATATGGCATGTATACTGATAGATAGATAGATAGATAGATAGATAGATAGATAGATAGATAGATAGATAGATAGATAGATAGATAGATAAAAGGATGCAAGTTCTAAAAAATAACATGCACATATGTTGAGGAGACCAATACAGACCAAAAAACTGGGGGGAAAAATAGATTGGTATATTAGGGACTACTGGAAAGGCAAGGTTTTTGTTTGGAAAACTAAATGTACCCATCATTTTTTTTATTTTTTTTATTTGTTTATTCATAAAAGGGCAAAAGAAATGATTACACAGATAGAAAACTTAAGGTAAAATCATCTCTAGGGATACACATCAGTGGCACATAGCAATTATACTCAGCAAACAATCCTACGAGCTAGGATACACTTTACCACCCTGGTAACGAGAGGACATAGTCCTTCCAACTTTTTTTCAGATTTATGTTGCAGAGATTAAAAAAAAGAAACCTCACAAAGTGTAAGGAAAAGCAGAAGCAAATACAAGAGATAAAAAAGAGGAGGTAAAAACAAAAATCTAAGCATAGGTGAAGTGACAAAAGAAGAGAAGAATAAAGATGCCAGGGCAACCACCGAACCCTGGCAGGGGTAGAGTCCGCTTAGGGGCCAAGAGTGAAGACGTGAAGAGAACAAGACTGAAAGGGACCCCAGCTAAATAGCAGCACAGTGGTGTAGTGGTTAGGGCTCCTGCTTTACAGTACTGGGGGTCCCTGGTTCGAACCATGGCCGGGTCACTATCTGCATGGGGTTTGCATGTTCTCCCTGTGCTTCCTTGGGTTTCCTCCCACACTACAGAGACATGCTGGTAGATTAATTGGCTCCTGTTCGAATTGGCCCTGTATGAATGTGAGATAGGGACCTTAGATTGTAATCTCCATGAGGGAAGGGACCGATGTGAATGTGCACCATGTAAAGCACTGCGTAAATTGTTGGCGCTACATAAATACCTGTAATAAATAAAAAGCAGCCTCCTCCACATTGGTCATTGCCATTCCTACCCAAAATCAAGTGGAATAAAGGGTGAGATAGTCAGAATTTTCAGTAAATCTGATTCAGGAATACCTTGAGAAGCTTGAAAACGTATCTTGTACCCATCATGTTAATCAAAATATATTCAATTCTTTTATGAAAGGCTTCTTAATTCATATTAAATGTTTATTGAAGGTTTTAAATATATGACAAAAGACAAAAGTACAAAAACACATACAGACATAGAAATAC
>NW_017306363.1:2128314-2151927 GCF_000935625.1 Nanorana parkeri
GTGGAAGAGGGGGGGTTCGACACATTCAAGTACACAACATAGCAATACATTATCAGAACTCGTCAAAGGACACACCAAGTTGTTATACAGGAGTACACACTATAGCATGAGGCAACAAACAGGTTGTTCCAGCCTAACATAATCAGGTCATGAAGACAGCAGAGTAATATATTTATCTGTAGTTTTAAATTGCAGCCAGCTCGCCCACGTTTTGTAGAAAGTGCTATAATTATCTTTACCGGAATGAGGGAGTTCCTCCATCAATCTCAGGGTGTCTACACGTGTCAACCATTCCACCACAGTAGGTATTTGAGTAGAATGCCAGTGATTTGGAATGAGAGCCTTTGCGGCATTGAGCATATAGGGGATTACCGTCTTTTTGTATGAAAGTACTGAGAGGGGGTTGAGATGAAAGAGGCACAGCCAGGGATCTAGAGGTGTAGATATGCCTCTTATGGCCGTGATGAGGCGGGTGATTTCTTCCCAGAACCGTTGTATGAGTGGGCAGTCCAGGCACAGGTGAGCATATGTGCCCCTCGCGCCGCATGATCTCCAACGCAGTGGGGAGGTTTCGTGGCTAATGGTGTGAGTGGTGACGGGGACCTGATACCACCTGGCTAAGAGTTTAAAGTTTACTTCCATCATATAGCTATCAGGCGATACAGAAGAGCACATTTGCAACACTTTGGATCGTTGAGAGGGATCTAAGGGTTGTTGGAGTTCTTGCTCCCATTTCCCTATATAGGGCAGGGGCATATCGCCAGCGAGGCCTGACAGAATCCTATATGTGACAGAAAGACCGTGACGTGTGGAGGTCGATTACCCTAATAGTGACTCAAAAGGTAAGAAGTTTTCTCGTGTTCGGAGGGGCTTCTGGAGAGACATAACGAAATGTTGAAGTTGTCTGTGTCTCCAGAAGTCCATCGGGTGGGTGCCCCATTTGTCTCTCAAGGATTGGAGAGAGCGAAGTGTGGTCCCCTGAAGGACATCTTCTAAGCATAGACAGTCAGATTCTGTTCAGGACAGAAAGAGTGTGTCAGTGTTCCCAGGTTAGAAGAATTCAGAACCCGTTAAGGTCAGCAGAACTGAGTTGTATGGCCAGTCGTGAACTTTATGTAGGCGGTCCCAGGTTGTTAAGGTGGCTAAAGTGAGCGGTGAGGTCAGAGGTGACAGAGTCCGTAGATAGTGCGGGGTCCAGATACAGTCGGAGAGTCGGGGGTTACTCAGGTTCACTTCCAATGTTACACATCCTATTTGTGAGGTGGTTTAAATGTCCAATCCAGCAGCCTGGCCAATTGAGCCGCATTGTGGTACAGTTTAAAGTCAGGTACATTTAAGCCCCCTTTCAATTTATATCGAGATAGGGTGGAGTAGGCGATCCTGGGTTTCCTACGTTGCCAAATGAATTTCGAGAGCAGGGAGCGTAGTGTGGTGAAATACGTTGGTGGGAGGGAAATAGGGAGCATTTGGAAATAAAACAGAATCTTGGGCAGTATCATCATTTTAAGGGTGTTTATCTTGCCTAGTCAGGACATGGTTTGTGAAAAGTAGGAGTTTAGGTCAAGCTTTACCGAATTGAGCAAGGGGATGTAATTGTGAGGTCTAACGTTTTAGGGGTGAGGTAGATACCCAAGGAGCGCATGCATTTGTGTCTCCAGAGAAAGGGAAAGTGAGGGTGCAGGCTGTGACAATCTGCCCCCTTAACTCTTATATTCAAGATCTCCGACTTGCCCATATTAATCCTAAAATTGGACAATTCCCCATAGGTAAGCAATTGAGACAGTATATGCGGGAGCGAGATCCTAGGATCACGAACATAAAAGAGGATGTCATGCTGCAATTTTCTACTGTGTTGTGGGGGAGGATATGCCATGGATGTTAGGATTGTTACGTATAGTGGCCAGAAAGGGTTCAAGGGAGAGGACAAACAATAACGGCGAGAGGGGGCAGCCCTGGCGTGTACCATTATGTAATGAGAAAGAGGGGGACAGCGTGCCGTTCACTTTGACCCTGGCTTTTGGAGAGGAATACACTGTAGATATCCACGCCAACATCCGAGGGCCCAGGCCCAGGGAAGTCAACGTAGAGAACATGAATCCCCAGTCCACTCTGTCAAGCGCATTTTCTGCGTCCATAGACAGGAGTAGAACTGGGGAATTCAATGTATGAGCTAAGTGGATCAATGATACTGATTTGAGGGCACTGTCTCTGGCCTCCCTCCCTGGGACAAAGCCCACCTGATCCGGATGTATCCAATCAGGTAAAAGCGGGCTAAGTCGGGATGCCAGGATCTTAGCATACAATTTAGTATCCACATAAATGGCTTCTTAATTCAATTAAGACAACTTCTGTTTTAAAACCAGAACTAAAATAAATAGTGATAACAAACAAAATTCCTTCAAACATTCAACAACCTGTTAACTAGGGATGCACCGATACCCATACTAGTATTGATATTGGTGCCGATACCAAGTATTCCACGCTGCCCGGCTTCCTGATTGCCCGGCCAGACGGCTCCGGCTGGTTACCAAAGGAAGGCCGCATTCTGGCTGGAGAGGCCCCGGGGGTGACAGGCTGGACATACCAAGGTAAGAGGGGACAGACTTTCTTGTTCATCGGGAAGCCAGGTGGCGAGTCTTTACACGCTGCCTGGCTTCCCGGCTAATCAGGAAGCCAGGTGGCGAGTCCTTACACGACTTCCGTTACTTGGTGATTGGTATCGGCGCGTACCGAAAAAAAATTATCGGTACTACTACTCGGTACCAAAATACTGGTATCGGTGCATCCCTACTGTTAACCTAAAACCAACAACAACCTATTAACCTAAATGTGTGTTGAGTAATCTCAAAATCGCCAAAAAGATTTCTTCTAGCCCTTGTAGCTCTAGGCACACACTACCAATTGGAAAATCACAAACATATGAGTGCCATACCTTTTAGTTATAAAAAAAATCTCAAAATGAAAAGCAACATCAGTGAATGCAATTGGTTTAGATATAGATATATATATTGATGTTTGGGGAATTTAGCACAAATGGTGAGCGCTCAAAGACCAGTCTCATAGGGTAGGTAAACTTTTGATAAGGGTCATTTGGGTAGTTTCTGTTGTCATTATGATTGAAAAAGAGTAAACACAGTTGATTGATAATAAATTGCTTCAGCCAAACACTACCCATGAGTGACAGAAAGGTTTTCGTGTTATCATTCATATTCTCTGAAAAATGGCCAGGAAATCATAAATTCTGCCAGGGTATGTAAACTTATGAGCACAAGTGTATATACACACACACACACACACACACAAACACACACCCACACAGAAGAAAGATTCAACATGAAAACAAGTCTATTGATACTGTGTAACACTGAGTTAATCAACTATTCCAGTGCAATGAATGAAAAGTCTATAATGAAACACTGTGTAGATCAAAACAAATCCACCTCTATGAAGGCCAATGTGTGTGCTCCAATGCTAATACCTCCACCAAGCTGGTAACCCCTTGTGAGTACCAGATGAAATACTGCTCAACGTAAAATCAGACTCCAGTACAAGGTATGATAGCGCTGTTCCCCTTTAGTACTTGAATGTGCCAGGTGGGAATCTACCCACACCGGGATCCGCTATAAATATCCTTACCGGCACGTCTTCCCAACAAGGAAACATACCTTATAGTGGCTCAGAATGAGAGAGAAAAAACACCAAGCACAGTGCTCTACGTAGTACAGTGCCATCTGCTAAAACCACATTAAAGACGCTTGGCATTATTCTCCCTTTAAAACCTCTCAGTTAGTTGACAAAAGCAGGAAGGAACAGGCAGCCTCTCCCTGGCTGTTCTAAAATACTTCCAAACCAAACATTTGTGGGCACTTTCACAAGAAAAACAAGAAAAAAATGAAACCCGGGATCGAACTAACAATAAGATTAAAGTGACGCTAAACTCAAGAGTTAAACCTTAAAAATACATTCAAGTACAACTACCTACTGAGAACATTGAAACTGACTGATTATTGAAGAGTTAGATTTAATTGTGTATGTGGGCACCTTAATGTGACACTAAACTCAGGAGTTCAATCTTAAAAATGCATTCAAGTATCTCAAATGTTAATAAAAATTGGATCTTGTTTGTGTATCACAGGGCTGTAGATAGTGTGTTGCTATGTCCAGAGTCCAGTGCATTGCTATGTCCAGAGTCCAGTGCATTGCTATGTTCAAAGTCCAGTGCGTTTCTATGTCTGGGATTTGTAGTCCCCCTACAGCCTGTGCCATTCTGCATTAGAGTGTAAGCTCCTCTGTACAGAAACTAATTTGACTGGCTCAGTGTTCTCTGCACAGCACTGTGGTATATGTCCGAGCTATTTAAATGTATAATAATAGTGTGAGACTGTCGGTGTGGGTGGACAGTAGAATGTAAGCTCCTCTGGCGCAGTGACTGCCGAGGGGGTTGGGGAGCCAGTGAGATCCGCTCCTGCCTCCCCCCCTACCCCTTGGGAGGGCCTGACCCCAAGATAAAATCTTGCACCAGGGTCCTTTATTTCTTGGGTCCGCTACTGCACATAAGGTTGGCCAGACACCTATCAATTATTTTTGTTCAAACCGCTGGCTGAACAAAGAGAATTGACCCGATTCCTCCATCAATACAAACAGCGTGTCGATCGAGGGATCCTGCTGTTTAAAGTGTATTCTGACAGGAGCCCGCCAGCCCCTGTCATAATACCCGATCAGAGCGGGCAGCTCATTGGCTGATCGAGGAATGCCGGCTGAAAGGGAGCCGACAGCCCCATACACTGTGCAAATTTTGGCGGGTACATTAAAAACTGGCCGAAATTCGACCAGTGTATGGGCACCTTAAGACACAATAGAAGATTTAGAAAATTCCCACACACCTTTAAAATATACACTCTCTCCCCCTATGTACTTCTTAAATATGGGGTCTCCTTATCAAACAAGGGTCTAAATTTCACACCTGACTATAAACCAAACTCATTCCTACGATTCAAAGATCTCAATAGTTTATTTGGAATGTTACACTTAAATGTTTTTACTGCACAGAAGAAGATATGAGCATGGATCCTACAACTAACCCTGGCCCAATTATTTCTAGTAATATGGATACCCACCAATTTGAAGAACAAGATCTCTTACAATTACAAATGCTGGAAGGTGTGTATGAGAATCATATACAATCTCTCACTAATTCCTCCATTTACAACAGTGAAGACTTTGCCATGTAGTAGATCCACAATCATAAGTATTTTTAGAGCTAGACCTTTCACATGATGATATATTATAGGTAATATAATTACAAAAAAATCATTTCAAACCCACTTGTGGTAACTCTTACCTTCATAGATATCCAATCATGCAATTTATCAACTGCTCCACTGAACGTGTATGGACTTACCTGCCCCTGTGAGTTGCTCTGTATAGGCGGAACTATTAGACCGCTCCAATGCCGATTGGATAAATATCTTACAACGCTGACCTAATCTTAATGTTCCCAATCATTTCACTCATAAAAAATCTGCGGAAGGTCTCTCATTGCTTGCTATAGAATGTATTCACAGTAATTTAAAGACAAACTCTTAAGAATTCTTATCTCTTGCAGTGGGGCTACCCCCCTCACTGCAAGGGTTAAGTGCTTGTTTGTGTCTAGGTGCAAAAATAAAAAAGATATACTCACCTGATCAACGCACAATACCGTTGTGTGCTGCGATTGAAACAAAAAGTGCATGCAAATGAATGGCAACGCACCTCCTACACGGTATCGCACATTAGTTGTGTGTTTGCGTGGACAGGACCGTGCAATTAACATACTGTCCTAGTGTGAACGGGCCCTATAGACCATAGCCCATAGACAGACTTTGGCTAGGTGGCACATATCAGACACATACATGCAGCAAAAAAGATTAAAGTGACGCTAAACTCAAGAGTTAAACCTTAAAAATACATTCAAGTACAACTACCTACTGAGAACATTGAAACTGACTGATTATTGAAGAGTTAGATTTAATTGTGTATGTGGGCACCTTAATGTGACACTAAACTCAGGAGTTCAATCTTAAAAATGCATTCAAGTATCTCAAATGTTAATAAAAATTGGATCTTGTTTGTGTATCACAGGGCTGTAGATAGTGTGTTGCTATGTCCAGAGTCCAGTGCATTGCTATGTCCAGAGTCCAGTGCATTGCTATGTTCAAAGTCCAGTGCGTTTCTATGTCTGGGATTTGTAGTCCCCCTACAGCCTGTGCCATTCTGCATTAGAGTGTAAGCTCCTCTGTACAGAAACTAATTTGACTGGCTCAGTGTTCTCTGCACAGCACTGTGGTATATGTCCGAGCTATTTAAATGTATAATAATAGTGTGAGACTGTCGGTGTGGGTGGACAGTAGAATGTAAGCTCCTCTGGCGCAGTGACTGCCGAGGGGGTTGGGGAGCCAGTGAGATCCGCTCCTGCCTCCCCCCCTACCCCTTGGGAGGGCCTGACCCCAAGATAAAATCTTGCACCAGGGTCCTTTATTTCTTGGGTCCGCTACTGCACATAAGGTTGGCCAGACACCTATCAATTATTTTTGTTCAAACCGCTGGCTGAACAAAGAGAATTGACCCGATTCCTCCATCAATACAAACAGCGTGTCGATCGAGGGATCCTGCTGTTTAAAGTGTATTCTGACAGGAGCCCGCCAGCCCCTGTCATAATACCCGATCAGAGCGGGCAGCTCATTGGCTGATCGAGGAATGCCGGCTGAAAGGGAGCCGACAGCCCCATACACTGTGCAAATTTTGGCGGGTACATTAAAAACTGGCCGAAATTCGACCAGTGTATGGGCACCTTAAGACACAATAGAAGATTTAGAAAATTCCCACACACCTTTAAAATATACACTCTCTCCCCCTATGTACTTCTTAAATATGGGGTCTCCTTATCAAACAAGGGTCTAAATTTCACACCTGACTATAAACCAAACTCATTCCTACGATTCAAAGATCTCAATAGTTTATTTGGAATGTTACACTTAAATGTTTTTACTGCACAGAAGAAGATATGAGCATGGATCCTACAACTAACCCTGGCCCAATTATTTCTAGTAATATGGATACCCACCAATTTGAAGAACAAGATCTCTTACAATTACAAATGCTGGAAGGTGTGTATGAGAATCATATACAATCTCTCACTAATTCCTCCATTTACAACAGTGAAGACTTTGCCATGTAGTAGATCCACAATCATAAGTATTTTTAGAGCTAGACCTTTCACATGATGATATATTATAGGTAATATAATTACAAAAAAATCATTTCAAACCCACTTGTGGTAACTCTTACCTTCATAGATATCCAATCATGCAATTTATCAACTGCTCCACTGAACGTGTATGGACTTACCTGCCCCTGTGAGTTGCTCTGTATAGGCGGAACTATTAGACCGCTCCAATGCCGATTGGATAAATATCTTACAACGCTGACCTAATCTTAATGTTCCCAATCATTTCACTCATAAAAAATCTGCGGAAGGTCTCTCATTGCTTGCTATAGAATGTATTCACAGTAATTTAAAGACAAACTCTTAAGAATTCTTATCTCTTGCAGTGGGGCTACCCCCCTCACTGCAAGGGTTAAGTGCTTGTTTGTGTCTAGGTGCAAAAATAAAAAAGATATACTCACCTGATCAACGCACAATACCGTTGTGTGCTGCGATTGAAACAAAAAGTGCATGCAAATGAATGGCAACGCACCTCCTACACGGTATCGCACATTAGTTGTGTGTTTGCGTGGACAGGACCGTGCAATTAACATACTGTCCTAGTGTGAACGGGCCCTATAGACCATAGCCCATAGACAGACTTTGGCTAGGTGGCACATATCAGACACATACATGCAGCAAAAATGATGAAAGCTTCTGAATTGGGGTCCTCTTTAATCAATATTCACCAGCTCCAGCTTTCATACAGTGCCATAGTCTAAACCCAAGCAGCAATCTAAAGAAGAAGACTGCAGGTACCACCAGACAACGGTGAATTGTATAGGACATATACTGCTTATCAGTGGCGTCACAAGCGGGTTGCAGCCCGCACCTGGGTGACACCGTTGGAGGGGTGACCCCAAAATGGCGCTCGGTCATGGACCGAGAGCCCAACAGTGTCAGGAGAGAGGAGGGAAGCCGGCGGCATACCTCATCCCGCCGGGTGAACGTCCCCTCCTCTCTCTGCCGGTGTCCATCACCAAGATGGCTGCTGGAGGGCATCAATTAGATGACCGCACATGCGCGATGACATCATCGCACGTGTGCATGGTGACGTCATGCACGATGACGTCCCACAGCGGTGTGTTACCCGGTCTCCGCTCCAGGACGCCCTGTTGCTTATATTTCTGCTGTTCTACTGTATATATGCAATTCACTGCTGTCTGATGGTACCTGCAGTCTCCCTTCTTCTGTAGATTTCTGCTTGGGTTCAGACTATAGCACTGTATGAAAGCTTAATCTGTGTAATACTGTCACCCCTGGGCCCCTCAGCTGTGTCATACTGCCACTCCTTGGCCCCTCACCCGTGTCATGAGCCTGTTCGCCCCCGTCTTCTCCTCATCTTGCAGATAATGTCCGAGTTATAGTTTCGGGTGAGCTCCTTGAAGCGCTCTGAGTTGTAGGTGATCTTACCCTCTTACCTCCCGCTGGCCCCCAGGGTCTTCTCAGGCACATTGGGGCTAAACTGTTTGTAGGAGAGTGGGGTGATCTTGGCAGGACTTTGTCGCCCAGCCTGCAGCCTTGCACCGCCAGGCTAAGAAACAGCAAGGTGCCGCAGAGCAGCAGAACAATCGAGAGCAGCAGCATGGGGCGTCCAGGCTCCCTGGAGCTGTGGATCACAGGAGCTCCATCTCCCATCAGCATGCCACCAGCCATGTATGCACAGGGGTGATTAGGGTGTGCCCAGGCACACTCTGTGCACATGCCTATGACTGTATACTTTACTAAACATTATCAAGGTCATTGCTATGTATTGATCTTATCTGATTTATTATGTTGCTTTTTCAAATACCTTGAATTGCAAGATAAATTGTTTCTCTTTTTTATCCGAGTAAACCTTCCAATGCTGACAGCTGTCTTAAGCTAGATTTCCTGTCGAATGCTCATAAAAAAAATGCCGTCAGAACATTCGATGAGCCATCAAGGACTTGATAATTGTCATGAGATTTCATGTGATTTTAACATTTGATTTTGGAATGAATCAGTTTTTTTTGGACAAAACCACAATCACTGTTATAATTTCATTCATTAAAAAAAAAAAAAAAACTCTATCCTCCTCCTTCGATTTTTTTCCATCTCTGCGGTTGAAAACAATCGTTGACATGATCCCATTAATTATTTTTAAAAATTAACGAATATTTAAAATAAATTTTTTTGGTGCATGGCCAGCTTTGAACTCACCGCACATTACAGTCTACAATAGGTTATACACTGTTAGATTTTTGCAGGAACATTTGCACAAAAAATCCTGTTGGAACGTTCAATACTGGCATCAGAAACTTAGGTTCATTTTCATTTTTATTTAACATTCGATTTTGGAATGAGTGGAGTTTCCGAACAAAAACCACACTTACTGTTAGAGAATTTTTCTCCATCAAACAAATTTCTAACATGCTCCTTCAATTTTTTTGTTACTGTGGTCGAAATCGATTGTTGATTTGACCCTATTAATGATTAGAAAGTCAAAACAAAATTCCAAATTCGATTTCATTTCTTCGAAATTCGAATACCCTACTTACCTGTACAACGTCCTTTTAGATCTACCAAAAACTACGTAGTGCAAAGGTCTGTTTAATTGGATAGATTAGGTCCTGTTACATAGTTTAGGTAAAGCGAAAGTTGATTGTATGAATACTGTATAGTCAGATTGCAAATAGTGATAAGCCTGGGCTTGGTGCAAACCCAAAATGAGGGGGATTCTTCTCTTAGGGTCACCACACACATTACAATTAGTGATGTTCGGGTTGGTGCAAACTAGGGATGTCCCGACATCGATACTAGTATCGGTATCAGGGCAGATACAGGGCATTTTCAAGAGTACTTGTACTCGTGAAAATGCCTTGATACTTAAGGCCGATACTAGCCCTTTACATTTTTAAATCAGGTCGGCTGCCTCAGGTCCAGTGCTTGTGGGGTCCTGAATCAGCCTTCCGGAGACCTGGCAGTAGCTGTCTTTGGGTTTGCCTGCCAGGTCCCACATGCCCTCCTCCTCGCTCCTGGCGCAGGCACTGCTCGAGGTAGCCCCACACCGTGAATGCAGCCTCGGAGCAGACACGAGACCAACACCTGCGGCGTTCCGCACTCCCTCAGCACAGCACCTGTCAGAGCAGTGGAGAGACGCAAAATGTAACCCTGGTGACATCTGGACGCAGCCTGGTGGCATCTGGACGCAGCTCTGGTGAGATCTGGACGCAGCTCTGGTGAGATCTGGATGCAGCCTGGTGACATCTGGACGTAGCTTTGGGGAGATTTGTACGCAGCCTGGTGACGTCTGGATGCAGCCTGGTGGGATCTGGAGTCCAGATGTCACCAGGCCGCGTCCAGATTCTGTCTGATCTGTATTTAGCTCTGGTGAGATCTCTATTCAGCCCTGGTGACATCTGGACGCAGCTCTGGTGACATCTGGACGCAGCTCTGGTGAGATCTAAATGCAGCCTGTGACATCTGGATGCAGCCTGGTGAGATCTAAACGCAGCTTTGGTGAGATCTAAATGCAGCCTGGTGACATCTGGATGCAGCCTGGTGGGATCTGGACGCAGCCTGGTGGGATCTGGACTCCAGATGTCACCAGGCTGGGTACAGATACTGTAGGCAACCTGGTGAGGTCTGTACGCAGCTTTGGTGAGATTTGTACACAGCCTGGTGACATCTGGACTCCAGATACTACCAGGCTGCGTCCAGATGTCACCAGACTGCGTCCAGATGTCACCAGGCTGCGTCCAGATTCTGTCTGATCTGTATTTAGTTCTGGTGAGATCTCTATTCAGCCCTGGTGAGACCTGCATGCAGCCCTGGTGAGACCTGGATGCAGCCCTGGTGAGAAACCTGGTGCCCTAAAATCATTAGTCTGTATTGTTTTAGAAAAAATGTCACATGTCCCTTTCAGAAAAAGTATCGGTAATTGATATCGGCAAGTACCTGTGGGAAAGTACTTGTACTTGGTCTTGAAAAAGTGGTATCGGGACATCCCTAGTGCAAACCCGGTTCACATGAGTTCACCCAAGCCCACTCAAAACTGTGCTAACAGTTTCTCCACTCATTTCCAAAATTGAACGAAATTGGAACTTGACATTCGTCAATCTCTAATGACATTGTGAATATTTTGACCAGCTTTTTCATATGAACGTTCACTCGAAAATCTATGGCCAGCTGTAGCTGAGTGTACAGCCAACTTTACTCTGCCATTCCCTGCTCATGTGCTGCCAAAGCGAATGAACTTGGCAAAAGTGCAGCCAATTTAAAACAAAATGAGTCGTATCTACCTCATTCACGTGTTGATTATCACATAGATCAATTTGGACAATGGTGCAGCAAAGCCTTGTAGTTTATGCTTCACACCTTACACCAATAAAAGTCTAACACACACGACACAACGTTCTGGATGGATTTCAATGCACACACATTCATCTAAACTGGATGACGCACAGCTTACCTGCTAAGTGATTTTCATTCAGCCTCTACACCTGGACTGTCCTGGAGATTGAATGCCTGTAGTTGCTGGTTTGGCTTCAGAATGATCCTGAATCTGATTATATGAGGTGTTTGTGGGCACAGGTCCCAGATCCACCCTCTTTGTGAGCCTGCTGCAACCTCACCCACACACCCCGAAGCATAAAAAGGAGACTAGTGTACATCACAGAATACTGGGACATGAGGATCCAGGTTTGTCCAGATGCACTATGAGAATCATACTGAATTTTGGTAGGACTATATATAAATGTAAGCAAGCTGAATGCATTTAGCTTTAGCAGTATACTGTTCGGATTATCTGTTGCTTGCAGTTGTTGCAGTCCTAATAGGGTGTTTGCAAGCTGTGCCCACCACGTCTGCTCCTCCAGTCAGCGCTGGGGGATCGGAGAGGGGAGGAGGGGAATCTCTGTCTGGAAGTCACGGCTCTCTGCAGGGAGATGATTGAGAAGTGAGCGAGCGACGATATGTGTTCGCTCACTACCCAATCTATTGAGCCGAAGTGTGACAGTTTCATTGTCACACGTCGGCTCTAACTATGAGGATGAGTGAAAAATCACTCACCTCATAGTTCTCTTTTAACTGGTCCCTCTAGGTCTGGTAGGAATTTTAAGGGGGAACCGCAACACCAAAAAAGTAAAAAAAAAAAAAGGGGTCCCTCCTAAAATCCCTTACCAGACCCTTAATCCGGGCAGCAGCCTAGCAGGGCAGGAAAGGGGGGATGAGCGAGTGCCCCCCCAGATCCAAACAGTTTACGTATACAGTACCGTATATAACACAAGGCGATTCTTCTGATGGTCAAGAATATCTATTCATAATAAGTGGAATGGTCTCTGCTGTTGTTCTGCTATGCATATCGTCCAAACTAAATGATGTCAGAAAACTTATGCTGTGTTAACTCTCTATCTATAACGTGCAGCTGCCGACACTTAAGGTGCCCATACACTTTACAACCCTCGCAAGACTTTTGTCTTGCGAGGGTTGTAAAGTAATTTAAAAAACGTACGATCTGCCCATCTTGGACAGGCAGATCGTACTTGCGATCATCGCAAACCCGCCCCCCTGAGGAGCGGGCTTCCGATGAATGCAATGCTGAACGGGCAGTGTGCGCGTGTGCACACTGGCCCGTTCGGCAGTCATCTCGCATCATGTTAAAAACCAGCCGAAAATCGTACGATTCTCGGCTGGTTTTCCAACATGCCCGAAATACAAAAGTTGTGCGACCGTACATTAGACGGTTGCACGTCTTCCATACACTGCACGATTCTCGTACGATCGCGGGATTTCCCGCAATTCTCGTACGAGAATCGTGCAGTGTATGGGCACCTTTAGAATGTGTTAACACGAATAAAAGGAAATAGGAATTTAGTGTAGCGCTCTCACTAACAGTAACAACTTCAATGACCTGAAACAAACCATACATCTGATGACATACCTCTATCTATTCTGAAAAACCACCTATGACAAATTTACTTATAAAAAAATGTCAATTACATTAATGTACTGTCAAAAAGTCCATATAGCAACCAAAACGTTAGAGGTAAAACTTCATGTGTTTTCCAAGTGATCCAGCATTCAAAATGTGGTGCTGTGCAATTGCTGCCAATTATTACTTCAATGTGGAATATCAGTTCTTTGCAACTTGATTGATATCGAGAACCTCCAGCACTTTGCGTTTCACCTTATGGCTGGACCCGGTATTAAAACAAAGGTCAGAATGTGCGTGTGTCCCTTCTATGGGAATCTCTAAAATGCTGTTTGTCTAGTAGTTCAATCCATTCTTGTAGATATACTGAGATCAGACTTGTGCTTCTTCTTCTCCTGTGGTAAGTTCCTGAAGTGCTGTTCCTCCAGTAGTTCAAACCATTCTATGGAGTGACGTTCTCAGGAAAGAACCTATAAAACAAACACATAGCGCTCTCCAGCTCATAAAAACACTTTATTAAAACAAAATAAAAATGGCCACTCGCATTAAACAATGGTCACCAAAATGCACATTAAGACATATACAATGACTCACGCCCAGTTGTGGTCGCCAATTCAGATACTTCCTAGTTCCTGTAACCGAATGAATTCATGTGAATACTCCACCCAACGCATTGTGTCCATTGACTTCAGTGCTAAACCCCCTTCTTGTCCAGGCCATTTTTCAGTATTCAGCACTGAGATATTTGGCTGACATTTATTCAGTCATGCAACGCCATACCGAAATGAATTTGATATAATTTTTTGGGGACAGATAGAACTTTCTTTTGGTGGTAATCACCACTGGGTTTTACATTTTTTACTATATAAAGAAAGTGCCAAAAATGTTGAAAAAGAAATGTGTTTTCCCTTTGTTATGTATGTTTTTTAGTCTTAATTGTATTGCCATCACATAGGGGGAAAACAGGCCTGCTATGTGATAGGACAGATACAGTGACAGGTCCTCTTTATAGAGACATAAGGAGACCCCTAATGTCACCTATGGACCCCAGATCTTACTTCATCAGCTTCTTCTCCGGCTACAGCAGGTATGGAAATGACACACTGAAATTGAAAGTGATGTAGCACACATGCCCCTGGATGGGTGCTGATCTTCCTGCAATCGAGGTACAGAGAGCTGCTGTTCCGGTCCCGCACGGGGGACAGCGGAGCCTGGGATAGCTGGCCACGGCGGTGGAGATGCACACTTCCCCAGCACTTTATAAGCAATTGGGTGGCTCTATAGCTGCCCAACACGATTCAGAATTTGATATGTCCCATCGCACTCCTGACCGGAAAATCCCAATAAACAGGGTGGGTGCAGCAGCGACAGCAGATGCCTCTGCAAATCACATAGAACCAGCAAAAAGTCACTCGCACTCCAAAGTGAAGCCCAGTCAATCTCTTTTTAAAGTCTACTCACCATCAAGATTAAGCCATCCGGCTGTTTAACTACAACGGCCAGTTATTCAAATCTGTATCTCAATCTCTCTTTTTAACTTTATTCATGTATCTCTCTCCATTTTTAAAACCTTATCCAGCTCCTACTCCCCCAAATGAACTCCCGCCATTTTCCCAAATAAGACACGCCAGACCTGTATGGAGTTCAAAGGCCACAGCAGCCAGTTGTTTCTTTAATTAAACAAACTTCAATACAAAAATAAACCATATTATCTGAAAATAAACATAACCCAGTGTAAACAGTTTTTACCCCAGGTTTCCAGATCCCTGAAGGCAAATGGAGTAAATGAAAGGAACGCCGCCCTACAACAAAATGTGTCTACGGCTTCAGATGCCTAGTAATGGGCCCCCAGCCGCAACCCCACCACCTCGGGGACATCTATCTGTTAACCGTAGACCCATCCAGCCCAAAATTAGGTGCTCAACTATTGACCACCACTTAACGGACAGCCACACCTATGATGGGTCCCCAAACTGTCCTCCATAAACGAAGGCATCCCTACCACCTTCAAGGACCCCAAACCGCCCAAGACTGCCGTGACGAGCCAAACTGGAGCATAGACAGAAAACAAAGAGACATGCAAACAAAATAACAACGAAAAACAGCATCAACATTGGGGCGGGCGGGAAATACCTTCTCCTGTCGAGAGATTCCGCAACTGGACACTTCATAACTACACCCAGGATACCCACCCTTGGAAACCACACCGTCACCCACTAGCCTCCAATTGGGTAAGCGACCCCTCCTTCCATATTCTCTTTTTCTTTCCCCCTTTAACACCTCATCTACTTGTCTCCCCTTCTCACCCTGTCATGCTGTCCCTCCACACAATTCCCTTTCTTCCTTGTGCTCCATGCCTTTCTTTATCAATAAAACCTTTGTTATAACATTTCTCACCTATTGCTTAACATGTCTGACTAAACCAGGAAGTTGTTTTCCTTGGTACAATTTATTTTCATACTGACAAACTGTCCTTTTGTTATATTATAAATCCATGCTGAATGTTGGCAATTATCAGTATAAAACGCTTACGGTCAGTATCCTTGAGATATGTTTTAGCCTTAATTTCTCCCCCTGCTATAAAAATGTCTAAATGTAATAAAAGAACTTTGGATGTGTGATCGTTCCAGATTGATACGATTTTCTGGTCATAATGATTCAAACAATTAATTATTATTATTTTCTTCCCATATGATCAATACAGTGTTTATATAACTGTAACTCTTCTTCTCTTATATCCAAAATACTCATTTATTCCTATTGTGTCATAGAAAGATTTGCCACACTTGATTAAAAATTTGCGCCCATGGCTACTTCCGTCTTTTGTATATAACAATTGATATGCCAACAGTTTGTTGTGTGATAGCCCAAACCTTAATCCGTCCATAATACATTTTCTATCTTGTCTATTTACTGAGTTGTCTGTTTGTAATTCCCATTCTCCTGCATTTAGTGCTTCATCACGATTAATGATTGTATTTAGTGAACTAACATCTGCAGTTATTAAATAACTTCCTTCTTCCCATTTGTAATTCTGTAATATCTGTAGGAGGTGTTTGGTATCCCTCAGATATTCTGTCGATTCTGTCAATTGGCTATAGAACCAAATTGACATAATCTCCCGAACATGATGACAAAGAATCTATAGAATTAATTTTCAGTCTTCCCTCGGGCTTCTCTTTATTTGTATGAATTTTAGGTACTGAATATATCACCGGGATCTTGCATACAGATGGAACTAAGGGAGCTATTCACGAAGGAGCCGAAGGATCCAGCCGTAGCTTCGGGCGATTCTTTGGCAACCAGAGCCCTTCAGTTTAGTCGAACCGAAAGGCTGCTGAGCAGCTCAGCCAAGTCGAAGGCATTTGCTTCGCCTCCACTGAGCCGAAGTGTCAGCCGAAGCTGGGCGAACTGCCTGCCGAAGGCCGGCCTTTCGCCCCACAAATGACAATCTCAATTGACAATTGTACTGACAGATCAGTGTTCCCAAATGGCCTGGGTACGCTGATCTGTCATTAAACAATAACGCCCCACAAATGACAATCTCACGGCTGGCTCCGCCCAGTTGTAATGACAGATCAGCGTCCCCAAATGAACCTGGGGACGCTAATCTGTCATTAAACAATAACAACTGGGCGGAGCCAGCCGTTATGTCACGGCCAGCTCCGCCCAGATGTTATTCATTGCCCGGGACTTGCTAGAGTCTTCTGCCAGCCAATAGGAAACAGTAGGGCGCAGCTTGCGGTAACTGCCAGTTCCACCCAATTGTTTTTCTTCCTTTTTTTTTAAATCGTTATTTATTTTTTTATTTAACTATTTACATTTTTAAAATCTTTTTTTCAACTTTTTTTTCCCCAACTTTTTTCATTGATGACAATTATGCCGGGATCCGCCCAGCTGCGTGAGTGACAGCTGGCAGAATATATTTTTGTAATTCAATATATGTATCAAACTTATTCAAGGTTTTCTTTTTAGGTGCAAATTTTAAACTTTCTTCCTTATTTAGTTCTATTCCACTCAAATTATATATTCCTTCACCTATGAGTCTCTTTTTTAAAATTATTTTTCTTGTAACCCCCCCTCCCCCCCCCCCCCCCCCCATTATTTTGAATTTCTCTGCAATTATTGTGTTTGTGTTGTACATTGTGCTAATTTGGGCCTATTTGGGAAGTTCCCTCCTCTCCCTAAAAAAAAGGAGGTGGTGGGGGATTATAGAAGTTTTCTTCATTAAGTGGGTTGTATCTATTCCTACTAGGGACATTATATTGTGGGTAAATAGTTTGTTTCTTTGGGGGATGGTTGGGTCTCTCATTGTATTCACATCCATGTGTATGCGGAGTTAACTTTCATTTATGATTTTCATTAGATGTTTTATCCGAATTACTCTGGCCCATTAACCTCCCTGGCGGTCTGATTATCTCAGTATTTTTTTCTATTTTTTTACTTTTTGTTTTCTATTTTTTACTTTTAAACTTCCCGCCGGTTCCGCCCCCCTGTGATGCGGCTCTCGCAATTGAAGGAACCCGGAAGACGAAGGACAAGGTAAGTGACGCACAGTGTAATCCCGAGTGTGGCTCAATTAAAAACCACCAAAAGAAAGCTCTATCTCTCCCCAACAAATTATTTAAAATTCATTTCAATACAGCGCTGCATGACTGAATAAATGTCAAAGTACCTCAGCTCTGAATACCCAAAAATAACCTGGACAGGAAGTGAGTTTAACACCTCAGGCTCCAAGTGGTTAAAGGATAACAACTTTTTTTTGTGTTCTTAGATTTGTTTTTTTTCTTCTATTGGGTTAACCTTTCTTTCTTTCTTTCTTTCTTTCTTTGCGTTTTAACACTAGGATCATCAATTCTCTTGCTCTACTGTTGAAAAGGTTGTACGCCCCTCCATAAATCCTTGATCTTATAACTTATCATTTGCTGTAATGTCCCAATGCAGTCTGTGTGGAATTACACCTTCTTTAATATTCCTCTCAATAGTAATAAGATCACAGGTGGATTTGTTTTTCCATTGTATGTTCTAGGTGTTTAGAAGAACCTTTTAAATCTCCAATTTCTTTACAGTGATTTTTTTTTTCTGGGAAAAACTTCTTCTAAATTAACCTCTCTGTGTTAAATATAAGAAAAATATCCATCAAATAGCAGCAGAAGGATAGTAAAATATAATTACTATAACCTTAAACGTTGTGAGAAAATTCCTCCGTTGTTAGCTCTCTATAATGTGCAGCTTTCAACACTTAGAATGTGTTAACACAAACACAAGAAAATCAGAATTTAATGCAGTGGTATTACCAATAGCAACAACTTAAAGTGGACCTTGGTGACGGACCCCTGTACTCAGGATGAGTATGTCCGCCGCTGTATTCTTCCTTGCTCAGGAGATATTGCAACCCAAAGATCTTTAGCTCCCAGTTTCCCCAGTCACTAGTCGGGACCGTGCAACCTTTTATGCACAAAGTGATTGGATCAGATTATAATCCCATCACATCCACCCTGCCCTCCCTAGACATTCTGTCTGCACAACCCAGCAGAGGTGCACCTGCTAAAGAGCTCCAAACAGCCATAGCAGGAGTCTGGCCAGACACAGGAGAATGGCATTGTCCAGAGCTCCTTGGAGTACAAAGGGAGCTAACGAGGGGGTGGTGCTGACAGTCTTTTCATAAACAGGTTACACAGTATAACACACTTAAACATAACGCAACACCAATACACATATAACCCATACACTGATGACCATGTCGTCACAACCTTTACCCCCTCTCACTGAAAATCACATCAGCTCTGCGTGCTGATATGAAATAATCTTACATTCATTAGTTAACCAGTTGACATCCACGGTGTTAAACCCCCTTCCCATCCAGGCCATTTTTCAGTATAACTTTCTGGTCCTCGTGGGCATTAGTAATGTAACGTGCCCAAGCATTGCATCCTGGGAAGACTACATCAGCAGAGCATTGCTGGGAAAGCTCATCTGTAATCTCAGGAGATCTCAGGGAAAGGCAATTTCCTCCCCCGAGATGATGTGCATGGTCACATGTCCTAGTCACATGAGCCAGAGTTCCAGGAAGTAAAGAGAGCGTTATAGTTATATTAATTAACATTTAAACCCCTATTACATACGGTATCTTAAAGGTTTAATTCTATGCAGATTGTATTGGGACATTACAGCAAATGATGGGTTAACATATCAAGACTCTAAGGAGGAAGGGTACAACCTTTTAACAATAGCGGAAGAGAATTGATGATTCTAATGTTGTAACGCAAACAAAGAAAGATGAACCTAATAGAGGAAACAAAATTAAAGAACACAAGGAACAGTTGTTACCCTATAAAGAACTACCTGACTATGAACAATTATCAGATGAATTACATGTTCATATAAAAAAACAATCAGAAAGAAAAACATGCAGAAGAAAAACAGAAATATAAAAAGTTATGTTCTCTCATTTGTATACGTGAATGAAGTAAGAAGGAATCAAGATGGATTTTTGAACTGGTGCAATGACTTAAAAATGTTTGCACATTGAATCTGACCTGAATTGCTTTATCAATAACCAATAAAATTATATAAGATGTAGAAGTTGTGCAGTATGTAGGTTCTCTACCATGAGTCAAAACATTTTTCTTTATACCACAATGAAAATCCAGAACAATTACAATTCTGGGGGATAGAAAAATAAATAAAAAAAGCACTGGAGGGGGTCTAACACTATACGTGAATGAAGTAAAAAGGATTCCAGATGGATTTTTGAACTGGATACAATGGCTCATGTGAACATTGAATTTGATCTGTATTGCTTTATTAATAACCAAACAAACCAGTATAAGATGTATTAGTTGTTATTATTATTATACAGGATTTATATAGCGCCAACAGTTTGCGCATCGCTTTACAACAGGGGTGCCCACAAGGTCGATTGCGATCTACCAGTTGATCGCGTAGCGATCATTGGTAGATCGCCATGTCCTCTCCTGCCACCGCTTCTCTGGATCCCCGCTGCTCTCCCCAGCGGGGATCCGAGAAGAAGATAAAAAAAGATTTTTAGACCCCTAATATTTCTCCGAAGTCCGACTCCGAAAAAAAAAGAAAAAAAATTACGAACATTTTTAAAAAATAAAAATAAATAATGAAAATAAAATAAAAAAATAGTAAAAAATAAATTTACAAAACGTTGTTTTTTTTATTGTTCAGTATAGGTTCTCTACGTTGAGTCAATAAGGGTTACCACCCATGAAAATACTTAAATGCTAATGTGACATACGGTGAATCTTAAAATTCTTCCAGCAGGGATTGTAACTCTCAGTAAGAAAGGGTTAAAGACTAAAACAACATATTTTGGACTATTTCCTGTATTTTTGACTCGTACTATTAAGATGGTCTAAGTATTATATGTATTAATAGTTATTTTACCATTTGAGATATGATGTACAGTTTTAATGAATAGATATTAGTGTAATGTAAATATGTGTTGGAATTATTGTTTAATACTACTCTTATAGTTCATCATAGGAGTTGCATAGGTAATTGAATGTTAATAATGTATATAGTAACAGGAAGTATGAACCAGTTTATATACTATGGATGTCAGATGCACGTGCATCCATATCTATGATTATAGGATGTTAATGCGCGTATTTAAGAAAATGTGAATACCAGTAACTCCATACACTTGAAGAAGTCAATGGATGCAACACGATGGGCAGAGTTTTCACGTGATGGCATCCCATTAGAGGAACTAGGAAGTATCTTAATTGGTGACCAGAACTGGGCATGAGTCATCGTATATATGTCCTAATGCGCATTTTGGTGATAATTATTTTAATGTAATCAGTGCAAGAATGTGTCCCTGTTCCTTACAAAGAGCCCCTTATGCGCAGAGTGTCCCTGACAGAGTGCCCCTTGTGCTCACAGTGTCCGTGACAGAGTGTCCCCAACAGAGTGAGCCGTTTGCACAGAGTGTTTTAGACAGAGTGCTTTTTGTGCACAGAATGTCCCTGACACAGTGCCCCTTGTTCTCAGCGTGTCCCTCAGAGAGTGCCCATTGTGCTCAGTGTCCCCAACAGAGTACCCCTTGTGCTCAGAGTGTCCCTGACCTAGTGCCCCTTGTGCTCAGAGTCAGGGGCAGAACTACCTCTGGTACAGCCGGTGCGGCTGCGCCAGAGCCGGAGTGTCCGGGGGTGCCAGTGACATCCAGTGCAGGGCCTCACCTCATTGGAGGAGGCATGGTTGCATGGTCCGGCGCTTTACATTTTTTAATTGAATTGGCTGCCGTAAGGTCCTGTGCTTGTTGGGGACCTCATGACAGCCTTCTGCTGAACCACGCAGCGCCTGTTTACAGCATCGGCCTTCACATCTCCCATACAGATTGCCCCTTGTGCACAGAGTGTTCCAGACAGAGTGCCCCATGTTCCCAGAGAATCCCTGACAGACTGCCCCTTGTGCACAAAGTGTTACAGACAGAGTGCCCATTTTTTTCAGGGTGCCCCGTGCAGATTGACCCTTGTTTTCAGAATGTCCCAGGCAGAGAGCCCCTTGTTCTTAGGGTGTCCCTGACACATTGTCCCTTTTCACAGGGAGTCCCTGACAGACTGCTCCTTGTTTTTAGTGTCCCTGACAGAATACCCCTTGTGCTTGGCATTACAAAATAAAATACTATGTGGTCATCACAAAGAAATCTCAACATTCAGAGGGAGTATAACTACTGCAAAGAGAAGGATTAAGACGTACCCCTCCCTTCAGCTGCACCAGTCTCTGCTGTCTCCAGGTTCTACTCTGGCTGGAAAATCTTCACTGTCCAAACACTTCAGATCTGAAGGGGTTGCTTCCTCCGGTTTCTTCCTGTGCCCTTCTATGTCACTCCAATGCCATGAGGGAGGAAGGAACCGTAGAGCATAGATGGGGACCAGACCTTTGACCCTGATGCTGTGGCTGTTTCAGCCAGTGTAGCTCCTGAGTGCAACAGAGAACAATGCCACAGGAGAGGTAAGTATTAACCCTTTACTTTGCAGGGGCACCTTTAAATCAGAGAGGTTAGAAAGTGACAGCCATGTTAGGCACTAATTCATAAACTAATACTGCAAAATAGCAAAAAGGTGTTTAGAGTTGTATAAACTGCACCCTTTGTATTATTCCACATGGCAAATAATTTAAAATACAGTAAAACTTCATCCTTAACTACCAAGCTTAAGAAATTGTAATAATCTGCACTTTTGGATCATTGTAAAACCAATAGGTTAAAAGCTGCTACACCAAAAAAATCTTCCAAGCTTTTAAATACCCTTCAAAGAACTGTACAGCGCTAGAAACCTCTAAAATAAATGGGATTTGTATTAAAGTAACACCATGAATACAAATAAACAGTGCAAAATAGTGAAAATAATAAATAAAAGGACTGATATTAAAGGAGAACTATGAGGTGAGTGTTTTTCACTCACCTCATCGTTCTAGCCGACCTGTGAAAATGAGACTGTCACAGGTCGGCTCAGTAGATCGGGAGGTGAGCGAACGCATACCGGCGTTCGCTCACCTCTGGATCCTGTCACAGCTCTCTGCCGTGACAGGGGAGGGGCTAGACTCCCCCTCCCCGCTCTGATTCGCCAGCGCTGACTGGCGGATCGGAAGGGGGAGGGGGCGGGTACAGCTGGCTCTGCCTCTAGATAGGCAGAGCCAGCTGTCACTCACACAGCCGGGCGGATCCAGACATAATTGTCGGGATCCGCTTCAGCCGCGGCGTCTCAGTATACCGTGAGCTGTAGCTCGCGGTATACTGAGCTTAGGGTGACGGGAGGACGCTAGTTTGTGTCCTCCCGTTACCCTAAGGAGAACTATGGGGAAAAGCCTTAACCCCATAGTTCTCCTTTAAAGTGACATTAAAGTCAAATTTGGTTCCCCTCCCCCCAATGTTAATGTCCGCACTTACCTTAAATTATGTCTCTCCTCTTATTTCCTGTCCTTTTCCGCCTTCTCTCCAGCGCTGCGGTGGGTCTCCGATCCAGCGCTGACTCCTCTGTCCTTGCTGGCACTTTCTGTCCCACGGTGTCTGCATGCGGGTGCAGGCGTCCATAGACTTACCTTGCGTCTCCCCTCGTCTCCCAGCCGAAAATCCGAACTGCGCATGCGCCCGCCCCAAGAAGCTTTGCGGCCGCCCCCGCATTTTCGGACAGGAGCACGCGGCGACAACGGGGTAAGTTTAAACTTCTTTTAAAGAGTTTTTTTTTTTACTGTTTGGATATATTTACTGCTTGCTAGCCTTAGATATATGCAAAAACACTGGAGGGTTTAGAAACCCTTTAACATCAAAATTCAAATAATCAAAAAGAGACAGTCCAATTCCAAACGGTGAAAATCAGAAAACTTTTCCAAGTGAAGAAAAGAAGAAAGTTCTCTCCATATCCAATAATGTGTAAGTAGTCACACACCAAGTTCGTCTTCCAAAAAATGTGTGTTCCAAAAAATTTGATTAACCCCTTGT
>NW_017306363.1:2151940-2170958 GCF_000935625.1 Nanorana parkeri
CCCCAAATTATGACTACTGTAAAATGACAATCAACTAGCGCCTTAGTATCCAGCAAATCTCGGCATCCTCCTTCCACGCGCTCCCCTCGTTATTTAGCGATCACCTCAGATAGTCCAGTCAAGATAAAGATTTAAAAAAAGCCCTCATTGTGTAGTAGTCAAAGATTTTAAAAGAAAAAAACGCATTCAAAACTCACATTTGGGAATAAAACAGCCGGCCGGTACGCAACAGATAGTTCTGTCTCCTCTGCTCCACGTGTAGAGTCAGATAGACCTGCCCCTCGAAGGGGCTTTTTTTATCTTTATCTTGACTATCTGAGATGAGCGCTAAATAATGAGGGGAGCACGTGGAAGGAGGAAGCCGAGATTTGCTTGATACTAAGGCGCTAGTTAAGCGGTCGCCAACCGAAAATTTTGGTGGTCCGCAATTGCCCCCCAGTCCCCTCTGATGCCGTAGCGGCTGGGCCGTCATTGAAGCGGCACGGAGGCTCTGGGGCTGCCTCACTGATTCAAGCAGCGGGTGTCACAAGGAATGCGCGGCTCTCAGTACAGTGCGGGCTCTGCAGGAGGCGGGTCATCTCGTCAGTACCTGGACTGAGCAGGCTGCGGTACATAGGAAACGTGGGGAGAAGCAAGGTAATAGTGGCTCAGTCTGGGGGAAGGGGTGGTTGGGGGCAGTGCTGAAGCTAGGGGGGGCATGTGCCCCAGGCGCCACCAGCAGGGCCAGTGGCAGATTCGATAGGGGGAGAAACAATTAACATTATTACTGGGCCGGGGACGGCGGCACTGCTCCCTCCACCAGCACTGCCACTCCTGCAGGCACACCGGCACCTATGTATGTATGCGTATATATACTGTATGTACGATATATATAGATATATTCTCATATTTTTTGTTTCCTCATCTATAAATCCTTGTGTGCAACGTCACCGGACTCCTCCCCCCTTCCACAAGTGGCTCTGTCGGCTAACGAAGGGAAGGGGGGTGGAATCCGGTGACGTCGATGTTCCTGACGTCACTGGACTCACTTCCCCCTTTCCTTCGTTACCCGATGGAGTACACAGTGAGTACACAGCCTAACTCTCCTGGCCGCCTGGGAGAGTGGTTTAATCTGCTCTCTCTTTTTACCGGAAAGGTTTAATCTGCTCAATCGAGCAGATTAAACCTTTCCCTGCGATCGTTTTTTTTTTTTCTTTTCTGACATCGGGAGCCGCGGCTTGACTGTCAGTCGGAAAAGAAAAAAAAAGGCATACGATTGCATAGCTAGATTTTGCAACAGCCAATAGCAAATTAGCTAATGCACCCGCCCACTGCTGCTGTCAATCAGCAGAGGGGGGAACCTGATTTTTTTTCTATCAGGTCCTCTTTTGGTGATTGAAAGCAGT
Organism: Nanorana parkeri; assembly: GCF_000935625.1. Lineage (NCBI taxonomy): Eukaryota > Metazoa > Chordata > Amphibia > Anura > Dicroglossidae > Nanorana > Nanorana parkeri. The sequence goes on from NW_017306363.1 coordinate 2,153,326, forward strand.
AGGGGTTGCATGACGGAATAAATGTCAAAGTACTGCAGCGCTGAATACTGAAAAGTGGCCTGGACAGGAAGGGGGTGTAAACCCCCCCGGTCAGCAAGTGGTTAATATTACTTTAAGCTGGCCATGCACTGTACTATTTTATGTTCTTTTTAGCCTTATGGCTGAACGAAAAAAATATCACAGAATCTTCCATCCACACTAAGCAGCAGGGGCGTCCCGAGACCGGTTGACACCCCGCCATGACGTCATCGCGCATGATGACGTCATCATGCATGCGCAGTTGCCTTGTTGACACCTGCCGGCGGCCATCTTGGTAATGGACGTGGGCAGAGCAAGGAGGGGACGTTCACCGAGCGGGATGAGGTATGCCGCCGGGTCCCCTCCTCTCTCCTGACACTGTCATGCTCTACGTCTGTGATCGAGTGCCCGACTTTTCGTAGGGGGTGATACCCAAATGATTGTCAGTCATTTTAGTGTCAACCCTCCAATGGTGACACCCGGAGGCGGGCCGCACCCCCTGCACCACCCTTGTGACGCCACTGCTAAGCAGCATGCTGTTTCCATTGTATCCTGACTGCGGCCACTGTCAGATTACCCTAACGGTGCATGCAGCTAATTGACTTCAAGCACTGTTTGGTTGAACATTTTCCAGCCGCCTCTTTCGATCTTCTGATCAAGGGATGCCGGGCGGAAGGATGCTGACAGGGGCACTCACTGTGGGAATTTCAGTCAGTTTATCGAGAAACTCGCATATTGTATGACCAGCTTAATAATTAACTTCTCCTCTTGATCCCTTTTGGTCTGTTGACTGTGCCGTTGAAGGCCTTTTGTTATATACTGTATACTGAGAATTCTGTGAGCTGATAACTTTCCTTTAAAAAAACAATTATGGACTAATCTATGTAAATATTAAATCTTGTGGCAGCTGCTATACAGAAATAGGGAACAAACACCAAAAACAAATATTTAATTGTGTGTAACGTTGTGAAAACAAAATGCCAAAAATACACAGGAGCTGCCTTAACATCAGCCCAAGGAGAACCCAGCCCTGAGTTCAGTAGCAGCGGGCTGAGCTCCTCTAAGGCCCCATTCACACTGGAATCGGCCGGCATGTACAGCTCCGTGCTGCGTGCACGGCCGTATCGGGCAGCTCCCGGGAAGGACAGGTGCTGCGTGTGATTGGTAGGCAGCTCCTGACCATCTCTATGGGACTACGCGGCCATACGCCCCCCTGCGCTCACCTCAAGTGCAGGTCCGTGCAGGTGAGCGTACGCTGACAGGATGGATCCTGTCTGCATCCGAGCCAGGAAACACGCACCCGCACTGACCTGCACTTGAGGTGAGCGTACGGCCGCGCAGTCCCATAGAGAAGGACGGGGGCTGCCTACTAATCACACGCAGCACCTGCCCTTCCCGGGAGCTGCCCGATACGGCCGTGCACACAGCACGGAGCTGCACGTGCCGGCCGATTCCTGTGTGAATGGGGCCTTAAGGTGCCCATACACTGCACGATTATCGTACGATAATCGTATGCGATCGGTTTATTATATGTTTCACTATTGATTATATGTCACTGCACATTACCACATGTCCAAGGTGGATATGAACCATTGGGGTACACATAGTCCTACAATGTGTAGGTGTGTGATTTGTTTTTTGCATGGCCAGGTTGAGGATTGGACACCCACACATCATTCGGTCTCTCAATTCCACAGGCATTATGACAGAGCGTTTCACTCACCCCGAATTCCTGACTCAATTCATTGATCTATATCGCGAACTACCATGTCTGTGGAGAGTGCAGAGCAAGGATTATTGTAATCGCTCTAAGCGAACGGAGGCTTATATGAAACTTGCTGAATTATGTAAGACCATCTCGCCATGTGCAGACATGAATTACGTGAAACTGAAGATAGCTAATCTACGGACCGTCTATAGGAAAGAGCAGAAGAAAGTTAGCTCATCCCACAAGTCAGGCGCGTCTGCTGATGATGTGTACCAGCCCAGGCTCTGGTATTATGAGTCTCTGCGGTTCCTGGATGATGATGAAGAACCACGGCCATCTGTCAGCAGCCTGCAAACACCACCTACTCACGAAGAGAGTGCTGCGTCCGATAGCGAAGGACCTTCCACGGAAATTGTGGAGAACACACAGGTAATGCATAATGTAATGACCATGTGAGCTTAGGAGTAATAATGATTGTGTAACCCGCCATATGTATATAGAACACACAGATTGAGAGATCAAAATCATAACGTTTATTTAACACAAGCAATAATGCATAATTCAATATTTTTCACTGCAAAATAAGACATGCATTAAATCAACAATAGACTTTTTCTCAAGTCATTGTGAACACAGGTGCAAACTACATGCGTCCCTGCCATTCCACTGCACCAGGGCCATTGAAATACTGCAAGTATTTCACCCTGTTCTGCCGTGCGGACGTGGTTGGCAGACGTGCATGCATGGGTCCCAAACCATCAAGGGCTACCACATCATGCCTCCACTCCCCTGGCTGTATGATGCCACTCACCCACTCACAACATCCTCCTGGTCTAGGATGTGTGTGGGCATGTAGGAGTTGCCCTGACGCCTTAGGAAATTATAAAGGGTGCAGCAGCAGTAAACCAATATATCAACTTTGTGTAGACCCATGTTGATGGGAGTGTGTAGAATGCAGAATCGGTTCACCATTATCCCAAACGAATTCTCCACCACTCTGCGTGCACGTGATAAGCGATAGTTATATATCCGCTGCTGTGCTGTCAGACCGCGCATGAGGAAGGGCTTGAGTAGGTGATCTTCAAGGGCAAAAGCTTCATCAGCGACAAAGACAAAATTCATGCCATCTACTGTTTCCTCATTGTTTGGTAGGTTCAGGGTACCATTCTGTAGCCGCATGTTGAAATCACTCCGCTCCATCACACCACCATCGGAGTGTCTTCCATTCCTGCCAATGTCCACATACAGGAATTCATATGTAGCATTAACCACTGCCAGTAGGATAATGATTGCTAAAGTACCCATTGTAATTATAGTACAATGAACCAGAGTTGGCAGGACGTGTGATGCGGACGTGTTTCCCATCGATAGCACCTCCGCAGTTGGGAAATATTCCACAGATCGTTGAATTGTTTGCCAATCCGCTGCCATTCAGCTGCATCTGTGGGGAACTGAGAGTGAAATGTAATTAGATATGTGACACTTTAGAAAACATGCGTTATGCTGACATATTCTGTGTACTTTCTCTGCACAGGACAGTGTATGCACACAGGAGAGTTTACCAGGACCCTCTACTGCCCCACTACCTCCCAGGAGGCCACGCAAGAGGCCAGCTACTGACCGGGCAATAGAGAAGTTCCTCACAAAGGCATCTGCGGCCCTGGAGAAGGTGCCAGATCAGAGTAACCTGTTCTTCCAGGTTGCAGCACTGAAGATGCGCAACATGGATCAGCACCAACAACAGTTAGCACAAAAGATGGTACTTGATATCATGCACGACGGGGAAAATGGGTTGCTGACTCCTAATGACCTTAACAGGGGGTCACGCAACAGTGCACGTGTGCTCATGCATGATGTGGGAACACAGACGCATGACCCAATACCCAGATTCACACAGCAGCATATATCCCCTTTTTACATGCAACACTACTTGCAACAGCCACACAGGGAGCATCCGGGGACTCACTATCTCATGGCCCATGGCCCGGTCCAACAGAATCCCAACACCCAGATGCAGGAACAAAGGTTTGGGGGGGTTGGGACATCTGCGGAGCAGGACACACAGGGGTGGCCCCAGGACAAATCATACACAACTCTTTAATGGCATGAGCTGGGGTTAACTGCATGGCTAATGTATTATTAGCATGTGCAAAGAATAAACGCGTGTTGTGGAACAGTCTCAAAGCATATTTGTGTTTAAGGTGCAATAACAACATTTACCTTGAAATATTCATCACGCAACACTCAGATGATTGCTGCACACGTTTGGGGGATGATGCGCCCAAGTGCCTGTGCGGAGATTCCTGCAGAGAACTTCAGGTCCTCCAAGCTTCGACCAGTAGCGAGAAATCTCAGTGTTGCTATGAGCCGCTGGTCAGGAGGAATAGCCTTACGGCGCACTGTATCAACCTTCTGGATGTGGGGGGACACCAGAGCCATCTGGCTCTGTCATCTGTGCAGCTCTCACATGCTGCGTCTTGCTTTTGTTAAGACTGATGATCAACTTCTGACTTTGAAGGCTTATTGTCATCTCTTCTTTTGTGAGTATTATTCTATTTTTTGCTATTTTCTCAAAAAAAATGTACATACAAGATAGGGACTTTAGGTTTGTACTTAAGTTGAATTTGTATGTAAGTCGGAACAGGTACATTTTTTAAGTGTAACTCCAGCCAAAAAAACATTTTGTAGTTTTGGATAGCATAGGGAAGGGTCACATTTGTTTTGCTGCCTGTTCCTGTTGTTCAGAAGATTATAACATAATAAAAACATTTTTTATTCAAAATGACACAGCAAAAAAAGTTTTTTTCTATTTTTAATTTAATTGTATATACTTTATTTATTTATTTTGCATTTTAAACTTTTATTTATTTAACGTTTTTTAAATTTTTTTGTATTTTTAATTTTTTACTTTTATTTTTTTTAATTAATTTTATTTTAATGCTGGGAGCAATAGATAGCCTGCTATTGGATATTAGCAGGCTATCAGCAGAGGTGGAGCCTGAAGGAGAAATGTATCTATCAGGTCCTCCCATGCTGATTGACAGCAGGCAGTGGGCGGGTGCAATAGCCAGCTTCCTATTGGCTATTGCATTTTACAATATCCAATAGCAGGCTGGGTATGGAGAAAAACGCTCAGCAAGTGAAGTCCCATAATTTTCTTATGGGCATGGTTCCCACCTGGGCGTAAAAACACCCTACACCCAAACAGGAGCTTCTTTGGGGCGTATTTCCACGCATATCCATTGGTTTTCCAAAGTGTGGCTCGGGGTTAACAAAGCAGTAACCCCGAGCCACACTCGGGAATACAGCGTAGGTCTTACCTTGTCCGCGATCCCCTCTGTGTCCTCTGGCCGCTGCCTTCTTCCGGGCTCTGTCCCTCGCGATCGTCGGCGTTGCAGGGGGCGGAACCGGCGGGAAGTTTGAAAGTTTAAGAAAAAAAGATAGAGAAAATAAATACCGCCAGGGAGGTATAAAAACGAGCGTCGAACGTGCGTTTCACTGAACTAAAAAACTTGCTTAAAAATGCCTTAAAAACGAGCTGAAAAAACGCGCCTATGGTACGCCCAGGTGTGAACCCAGCCCTACGGTTTCTGATCGTGCCCAGACGATCGGAAGTGATACATTTCAGGCAAAGCGATACATTGTAATTTTCCTGTGCCTAAAATATATCACACAGCTTTGTAAACATCGGGCCAGTCTATGGAGCTGTCAAAACGAATAGCAGAGAGGTGACTCACTCTGCTACCTCTCATAGCTGTCAAATACCGGATCTCTATTCAGTGATCATAGCGATCCGGTATTTGTATGTAGCAGCTTCATTCTTTCATTAATGAATGCCTCAACACTGAGGCATTCATTAATGAATGGTAACCGCTGAGAATCAGCGGTTACCAGTATTATAGAGCCGCAGATAAATGGTCACGTACAGTGTATGTAGCCAGTCATTTGGGCACTTCGTGGCGGGACGTACAGTGTACGTCTGTGACGGACCTCGGTACTCAGGATAAGTATGTCCACCGCTGTATTCTTCCTTGCTGAGGAGATATTGCAACCCGCTGATCTGTAGCTCTCGGGACCGAGTGTAGGGTAAACAAACTCTGATTTATTGAGCAACTGCACAAACTTTTATACAGCAAGTGATGAGATCAGATTATAATCCCATCACATCCCCCCTCCCCAGACAATCGGTCTGCTCAACACCACAGGGCTTCCCCTGCTAACGAGTTCCAGTACAATGGGAGATAACAAGGGATGGTGCTGATAGTCTTTTCCTAACCAGGTTACACAGTATAACGCACTCAAACATAACTCAACACCAATACACATGTAACTCATAAAACTGATCACCATGTCGTCACAACGTCTACCGTCACGAAGAGATTACATTTTTTTAAACTTTTTATTGTTAGGTGAATTGTAATTACCAGTAAAGTAGTATAATATATGTATATACACGGCCTTGCCAAAAATAAAGTCACCACCAGGATTTAGCTAAGCAAAAACGTGTGAGCCTTCCATTGGATAATAAGTATTGTAGCCATATCTGATGCAGTGAGTAACTTCTCATTTCTTAAACAACAATGTCAGAAGACAGATCCTGTGATCGTAGGAAAGATGTGACTCTGTTTCAGAAGGGTCAAATGATTGGCCTACATCAAGTAAAGAAAACAACTAAGGAGATTGCTGAAACTACTAAAATTGGTTCAAGAGCTGTCCAATGTATTATTAAAACCGGGAAGGACATCGGTGAAACATCGTCTTCAAGAAATGTGGTTGGAAAGAATCTTGACTGATCGCCATTGGAAATCACTTGAACTAGGGATGCACCCATGCCGATACTAGTTTGGCAGAGAACTCGTACTCACCAAAATGCTCCGATACTTACCCCCGGATAGTGGAACTTCCAACCAAAGGGAGATCTCCCTCTGACCTGCAGTGCCACATGGGAGCATGGAGCCAGCTCCCTAGCCAATCAAGAAGCTGAGTGTCGGGTTATGACCCGCCTCCCGGCTTCCTGATTGGTCAGAAACCCAGGCTGCCCAGCAATAAGTGAAGCCGGTATCCTAGCCAATCAGGAAGCCGTGAGGTGGGTCATGACAAGCCGCCCAGCTTCCTGATTGGTCAGGAAGCCAGGCTGAAGTGAAGCTGGTGTTCTTTTAATAGAACACGGGCTTCACAGGCAATCAGGAAGCCGGACGGCGGGTCATGATAATCCGGGCCCATGGATGCCAGTATTGGTATTCGGTATCAGCAAGTACTGAAAAAAATATCAGTACTCGTAATCTAAACCGAAAAACCGTGTGAGGTGGTGAGAGCAATGTGGTGAGAGTAAGGATTGCTGTGCGGGTGTGGTGCAGAAGGATGGGTGTTGACTGTGGTGCTGAGTCTCAAGGTTTGCTGCAATATAAACTGAAATATAAGCTGTGGAAGCTGGGCGGCGGGTTATGACCCGCCTCCCAGCTTCCTGATTGGTCATAAACCTAGGCTGCCTAGCAATAAGTAAAGCCGGCAGCAGCACAGCATTTTGCTGCTGCAAATCTGGGGCCTTGGAGAGTGTAAGGGCCTTGAACAATAGCCCAGTTTGGCTCTCCTACATCCTTTCCCCATGCTGGACCTGGAAATATGGAGGCTGGCTGCCATTGCTGACCTCCTGTTAATGCCTATCTGTCTCTGGCTTCAGCCAGTGACCTGAAAAAAAAATGTCCTAAAAAGCGGTATCGGTGCATCCCCACCTTAAACGTTTGGTGAAATCAAATTGTAAAAAACCAACAGTAGAACTCACAGCTATGATTAATAGTGAAAGTAAAAGTATTTCTACACACAATGTGAATAGAACTCAAGGGATTGGGACTAAACACCTGTGTAGTCTTAAGAAAGCCACTCATTAGTCAGGCTATTCGGAAACAAGACTTCAGTTTGCTAGGGATCATAAAGATTGGAGTCTGGAGCAATGGAAAAAGATCATGTGGTCTGATGAGACCAGATATACCCTGTTCCAGAGTTATGGGCACATCAGGGTAAAAAAGAGGTGGATAAGGTGATGCACCCATGATGCCTAGTGTCCACCGTACAAGCCTCTGGGGGCAGTGTTATCATCTGCGGTTGCTTCAGTTTGTTCAGGTCTAGGTTCAGCAACATTATGTCCCCAAAAAAAAGAGGCCAGCTGTCTACCTGAATATTCTGAATGACCAGATTTTTCCATCAATGGATTTTTTCTTCCCTGATGGCACATCGGACATATTCCAACATGACAATGCCAGGATTCATCGGGCTCAGATTATAAAAGAGCGGTTCAGGGAGCATGAGACGTCATTGTCACACATGGATTGGCCACCACAGAGTCCAGACCTGAACCTCATTGAGAATCTTTGGGATGTGCTGCAGAAGACTTTACGCAATGCTCCAACTCTCCCATCATCACTACAAGATCTTGATGAAAAATTAATGCAACGTGGGGGTGGTGGAGTTAAACATTTGAAAAAAAAATGCCGTCTGGCGACGGCAACCCGCCAGTGCTGCAGTGCCGTCCGTCCGTTTTTTTACAACGGGGCGGACAGCAAGTGGTTAAAGGGTTTCTAAGCCCTCCGTTTTCTTGCCTATTTCTACTGCTAGCAAGCAGTAGATATAGGCAAAAAGTGAAAAAAAAACGCTTTAACAGCGGTTTACACATCGTTGCGTACTCGTCGTGTGCTCCCGCCCGAGAATCCGAACCTGCTCAGGCGACCACAAAGCATCTTGTGGCGGGCGCATGCGCAGTTCGGATTTTTGCCGGGAGACGAGCAGAGACGCAAGGTAAGTCTAGGGACGTGTGCACCCGCATGCAGACACCGCTGGATCGGAAGTGCCTGTAAGCAGAGAGGAGTCAGCGCTGGATCGGAGAGCCGCCGCACCGCTGGAGGGACAGATGAAAACATCAGGAAAGAAGAAGAAGAAGATCGGAATAAGAGACATCATTTAAGATAAGTGCTGACATTAACATTGGGGGGGAGGGTGTGCGCAATTTTTAAGCTTGACATGTTTTTTGTCTATTTACCCGACGTGACCCCGTCTTTTATATTTTACCAAAAAATTGGGGTAATAATAAATGTTTTATAACATACTGTAAAAAAAGCTCTATCTGTCCCCACAAAATGGTATAAAATTAATTTCAGTACAGCGTTGCATGACGGAATAAATGTCAATCAAAGTACTGCAGCGCTGAATACTGAAAAATGGCCTGGCCAGGAAGGGGGTCTAAACACCCCGATCAGCAAGTGGTTAAAATACCAAGTACATCGGTGTTCTTCATGCCATTCACGTCCTACTTCTCCCTCAGATAAAGACGACACTAGTGCTCAACTGCTCAGTTACATCGTGTGACTTATTCTGGATGAATTGCTATATGTTACTCAAATTAACTCTGTTAAATTCTAATCTATCTGTTTTTATTTTTGCCCCATTTTAGGTGTACCTAAACAACGAGGCCACGGACATACCTCAGGCCACGTTAGCTCATCAGCACAACTCAGTCCATATTAAGCCCTCACGGGCAGGGCCCTCCTTACCACCTTGTCTTGAATTGTATTGTGATTGTAATGTCTTCCTTATATTGTAAAGTGCTGCGCAAACTATTGACGCTATATAAATCCTGTATAATAATAATAATATTAGATTATCCCTTAGACGGTGTTCTTATACCCAACCATAAGTGTTGAGGTACAGCTCCACTATGATAATACCTGGCGAAGGTCTTGACACATTTACTCCCTGGATTTCAGCAGTTATGCTCACTTATGAGTAGAAGACATAGGTTATGGTCCCTCTCAATTGTGGACATTGCTTGTTGGATAAAAGCTGCCACTGCAGCTTCTTATCATGCTCTTCTGACCTTGTTAAAACACTAAGTACATCAGTGGTCCTTGTGCGATTTCACGTCTTGCCCAACACTTCGATAAAAAGGGCATTGGTATTCATCGATTTGGCTATGTAATATTGCTAATTCTGTATCATTACTCAAATTACCTGTTATATAATAAGCTATCTGTATATTTCTGCCCCATTTTAGGCGTACCTAACAGCGTGGCCACAGGCACACCTCAGGCCACATTAGCTTATTGCCACAACTCAGCCCACACTATATCTATTTTACGGTATTTATATACCCGACCACAAGTATGAAGGTTAATTTTATTAACCTGTATTTGTGGGAGGTGATTATGGCTATATAAACTCCTCCTCTTCTCTTGCCTGCCTGACGTTGTAGGGAAAGCGTTTGTCCCCACCCACCCATCCCTCTTTATAACTTAGAATTCCATCACCTTTTCATTTGGTATGCCCCTTTTAGGCGTACCTAACAGCTTGGCCACGGGCACACCTCAGGCCACATTAGCTCATTGGCACAACTCAGCCCACACTATATCTATTATACGGTATATATACTGTATACCCGACCACACACACACACACCAAATGTATAATCATTTTATGAAAGGTAAACCATTAAAATTGTAAAACTCAATATATACCGATAACAAAAGATGAATACAAGTCACATTTGACTTCTGCAATTACAAGAGGTGCTCAAAGTGGTTACCATCAGTTACCAGACACTTCTGATTATGGCAAGCTACTGCTTGAGGAACGTTGACCAAAGTGTCCACTTGTATCGCTGCGTATGCCGTTTCAATTTCTTCCCGAAGTACAGCCAGTGTAGCCGGTTTTCTACTGTACACCACATCCTTTAAGGTCCCCCATAGGTAGAAGTCAAGGGGTGTTAAGTCAGGAGAACGTGGGGGAAACTCGACCGCTGGTCTGGTCTCGATCCTCAGGCCCTTGTCTGTATCTCACTCGCTGTACACACCTCACAGCGCCCTACTGCGGGTCCCTGAACACTAGGCAGCTCTCTAACAATAGCCCTTCGCACACCTGCACAATCAATGGGTAGGCTGTCTACAAAATGTGGTTCCGGGGCTAATCCCGCTCAATAGGGTATTAGGTTCCCTGTTCAGCATTCGGCAAATGGGGGTAAACTAAATTGGATGTTTATCCAGCCGCCGGGCCAAACCTCAGCTGCAGCAGGAAGTCACATGTAGCAGGGGTATTACTACTGCTGCCAAATATGACCGTTTCCAGGTCAGGGATACTGATTGCTAGGAACCAATGGCCACTGGTATCCTAGGAACCAGTGATCCATCCCTGATTTCGGCCAGCTGCTGAATGTAAACAAAGGGGAGGGATGTTGACTGAAGTCATTCCCCTAAATATGGCTATAGCCTTGTTTGGTCAATGGCATCAGGGTACTTTTTGCTCATTTACATAGGAGAGGGTGCAGATATCTGGGGACCCCCTATCCTAAAGAGGGCATCAAGATTACCATAAGCCACTCCCCCTGAATACCCCCACATCCTCTTCGAGACTGGAAGTGGAGAACAGGTTCTTGTTCTTATCAACATGAGGACAAGATGCATAGTAGGTACCATCACCATTTGGAGGACAAGTCTGCCCCGTCTTGGACTGCATGATTGGATAAGGGTCTGGCATGGATATTTAGGGGAATCCCATTTTATCTTTAGGGCAGGGTCCCCCTTTAATTTCCACATCAGACCTTAATCAAAGATTAGGGTCTTGCAAAGATATTTAGAGGTAACCCCACTTTTTTTGGTCTCAACTTTTTTTGTGGCATGGTCCCCCTTTAAAATCCATATCAGTCCCTAACCTTGAATAAAGGTCTTGATTCATTCAAAACAAGAAAAGCATCCAAAAGGGTTTCAAAGTAGCAAAGTAACACATCTGATTGCATATGAACATACACATCTTTTACACAGGTGGAATCAGGAATCTCAAATGCAAGTTACAAAGTATTCCCAAAAAACATTCCAGTAATCTGAATGACACCAATTAAAAGGAGCAGAGCGGTTGTAGATGGGACCTGGCTCTGGCGCTCCACCACTGTCGTGAAATAATTTAGTCTGTATTGTTTTAGAAAAACTGTCACATGACAATAAACAAAAATGTATCAGTAACACACAATTACCCATACAGGGATTTTTCAGCATTTCTCGGCAGCAAAATGAATGCTAATCAGCCACCTGGCTTTTACTTGCAGCACCACAGCTATGGCCTTAGGGCCAATTCACACCACTTCCAGATCATCTCGGTACCATCACAGGCCCAAAATGCTTCCTAATGTATCCCTATGCTATTTCTGGCCTCTGTTCATACCAGCGCAGTCTGTTCCAGACCTGACCAGAAAAATACTGCATGTCTCATTTTGTCTGGTTTGGAATGCACTGGAACGCATGGAAATGCATCAAAAATGCATATAAACACACTGGAACGCACTGAGATTTCATTTTAAAGGAGAACTATGGGGTCAGGGCTTCTCCCCATAGTTCTCCTAAGGGTAACGGGAGGACACAAACTTGCATCCTCCCGTCACCAAAGCTCAGTATACCGCGAGCTACAGTGCAACATTGACAAAGTGCATAAAAAGAGTCCACTGGAATAAATAGACTATAAGTGCAGTGCTATAAAATGATGCGCCCCAATATACGAAAAAAATGGTTGTTAGGTGGAGATTACCGGGCCAGAATGTGAGTAGTTGATCAAAACCATAAACATTGTAGCTGTAGCAGCATTCCAGCAATATTCCTGCACATTCTATTTAACATCATAGGATTGCTCAATACCTCATTTAGAAGAAAAAAAACTAAACCTGAGTGCATACGAAGATCTCTGATTCCAAATGACTGCATAAACCATAAATGCTTAAAACATTAATATTGTGCCGCGCCCGTACCCCTAAATACTTATCAAACTTCTGTGATAATTAAGCAACGCTTTTATGATATCGTGCTCATTTGCAACATTATATATCTAATCAATATCCACATAATTATTAGTGCAACATTGACAAAGTGTATAAAAAGAGTCCACTGGAATAAATAGACTATAAGTGCAGTGCTTTAAAATGATGCGCCCCAATCCAGAGCGGGTATTCAGCAAAGGCACAATCCTCCGTGCTTCTGTGACTATTCACCATGCACTCCCCATAGAATAACTCTCACCTCAGGAAGCGACCTTATGTTATAAAAGGTATTATCCCTCTTTCAATCTCGGGCGAGGTGAAACCCAATGCTGGCAATAGACAAATCCTAAATCCTCCTCCACTCTGCCTGCGGCTTCTGTGTACAGTTATCTCCAATAGTGACTCACTTGCTGCGCTTCCACTCGGTTTAACGATTTTAGCAAGCGGAAACAAAAACGGGAACACTCCATAGTGTACTCCATAAACCACATTCAAATGTTTATAGGATAATAATGTACTCACAAACAAGAAAGAGGAAAACGCATAAAAGTCAGATAAAAAAATCTCCTGGTACAGATAGCAGCGCTGCCCTTTTTCAGTATATTCCCAAGGCCCTTCTCTACCTACGTTACGTCTTAGTTACACGTGACTTCATCATGGGTGAGAAGCTGGGAGAACGGAACACATTAGAAAGATATTCTTCTCCTGGGAGACGGTAAATAAGTCGTGGAAGAGCTCTGCACCTTTAACTCCTACCTCGCCACTGACTTCCCACACTGTTACATGTTGTGCTCCCTCCATCGTGTTGCAGGTATATCGCAGTGGTGGGTGTCGTTTGGAGCTATGCCCCTTTGTTTTCATTTCATATAATTTAATTTAAAATGCCCCAACCTCTTCTGGATAAGTGTAATCCATCTGAATATACTCTGTTAGAATGAATGTACTCCTCAAAACATATTATTAACATACCATATCGAACAAGTAAATATTAGTTCCTTAGAAGTATTTGTTGAAAATGGATCGTTGACTTTAAAAATCATTTTTCAAAGATACCGACAGGCATGGCTCTATACTCACCGCCAGCTGCCATCATCCAGATTGGATACAAAATATACCTAGAGGGCAGTTTACAAGATTAAGGAGGAACTGCACCAAATTTGAACACTATGAACAACAGTCAAAGGTTCTGAGGGAGAGATTCTGTCCAAAGGGTCATCAGAAAGATTTCATAGAAGGAGAAATTAGAAGAGTGGGGGAGATTCTATTCTTGATAGGAACGATATGGTGGCCACTACTTCAAAACAAAAAACAACACAACAAAGGTTGACCCGGGACTGGTCATGGGTTTCAACTAGGGATACACTGATGCCAAGTACCATACTCGGTACAAGTACATGTACTCGGTACAAGTACATGTACAGATACTTTTCCAGGTCCAAGACTAGACTAGAGAAAAATTCAGAAGTTAGGAGGCAGCTGTCATTTGTAAGGAGCACACGGAGCTCCTGGGATTTGTACATCTCTGTTTTAATGTATGATTTAGTTTTATAAATATAAATAAAGGGATGCACCGATACCAGTTTTGCAAGTACAATTACTGATACTTGCCCACTGGGGATGCACCGATATATCGGCCGCCGAAAGTGCCATTTTTCTGCCAATACAGCGGCGCATCCCTGCTTTCTTTCCTCCCCGCTGGGCGCTGCTCTGTGTCCCTGATAATTAATTAATTAAAATGTTTATAAAAAATAAATACAAATAAAATATTTACAAAATGTGAAAAAATTTAAATGAAAAACATTTTGGGTTTCGTTTCGGTTTTGAAATTTCCATTTCGGTGCACCTCTAGTACTCACAGATACAAGTACTAATATATTTTTGTTTATTGTCAGGTGACAGTTTTTCTAAAACAATACAGACTAATGATTTCAGGACAGTGGTGGAGAGCCAGAGCCAGGTCCCAGCTGCAACCTCTGTAACCCCCGGTAGTTCTCATGAAAATGCCAAGTATTCGCACTGGTATCTGGACATTCCTAGTTTTAACAATCAGTATAAAACAGGGGATAAAATGATTAAAAAACATTGGCAGGTCTTATTGTTAGACACACAACTGTAAGAAATTCTTCCCAGTAAACCATGTATAGTATATAAAAAAGCGGATCATGTAAAACATGTTATTGCTAAAAGTGTAGTAGAGCCACCTAATAATAAAAAGATTTGTACATTGTTTCCAGACCTGACAGGTTTTCATACCCATGGGAGGTGTCATGGATGCACATTCTGTACTAAAAATAGCAGACGCAGGAAATAATGTTATACATTCGGTAATGAAGGAACAAGGCACCATTAGGGAATTCATTTCCTGTGACACAGAAGGAGTAATGTATGCTGTGGAGTGTCCTTGCGGACTCTAATACATAGGATGCACAACCAGAAAATTCACCACACGTAACATGCATTCAATATTAAACATGGGTACAAGGATCACTCGGTATCCCTACACTACGCCAGATTTCTTAATAAAAATCCCAAGTTTTTACAATTTTGGTGGGGTACAACCTATTCCAAAACATTAGAGAGTGGGCAACTATAAACGTAGATTAGCTATGAAAGAGACCGAGTGGATATAAACTGAGTGGCTAGATTATTATGTCCACCCCATCAGTACTTCGTTGGGCCACCTTTTGCCTTCAATACAGCAGCGATTCTTCTTGGCATTGACTCTATGAGATGTTGAAAGGTGATGCGAGGAATCTGACACTGCACTGTTGTCCTTCTGTTGTCTTGTACCAGTCTTGCCACTCTCCGTTCTGCCCTAACATTGACTAGTCGCTGACGGCCACAATTCCCACGTTCAGACCCAGATTTTCGGCTGACAGTCCGGTCTTTAAACACTTTAACAACAGCTGCTCTTGAACATTTAACGAATTCTGCTGTTTTGCTAATACTCGCTCCATGGCTCCGAGCGCCAACAATCATCCCCCGTTCAAAGGCTGTTAAATCGCGTTGTTTACCCGTATCTTCAGAAAAAATCACTTCTACTGTCGTGGTAAACAACCTGCTTCCCTATTTATAATGGTCTGGCCCTCTAGCAACTTCAGCGCCAAATTATAGCTAATTTGCCTAAAAACGTCAGGTGGTCATAATAATCTGGCCACTCAGTGTACAAAGCCAGAACTCGGGCACCCAAGGGGTTAAATGTACTGTAGGTTTTGAGCTGAATTGTTACACCAGTGATTCTTACATTTGTTAATTGGGGGTTTATTACACATCTGTATGATTATTATGTGTCATTATTCTTTATATATGAATTTGTCCAGTTTGCCGTATTTTTAATAGGTACTAACAGAGTATATTCAGATGGATTACACTTATCCAGAAGAGGTTGGGGCATTTTAAATTAAATTATATGAAATGAAAACAAAGGGGCATAGCTCCAAACGACACCCACCACTGCGATATACCTGCCACACGATGAAGGGAGCACAACATGTAACAGTGTGGGAAGTCAGTGGCGAGGTAGGAGTTAAAGGTGCAGAGCTCTTCCACGACTTATTTACCGTCTCCCAGGAGAAGAATATCTTTCTAATGTGTTCCGTTCTCCCAGCTTCTCACCCATGATGAAGTCACGTGTAACTAAGACGTAACGTAGGTAGAGAAGGGCCTTGGGAATATACTGAAAAAGGGCAGCGCTGCTATCTGTACCAGGAGATTTTTTTATCTGACTTTTATGCGTTTTCCTCTTTCTTGTTTGTGAGTACATTATTATCCTATAAACATTTGAATGTGGTTTATGGAGTACACTATGGAGTGTTCCCGTTTTTGTTTCCGCTTGCTAAAATCGTTAAACCGAGTGGAAGCGCAGCAAGTGAGTCACTATTGGAGATAACTGTACACAGAAGCCGCAGGCAGAGTGGAGGAGGATTTAGGATTTGTCTATTGCCAGCATTGGGTTTCACCCCTCCCAAGATTGAAAGAGGGATCAGACCTTTTATAACATAAGGTTGCTTCCTGAGGTGAGAGTTATTCTATGGGGAGTGGATGGTAAATAGTCACAGAAGCACGGAGGATCGTGTCTTTGCTGAATACCCGCTCTGGATTGGGGCGCATCATTTTATAGCACTGCACTTATAGTCTATTTATTCCAGTGGACTCTTTTTATGCACTTTTTGCACTTTATATGTCAATGTTGCACTAATAATTATGTGGATCCTGATTAGATATATAAACTTGCAAATTAGCACGATATCATAAGAGTGTTGCCTAATTATCATGGAAGTACTTAGGGGTACGAGTGCGGCACAATATTAATATTTTTAAGCTTTCATGGTTAATTCAGTCATTTGGAATCAGAGATCTTTGTATGCACTCATTTTGACAAATCCTTTAAAAAAAAAAAAAAAGTGTCCATAAACGTAATCCATTGTCAATCATGTCGTTTAGCGATGTAGATCCATGTCAATCATGATGAACGACAGCCGTCGAATTACCAAAAGAAGAAACACCCGACGTCCGCCGACCCGTCCGATCCCGACGAGCACCAAAATAACAGGTCTGACAGATATGTAAACAAATGGGCGGAGCGAGTCGTGATGTCATGGAACTTGTTCCACCTATTTGTTGACATATTATTAATAACAATATTTCGGCTCCCAGACCCGAACAGACCTGTTATTATATGACAGGTCTGGTCCCGAATGTCAACAAATAGGAGGAACAAGGTCCCATGATATCACAACTCGCTCCACCCATTTGTTTACATTCAGTTCAGGCCTGTCATTTTGCGGCCGGTGTCAGCGGGCGTCAGGTTTGTTTTTTTCGGTGAGTCAGCAGCCGTCATTCTTTGTGATTGCCGTGGATCGACATCGCTAGACGACATGATCTACCTTTAGATTACATCGATGGACATTTTTTGGAATTGTCAAAAATTGTCTTGTGGGGTTTTTTTTTCTAATAAAGGACATTTTCACGGCGTGATGTGTTTATTTACTATTTTAATTACTATTTGGTGAATGAGTAGGAGTAACAACTGCCCCTTACTCATTCACAAGGAGAGGCGAGATCTCTTTATGAAAGGGGGCACCCAGATTCAGATAAGCCCCCCGGCCCACAGACCCCCAC
>NW_017306363.1:2171044-2179307 GCF_000935625.1 Nanorana parkeri
AAAGGGCAGGGAGCGCACGGTCCTCCATCACCTCCCCCCGCTCTGCTAGACTGCTGTTTGGATTAAGGGTGTGGTAGGAAGAATTTTAGGGGGACCCTACTTTTTTTAGGGGGGACCCTACTTTTTTTTAGCGTTGGGGGACACATGGGCCATGTATACGTGCCCCATCCTGAACTGCCAAAGCATGCCCCAGTTTTAGAATCCTTACTTTTAATACACTGGAAAGTGGAAATTACAAGACTTGTAGTATAGGTGGCGCACACACATGCTTGGTACATCCAGGGATTGGTATTTTGTAAGAATTGTAAGATCAAACATGTCCATTCCTTCAATCAGAGTGGTCATCTAAGGCCCCGGTTCACACCTGCTCGTCGCGGGAACGCATGTCCTGTTAGCACGCATTTGTGCAGCATCAGGGTGTCTCCTTTATGAAAGGGGGTACCCAGATGTAGATGAGCCCCCCTTCCCTGCAGACCCCCACGACCACTGGGCCAGGCTTATGGAGAAGAGGCCCTTGTCCCCATTGACTTAGGGACAAGGTGCTTTTCCAGAGTGGACCTCCACGAAAAAGCACCGTCCCAATGCCAAGGACATGTTGCCTGGTATGGCGTGGGGGCGGCGCTCGCTCGTCTACCCCTTTCCTGCCCTCCCAGGCCAGTGCCTGGATTAAGGGTCTGGTTGGGAACTTTAGGGGAACGCCACTTTTTTTTCAAGTTTCGAGCCTTGGGGTTGCCCCTTAAAATTCCTACTAGACCACAGCAGCAATTTGCTATTCACTCTCTGCTGTTCAGCCCCTATGAGAATAGGGGTGAACTGCTGAATGTTCACCTCAGCAGATCCAGATGTTGCATCGGCTGAGGCAACTGGCTTCTTCCCTTTGGTTCAGCCGATTGCATTGGGGCTGTTCAGCTGAACCGAAAGGAAGTGAAGGGAATCGAAGGGAACCAAAGCCAGCCGGTGTACATCTGAAAATAGCCATACACCGCTGAAGTGAATAGCTGAATAGGATTCGGCTCAGTTAATCCTTCGGCAGCTTATATACGGGGACGAGGGACCTATATGGGGGCGAGGAACCTATAAATCCAACCTTTTTGCATTTTACACCTTCTAAAGTTAGGTGATTTGTGATGAGGGAGAGGACCAGGGCAATTAGATTGGACCTTTTATTTTCCGTCAATGTCCACTTTACGCAACCAATTGTTAGCCAGTAAGGGAACAGCTCAACTTCAAGTATGTTTTTGATGCAGTACTCAAGAAATAAGAAAGTGAAGCTACTACTGAGCTTCCATGAAAAAAATACAAGGTTTATTTCCAACTTAATTACAAACTGTGATCATGATATCCTGCTGGCGATAAATCCCGAGGATATCCAGTGCAAAGTCTAACACATCCAGTCATTCGCAAGTGAAAATGAACGTAAGGTGCCGAAATAGGAGTTTTTTTTGCGGAGAACTTTGTTGGTCTTTTTTATATAGCGCCAGCTTGCAGATTTCACAAGTAGACTTCTTGGGGACAAATCGCAGTGGGGTGGCAGAAAGCCGATCAGTTAAACAGTCTGAAAAGGAAGAGAGAAAAAAAGAAGAAAACTTTGTTGCAATTGTACTTTCCATGGACACAAATCATAGATAGAATGTAAAATTGTATAAGCATATCTACAGCATTGAGGTGACCCTTTAAAAACCATGACTGAGAGGGGTAAGGTGAACAACAGTCACTGCACAGCATTACAAAGTAGGAAGAACAGTCTTTAAATGTAATAAATAAATATGGTGGCCCCCATGTGTATATATTAAGTGGCAGAACAGTGATGCAGTGGTTTCTCCCACATGCCATGCTGGAAGGTTAATTGGTACGGTCTAAATTGGTCCTGTATGCATGTATTTGAGATAGAGATTAGATTGTAAGCTCCTTGAGGGAAGGGACTGATGTGAATGTAAAGCAACCCGCCAACCCCCCATAGAGAATGGCAGACCTGCAGGCTGCATACAGGTGATCTCGGCAACTTCACAAGCAACATCTACAAAACAAGCGGCGGCTTCCCCGCTGTACATTTAGCTCTTCTTGCCCAAAGCAGGGCTAAATGTATAAAACGACTACCCACCGGGCACCCGGAATTGCATGTCCCGGGCATCGGGAGATAGGAATTCCACAACCCTGCTGATCCTCTACTCCCTGCTGCACCAAGGCCAGGCCTTGGGTGGCCTTGTGGGAAATCTGGCCCTGTACATGCCTTTTATATCTTTTCAGATGTCTTTTAATATGTCTTTGCGTCAACTGCACTCCATTACTATTAGTATGTTTTGGGGGGGGGTTTTCCATATAATTTTTTATTGAAAGTTTTCGGTTAAACATTATAATTATCAAAAAGAAAAAAGTGCTATGGTAACACAAGATAGGCGGTAAACAAAAACATTCCTGTATACAATACTGTGTTCCATATTTCTGATTCCCATAACATAGCCATAGAGAGAGGCGAATAAAGAAAAGATGTACAAGCCACAGATACGGAGAATGACAGGATCAATCTATGGATCTCCGTACCTTGTTATGTTTTTTTATTGTTACTTATTTCAGAATAGCGCAAATTCACACATGATGTTTTTTTTATCTAGATATAACGTACTGCAGGGATAATCTCTGGATTTAGGGCCCGTTCACACGAGTTGCAGTGCGTCACTGCCCGATTCTGGCCAGAACGCACTGCATCGCATTGCGGTCGGCTCACTTTTTAGTGGGTCAGGAGGGGGGCGTGGCGGGCCATTCAAGTGAATGGCACCGTAGCCCCGCCCTCCGGCCGCAATGCGATTGCCCGCACGGGCTTCGCAAGGCACATTGTGCCTGCGGTCCGGTCCACTGCCGTGCAATCAAAATAGTGCAGCATTTTGATCGCACCGGACCGCAGGCACAATGTGCCTTGCGACCCTGTGTGGGAGATCGCATTGCGGCCGGAGGGCAGGGCTACGGTGCCATTCACTTCAATGGCCCGCCACGCCCCCAACTGCCCCACTAAAAAGTGAGCCGGCCGCAATACGAGGCAGTGAGTTCTGGCCAGAATCGGGCCGTAACGCACTGCAACTGGTTTGAACAGGCCCTAAAAGGTGCATACTCCCGCTAAAACTGTTTTTCTTATTTTATGTCTGTTTATTGGGCTAATTTTTATCTTGTTATTTTTGGACGGACTTTCTGCTTTAAGTATATCTAAAGCTAACATTTTTTATATATTCGTTTATTTATTTTGCACTGTAAGGAAAAATGACAATCTCTGCTAGGATTTAATTGGTTGTCTGTGTCCCCTCCCCCTCTCTGTTTGTCCTGGTGACCATTATCTCAGGGGAGCAGAAAATGAAGGCAAATCTTACATTTTACAGCTGTCTCCAGACCAGGAATAGAGAGGAAAATGTCCAATAAAAAATAAACAAGTTTGGGCTTTTAATGACACTTTAACCACTTCAAGACCAGGTGTTTAGACCCCCTTCCTGTCCCGGCCATTTTTCAGTATTCAGCGCTGCGATACTTTGAATGACATTTATTCCATCATGCAACGCTGTACTGAAATGAATTTTACACAATTTTTTGGGGACAGATAGAGCTTTCTTTTGGTGGTATTTAATCGCCACTGCGTGCTTTATTTTTTACTATATTAGGGAAAAATTATTGAAAATTTAGGATAACAATGATTATTACCCATATTTTTGGTAAAATATAAAAGTCGGGGTCACGTCGGGTAAATAGACAGTAAACATGTCAAGCTTTAAAACTGTGCGCACCCGCGAAATCGCAAAAAACTACCATACCCAAAATTGACCATAGGCAACACTTTAAAAGCTTTTACCGCTCATCAGTTTCGTGTTATCAGTGATTGATGGCCCTAGAATTATTGCTCTCACTGCGATGTTCGCAACGATATGTAACATGTGCTGCGTAATTGGCGCAATTGTCGTTTTCGCACGTATGCGCACCTGACGCCTGTCTGCATGTGTGTATGTATGGGGGGGGGACTTTTTAAAAAAAAATTGTTCTTTTTTATTGTTTTTTATTTGTAACTTAAATTTTTTGGGGGGGAAACTTAAAAAAATATTTTTCCACTTAACTGTATTGCTATGATATAAGGGGCTAAGAAAACCCCCCTATTTGATAGCAAAAGATGTGACAGGTCCTCTTTATGGAGACATCAAGGGTCTCCAAGACCCCTAATGTCACCCCCCTGAAGAAGCTGATGAAGCAGACATCTGCTTCATCAGCTTCTCTCCAGCATCTGAAGCTGGAGAGTGACACAAGAATGCGGAAGTGATGTAATATACATCAGTTCTGCATTCTGACAGCGGAGAGGGGACCGGAGGGAGCTCGGGTACCGACCTCCCTCTCATCCACTGTGACAGAGGCACTATGCTGGTCCCGGGCTCGCACCAGGCACAGCGTGACAGCGGGAGGGGGGGAGCCGCGGAGGGGCGCACATACCAGGACCTCATACAAGCGATCCGCCGGCTCTATAGCCGGCGGATCGTTTGTATGTTAACAGGCATCGATGCCGGTTTTCAAATATCGGGCATTTCCCGCTCGCGCCCAGTGGCGTACGCTAGTCTTAGTCTTTAGACGTTCGCTCAGATCTAGAGAGCTCCTAGCCGGCCGTTTTTTACAACGGCCGGCCTGGAAGTGGTTAATAATATGAAAATGAGCTGTTTGTGCCACCTGGTGGCAGCATAGGGACCGGTTCATCAATCTAAAATATAAAATTAGAAACTGTAATAGTAATTGAAGCTTTGTCAATATATTTGCCCTTTGTAAAGAGGTGCTGGGGGTTGTGGTATTTGTATAGCAGTATATATATGTATATGTAGACAGGCGGTGCCTGGAAAGAGCCTGCACAAGGTCATAGGCAAGGAGGGAAGAAATTGCAAAAATAAGTATTTTATTTTAAAATAATGTATTTGTATGTGATGCACAATGCTTTAGCAAATTTAATGCCACATGTTATTTAGGGCTATTGCAGGCCAGCAATCCTGTGGCCAGCCACAACTCATTGCATAGCATTTTTTTTACATATTACTCTATTTAAAAATGACTCTGTGAGGACTCCACCTGGGTTGCTACCTATACATGTCATATTGGAACCTGTCAGACTGCATGTGACAGCAGTATGATTTATTTTATGTTCCCGGGACATTTAAAAATGTCCCGGGAACATAAAATAATAAAGCATTTACATTTTTATTTTAAAAATGTCACCTTACCTTAGCCTGGTGGTCAGTGGGGCTCCCTGGACCCAATCTCCTATGGCTTTGCAGTGCTGCTTTGTTCTGGCCGAATGTTTTTGAATATCTGTTATTACGTCTATGGGTCCATTCAGTTTTCTATGTGTGCTTAAACTTTAAAGGTGCATTGGAGGGAAGTATATGATTCTGTGGTGCTACTGCTAACGCCTTAGCTGAATCTTGCATGTATTTGCCCACCATTGATGGGACCCCATTCATACTGAGTAATTTGTAGTGCGATTTCCACTCAAACATGAAGCTCAATGTAGCTTGTCCAATGCATTTCAAGGGAGCTGTTAACATCTCATAGCTCAATGTCGCCTGTAGCTTGTAGCTGAAGCTTGTCGCTCGAACATGACCTATTTTTCAGTGGATTTTGTGCGATTTGGCCCCAATAGGCTTTGATAGACTGCCAATTGAAGCAGTGTAGCTCAGTGTGGATGGTGGTCTCACTCTGAGCTACAAGCTTTTTCAGCGCTGATTTAAGCTCATCCACTATGAGCGACATTGAGCTACAGTGCACATTTTGTCGTGCTACGTATCGCTTCTTTTGGCAGTCTATCAAAGTCTATTGGGACCAATTCACTCGAAATCTGCAGAAAAATAGCTCATGTTCGAGCGACAAGCTTCAGCTCAAAACGTAATCCTCCTGTCCCATCGCACTCCTAACCGGACAAAAACCCAAATCCAACTGGGTGGGTGCGGTAGTGACAACGGATGCCTCCGTGAAATGTAGAAAGATAAAGGCAGTCACTCGCACTCCATGATATTAAAGTCAATGCAGTTTATTGACTGAGATAACACACATCTCCTTAGCAACGTTTCGGGACCGTGCGGCTCTGTTTGCCTTAGGAAGGGCCCGGTATGTGTTCGCTCACCTCCCGATCTACTGAGCCGACCTGTGACAGTCTCATTGTCACAGGTCGGCTAGAACTATGAGGTGAGTGAAAAGCACTCACCTCATAGTTCTCCTTTAATGTCACTTTAAGACTAGTCTTGGATTTGAACACTTTAAACAAATGGATCAGGATCGAAATATTACATATAGAATGTAATATTGCCAGAAGCAGGGGCATGATGGGATTGCCTACCCCTGTAGTAGACAAACACTTCCACTTAGCACTGTCCCATGTCCTATCTCAGTATCTCCAGAACAGAAGCAAGTAAGAATCTTTACCATATTATGCTAAAATCTTTGCAGTGCAGATAATGTTTTTTATTTTATTTTTTATTTTAAGGAAAAACTAAACCTTCATTTAAAGGGATACAGCAGTTCAAAAAATGAATGTATAACAGTCAGAAACATATTCCTGTGAAATTGAAGTCTAACCTGATTATTATTAAATTGACAGTGCTGATGTCTATGATTCTTCCTCCTCTGCGTCCCCTTCTTCTTCCTCTCCTTGTTCATCTTCGGCCTCTCCTTCCTCCTGGAAATGGAAACGTGTATCAGCGGAATGAGAAAACATTCAGAGTAGAATAGCGGGGCTGACTTTAAAAAAACAGTACCATTCTTAAAGTAGAACTATGGTCTTATGCTAAAAAAATATGTGCTACAGCGTCTCATTATAAGAGCGTCTGCAAAGTCCCACAAATCCCTGTTGATCCTGCAACTGAAGTCTACCTCATACAGCTTCCTGTGATGGGGTGGCAACATGCTGCACTGCTCTGGAAGTCAGAGCAGAGTTGTCACTCTCATGTAGGTTGTGCCTGCTTGCATTACAGAGGGGTGAAAACATGAAGCAGGGGGCCGGAACTCTCAGCTTGTCAATCTGGTCATGCATAGTCCTGCCTACTGCGTTGATTGACAGCTGTGCCTCTGTTGCTGGAACCTCCCACAGTAATCTGCAGTGTCTGGGGGGAGAGTGTGTGAGACACAAATGATGGAGGATTTCGCTCCAGTCAGGAGAGGTAAGGAAAGTTTTTTTTGTGCATTAAGTTGTACTTTCATTTACCTCTTCTTCTGCTGCTGCTGCTGTTTCTTCTTCTGCGCCCGCCTGCAAAATGGAAATAAATATTGAAAAAGTTTAGAACTGAGCACTGCAAAAGTCAAATCATACAGAGAAATACTTATTTAAAAGGTATGTAATGGGTGGGTGTCAGTCCGGAGGAGTGGGGCGTTTCTAGGCAGGCTTCATTTACATTCAGACTTCACTAGGTAATGTCCAGATGTGATGCTAAGCCTCAATGATTGAAAGAACTGAAATCCAATGAATGAAAGGGGTGGGCCAGGGACAGTCGGGGACACACCAATGATATAGTAGCAAGGGGGGCATAGTAGACAGCAGGGGGACACATGTCTGAGACTCGATGTTCTATCTGCACTTCTAACTCATATTTACAAACTAAAAAACACCTTTTGTGTACATGTACCTCCCAGTTTTCTGAGATGGGAAAGAGGGGCAGACTATAGTGCAAAGTATATAACCAAAGGGCACACCCCTTTCATGCCCCCAATTACCCAAACCATGATGATTTAAAGTGTACCTACAGCCAGAACACATTTTTGTTTTGGATTGAACCCCTGTCAGGTTTTTCTGCCGTCAGAGGCTCCGTTGGAGAGCTTCCTGTACTTCCTGTCTTATAAAAAAAGTTGTTTCCAGGACAGGAAGTGAGGGTATATCCCTCTAACAGCCACAGACCTAGAAATAAAAATGCTAAGTAAGGGAATGCTAGAACCTATGTCGGCTTTTTATTGCTGTTACCCTCTTGTAGATTTTCTATCACTTCCTGTCTGGTAAAACTCTGTCCCAGAACAGAAAGTGAGGGGAAATCTCTGCTAGCTTGAAAACCTGACAGGGGAACTAAGCTTTTCCCCACTCTATCCAAAATGTAAAAAAAATCTTTAAAAAAACAATGGCATTTGTAATCGTCACCCAATGCATTAAAAACTGTAGCTGCTGTAATGTTCTAGATCCTGCAAAAAAATCAGTGCAATATGACAACCTAGAGGCAGGGGCGTCTTTAATATTGATTGGACCCTGGGCAAACAATTTCTTGCCCCCCCCCCC
>NW_017306363.1:2179331-2186485 GCF_000935625.1 Nanorana parkeri
CAGCGGCAAAAAATTTTTCCCCCCCCCCCCCCCCCCCCAGGCCCTACCAGCAGCATATGGAAGAGGTGGAGTAACACTGTGAAGCTGATCGCATATTAAACAGAATGGTGCTGCAAGGGTTGCTGCCTTTTCTTCAAGCAAAACCTGAACAGTCTAGCACCACACTGCAACTTTTTTGTAAAATAAACAAGAGAGCGAGGATAGACAGCCAAAATAGAGAGAGAGAGAGGAGAGACAGCCAGGAGAGACAGCCAGGAGAGAGAGAGGAGAGACGGCCAGGAGAGAGAGAGGAGAGACGGCCAGGACAGCAGGAGAGGAGAGACAGCCAGGAGAGCGAGTGAGAAGAGACAGCCAGGGGAGAGGGTGAAGAGCGAGGAGAGACAGCCAGGAGAGAGCGAGAAGAGACAGCCAGAATAGAGTGAGAAGAGACAGCCAGGAGAGGGAGCGAGGAGAGACAGACAGGAGAGCGAGAGACAGGAATGATATTCAATATCCTGGTGGGAAGCTGTGCGGGGTCTCAGGGCTGTACTGCACATGGTCTCAGGTGAGCTGTGCAGGTGTCAGTATCGGTGCAGTAGCATCCGTAGTGAATGATAAAAGTGCACTGCGCTTTATAGACCAACTACACATACAATCTAATAATAATCTACATGTGTAATAAATGTGCAGAATCACCCTATGGTGAATAAATACAATATATAGTGGACAAATACCTAATATGTATTATTTACCATAGGGTGATTCTGCATATTTCTGTATTTATTTCACATGTAGATTATCATTAAATTACATATGTAGTTGGTCTCTATAGTGCAGTGCACGTTTATAATTCATGTTTTTTAGGTGTTATATACACTTTTTAGCATGGTAGCCTGGGGGTTTGTTGTGCAATAGCACAGATCCTGTTTGTAATATTATCTATAGGTGCATCCCTAGTATTGAGAGCCCAGTAAGCTTTGCTGCACCCATACATAGAACTTGATAATGACATTTTCTTTAAAAATTCTAAATCCTGCTTCAGCAGCATAGATTGAACTAGAGAAGCAATTTCAGGAACCTGCTCTGCATATGTATGTATAAAACAGAGTATATGTATCTGTTGCATACATATACTGTGGCATATATGGGCACTTACTGGGTATGAAGGTCTGGAGAGGGGAGGGGACACAGCAGGGGTGACATCTCAGGGCACGGTGCCGGCTCCCAGCAGGGCCCCAGACAACACAGGAGAGCGGAGTACGGAGAGCAGGGGGTGGGGCCGGGTTGATAGTGGGCATAGAGCCACGTCTATGCCAGGGGCGTATCTGCCGCGAGGCAAACAAGGCGTTTGCCTGGAGCGGCAGATTCGCGGAGGGCGGCGATGCTGCCTTGCCTAGGGCAAAGCTGCACATTCCCCCCCCGGACTGACCCGCCAATTCCCGTAGATGGCATCACCCACCTCTGTATAGTGTGCTCTCGCCACCAGCGCCAGCACCACGACACAGAGCAGCAGCCGGCATCTAGCACACAGCGCCGCTGCTGCTTGCGGGCCGTCACGTGACACGGAAGTCTTCCTCCTGTCATCAGCTGCTTCTCTGTGTCGTGGTGCTGGTGGCGAGAGCACACTATACAGAGGTGGGTGATGCCATCTACGGGAATCGGCGGGTCAGTCCCGGGGGGGGGGGAGGGGCAATGCTGTCCATGAATCGGCCGGTTAGTCCGGGGGGGGGGGGGGCGGCGTTTCTGCCTTGCCTAGGGCAGCAGCAAAGGTAAATACACCGCTGGTCTATGCTGCTGTATGTAGCCTCCTGTCTGTAGATCACTGATGCTGTGTACACAGACGGGGCTGGGCTGGTGCAAGCCTCATTGCCTACAGAGGTGAGGCTGCCAGCCCTGCACGTGTTTATCTTATGTGGGCTGAAGGGGCAGCTGTTTTGGGCCCACAACAATGATTGGGCCCTGGGCATCTGCCCCTTTTGCCCTGCGTTAAAGACGGCCCTGCCTAGAGGCGTTCCGTACACGGTTGGTGTATGGAACGCCCCCAGAAATGTCACTTCCTGCTTCTGTGATTGGCTAAATGATTTTCCCAGAAGTCTGCACTAAGTTACAAGTATCATTTTTGGCATCCCCTGCAATAGGAATTTCATTTTTGGTGAGATACTCCCTAAGGGTTAATTATTATTAAAGGGATGCAGACACAGAACCTTTCTTCATTACAACACAGGAAGTCCACCAAATAGTTATAATGGCCCCAAACTCTCCCATTCAGGGATCAGTTTGGAAAGGACTTGCGGTGCTGCTGTCACAATGGTTACTGTGTTTTGCTGGCGACTCCTGACCGCGTGGCAATCGCGCACAAAACCGCACAGATTGCCGGCCAGTCACGGAGTCGCCCACCATAGCCGATTGTGCTGGAGGTACCAATATTTTCTAATGGCACCCCAGTCCTGCCGGGCGGATCACGTGGTTTCCCGCCGCGATTTCTCCCATCAATTGAACATGATCATGGCTAACAAAAGACGTGTGCCGCGTATCGCAAAAAAGGTACTTGTCAGGGGCGTCCCGAGGCTGGGTGACACCCGGAGCGGTAACCGAGTGTCACCCCACCGAGACGTCACTGCGCATGCACGTGACGTCACCACGCACGTGCGCGATGATGTCATAGCGCACGCGCGCAGCCACGCCCCTCGCCCGCTGTGCAATCACCGGCACCCAAACGTGTGGCACATTAGTGCCTGTGTTCTGGTCCAGTGTGATCTGCACAAATTGCTGCATGAACAATTTTTTGCAGATCGCACTGGACCGGAACGCAGGCACTAAGGTGCCACGTGTTCCGGTGCCGGCAATTGCACTCGGACTGGGGTCGTGGCTGCGGGGCCATTGACTTCAATGCACCGCCACGCCCCCTCCCGCCCCAAAACAAAGTGAGCTGGCCGGGTTGCGTTCCAGAGGCCGAACGCACTGGAACACACTCTTTATGGTGCGATTGGGGCCTCAATACACAAAAAGTTTTGGCTAAACCTATTAGGGCTTTTAATCACCTCTGCTTCCTCACGCTGGCTTTTATTATCAATAAATACAACCTTTTAGAGGTTTAGTGTATACTGAATTATTAGTTGTATTAGTGAAATAGTAAATTTATATAGAGATTAGATGAAGAGAGGGAAAAACGAGGAGGGAAGGCGGACAGGGGAATTTGCTTCCTAACGAGGCACAGTTGGGATCTTTGGAAAACATGCAGAGCAGTGTATTCTATGGTTCCATGCATTGTTCCCCCCTGAAGTCCACAAGGTCAGAGGCGGCACATCATGGACTCATGTGATAAGAGGCTGCTGCAGAGGCGCTCAGAAGCAATGCTGAAACTGTTTGCAACTATTTGGGTAAAATTTTGCATATTAATAATTAAAGCGGACTTCCTTCTGTTAGCACAACTGTAATGTGTACCTGGAAACATGACTGGAGAGGCTCCTGAATTAGTTAGTAGCAATCTCAAAGTTCACTTACCGGGTTCTCGTCTTCTGTGTTAGTTATCACTTCTTGATTTTCAGCTGGCTCTACAGCAGAGGTTTCACTCTAACAAAAAAAAAGGCACACACAGATCAATATGAAGTGATATACAATAAAGTATTATCGATTTCCTAGATCAGGTACCATTGGGTGCCTTCTAGTTTCCTCAGAGGTTTACAACAGTTTCTTGCCTTTCCATTATGCAGATGGCCAGCCCGACTGCCTGCTAGAAAAGCATGACGAATTACACTAATACATGGGGTGAGATCCATTCACAAAAGGACGGAAGTTTGCCACTGCCAAACCAATCCCTGAGCAGGCTCAATCAGAGGTATGGCTGGAGGAAGGTGATAAATGTTTGGGGACACCTTCCAGAACTCTCTCTCTCTCCCCTGGGGCTCTCCCTGGGAGGAGGTCTGTGTGCTACAAGATGTCTGGTCTAGGCCTCAGCATGTGGCAGAGACCTAAAATGCTACTGAAAAGGAACCTGATGGAAGCTGGGCTGGAGGTGGAATCTGCTTATTGAAGAGTGTCGCAGAGGAGCTGGTGAGAGCTACCGTCTGGACCCCGTAAGAGAGCCCTCGCCCTATTCTCAGGTACTATACAGAAGAGAAGCCAGTTGGTGCACTACAAGTCCTGTGGCAGTTCTCCTACAGAGTCCTTGACGATTCCTGACTGTTCTCTGCTGCTATTACTTATTACTGGTCGCTCTCACAGGACCTTGTGCTACTGTTACAAACTGTTGTTAAGAAAGACATATTATTATTATTATTACATAGTATTTATATAGCGCCAACAGTTTGCGCAGCGCTTTACAATGTAAGGAAGACATTACAATACAATTCAAGACAGGATGGTAAGGAGGGCCCTGCCCCTGAGGGCTTACAATCTGAAAGAGGAGGGGGAAATGATACATGAGGAGGTAACTGTGTGGGGATGAATTGTTTGAGAATGTGATTGAGAAAGGGGGCCGGTGGCTGGCAAAACAGGTAGGAGAGCCTTAGTCATATCCAGCGGCTCCTTCGTGGGTAAGCGCTAAACAGGGTTTTTTTAAAAAAAATGTGTATGCTCATTATTAGCAAGGGAAAGGGAGACCCACTTAAAAAAGCAGACCTTGCATTTTAGGTGCATGGTCCAATTTAAAGTGAACCTGAGCGAACCTTTACACTTTTCTAAGGTAACAACAGTGCTGAATTACCTTTGTAGTCTTTAAACCCCTGTAAAGCCCCCTCCAGGTGGTACGTGGGGCCTCGACTTTTACCCCCAAGTCTAGATTAGGCCCTGCCCTCTTTGCATGTCCTCTCTTATTCAACCTTCATATTCCAGAGATTCAGTTGGCTGTAGGTGCTCCGGCACTTGCCGGTTGAATTATAGGGCAATGTCTAACATGTGAAAGGAGCTTAGCTTAAAGTGGAACTATGGGCAAATTAAAAAATATATATATATATATATGTACAAACATTGTTTTCTGAGTCCCCCCCGTAACTTCATTTTTGATACTAGTTGGTCCTGCCAGTATATCCCTTGATTTCACACTTCCTTTAATAGGAGCTCATGTAGCAGATTCTGCTACAAGCATCCTGTGTTTTTCCCCACGTGTTTGTACACGTTTTAATGTGCTTAATTGCGTGGTAAAAACGCGTGCTTTACCAGCAGTATTTGGGGTTTCATTGACAAGTGATGTCACTGCAAGCAGGTTGCACATTTACCACAGGTACCACAAGCCATAGCCCAGCACAGGTTGGCGATCCGTCCGTGACTGGACCATGTTCTTCTTCAGTCCTTGGTTTCCAGGACCGCTGGTGTCCTAGCAACCAATGATGTCATGGGTCCTCCTCTCTGCCGCCATTGGTTGGTCCTAGCAACCAATGGTGTCACATGTCCTCCCCTCTGTAGTCAGTGAGGCTGGGCAGTCCTGACAACCACTGATATATTCTTCCCACCCCCAGCTTCACCCTGTCCTTCACCTCCCTCGTAGCTTATTTCCTGGCTCCGATGTGTGAAAAAAAAGGTATTTGGCACATATTTTCTATTACAGTAGAACACATACAATGTGGGGGACAATAATGGTTCATTAAGGGCCTATCCACACCTATGCTGAGCCGTGCAATTAACGTACAACTACCACGTGTTACAGTGCAGCAGGTGCATTGTGTTGCATTCACTGCTAATTTCAACCACAACGCAGGGTATTGAAGTACCGTGGGTTGTGGCACAATGCGATCCATTGTAGCAAGAAGGTGCACTTGGGGTGCCATACAATGCACCTGCTGCACTGTAAC
This sequence comes from Nanorana parkeri, assembly GCF_000935625.1. NCBI lineage: Eukaryota > Metazoa > Chordata > Amphibia > Anura > Dicroglossidae > Nanorana > Nanorana parkeri. Next base: position 2,185,100 of record NW_017306363.1, read on the forward strand.
GCATGGTGTGTTAATCATGTAATAAACTGGGGCTGCCGTGAAGGGCCGAACCAATAGGCCCTATTGGTTTGACTACCCAACAATAGTCCCAGTTCCTTATGTGGCCCTTTGAAAAAATGAATTGCCCACCCCGGTCTAGAGGAACCCTAGGGTTCCACAGAAACTTTGTTGAGAATGGCAGCCATAGAGTTACAATAGTTGCTACAGTGGACTTTTAATCTCAACATGGCCAGAAATCAGCACCACATACAGACTGGACCTGAGATCCAAAAGGAGTATCATAGAGATGCAGAAGCTGGATTAAAAACAAATGCATAGACATATGGGGACCACAAGGTGCCCTCCCATAACAACCTTGTTACCTCAGAAAGACAGGTTCACTTAAAAACTAAATTATGCAACAACAACAAAAAACAACGTGATTTTCCATCTTTCTATTTATTGCCACGAAGCACTCAGACGCACTAAAGAAATGGATAGTGTTTATAGATAGTGACGGGAACGATTCTAATTGCTTAAAATTCATTTCTCCACTGAACTGCGCTTTGCCTGCTTGTTACCAAGGTGAGGTTTTCCACAGGGAACCGCCGAAGTGTGAACGGCCCCTTAGGAATCTAACCTACCAGTGCAGAGACAGAACAGGTTTATATACATCTACATAACAACATAGAAAAATGGTGGCTGCTTTCTTCAGCAGCTGTTCCCTATTTGTCCACTAGATGGCGAGCCAAGCCCTGTAATCTCCAATGGACAGGCCTGTAAGGTAAAGTGATACTAATGAAGCCCACAGGGCTCAGAGCTGAGCTGTTTATTGCCAGTTAGAGTGTGCAGGATGTAGCTTTGTTTTCTGTCCCTGTAGAGGCGGGCAATGCAATCAGGCCAGACGGTGACATAATGGTCCTACAGCCAATTCTCTTGTACATCAGCTTATGTCCTCTGCGTTCTGCGAATGAAGCAGGAGATGGAGGCCATCTGCTCAGACATGAGCCTCCATATTGTTTGACAGATCAGTGCCATGGCCGCCGGCTCACGGAGGTCGCAGGGACAGGCCAAGGTTCTAAAAAATTAGTCCATGGAAAGGGTTTTGTTTGGAGCGTCAATCGATGTTCCCAGAATGTCCATTTAATTTTATATCAGTGTTATCATTTTATTTTAAATATTATTATTATTATTATATTATTATTATTCAAGATTTATATAGCGACAACAGTTTGCGCAGTGCTTTACAACGTATGGGGAGACAGTACAATTACAATACAATACCATACAAAAGGATATACAAAAGAGCTTGCAATCTTCATATATTTAACATCATGTAGCAGTACAGTCTAGACAAAGTGGAAACTTTAGCACATAAATACATACAAGGATCATACAATTTAATAC
>NW_017306363.1:2186507-2186827 GCF_000935625.1 Nanorana parkeri
TAATAATAATAATAAAAGCTTTAACACCTTTTTTGGATTTTGGAAAATTAGAAGAACAACTTGTAGTAAATACGCAAAGGGAACACCCCCGTTACAACCATATTGCTGCTTGGTGGGCATACGAATATTTATCGCTGCCCGGGACACGGGGTTGTTATAATAATGTATTGGTGTCTGGGGGGAGGTTTAATTCATTGATTGCTCCTTGTAATGGGGATCATTAATAATACATTGCTGGGATTACATTGATTTGATGCATCTGAGAAGAGTTTATTATAATTTACTGCTGTAGGGAAAATTATTACAATCTGTTCCTGTTG
>NW_017306363.1:2186863-2187116 GCF_000935625.1 Nanorana parkeri
TCTTTGTGCATCCATTTTCAATGTTCGTGATTGAAAGTTTGTTGAAGCTTACGTTTATTGCCTTATAAATATGCCTACTGGATTGTAAGCTCTCACAGGCAGGACCCCCCTAACCCTCCTGTACTGAAATTATGTTGTAACTGTACTGTCTCCCTATATTTTGTAAAGCAATGGGCAAACTCTTGGCACTATATAAATCCTGTAAAATAATAATAATATTAATTAATAATAATAATAAAAGCTTCAACACCTT
>NW_017306363.1:2187132-2213831 GCF_000935625.1 Nanorana parkeri
TGTGTGAAAGCTATTTTTAGCTTGCTTGAGTCTATATTATAATACTGCTGGGAGATACAGTATAATGATGACTTTATAAACACTATTCTTAAAATGATGTCCACAGTTTGGTTACACCCGCAATTTGCTGAGGCGTGCCCACGGACCTTTCACCATGCTCCAGGTCTTTTAGGGACCCTAAAAAACTGGTCTTGATGTTTCACTGGTTGCATGCTTGTTCCAGTAATGAAAACATGATCAGAATGGCAGGCCCAAAGCAAATAAGTCAGCAATGGCATCCATCATATTTCTATTCCAATAGGTTCCCCTTTAAGTATACACAAATAGAGACTTTTCAGTGAAACATCTTCAAGAAAAATACAGCAGGTCCAGTTGCCTTGACTTATTTTTTACAGATATTCGATGACCTGGATGAATGAGAACCTTCACAGACATATTGCTTCCTTACTGCTTGCCTAGGCAAGAGTGACCTAGCCCTTTCCCCCCGCAGCCTCTTGGGATATCACACAACCCAAAAATGTGATGAATTATCATGAGATTATGCACTTACATAGACAGCTGCTATGTCATCAAAGCTCTACAAAGCTCCCAGGCCCCAGGACCCAGAACAGAACTTAAGATTCTGAGAAAAAGAAAAAGTTTTTCTCCGTAACAGACACATATTCTGAAGCTCCTTACCATGTGCATGTGGGAAACCTAGGTGACACAGCCACACCTTCCACAGTCCTACCTGTGCCTATATATATATAGGACTATGGGGTAAGTGTTTTTCCCCATAGTTCTCTTAAGGGTCACGGAGCACATATACTAGCATCCTCCCGTGACCCAAAGCTCAGTATATAGCGAGCTACAACTCGTGGTATACTGAGACCGCCGCAGCCTGGACGGATCCCGACAATGGTGTCGAGATCCACCCAGCTGCGTGAATGACAGCTGGCTCTGCCTATCTAGAGGCAGAGCCAGCTGTACCCGCCCCCGTCCCCGTCCATTTCTCCACTCAGCGCTGGAGGATCGGAGAGCGGAGGGGGGGAATCCCTGTGGGGAGCGGTGACTGGCAGTCACGGCTCTCTGCAGGGGGATGAAAAGTAATCACCACTCCAAGCTCGCTCCTGTGATAGACTACAATCTCATGTTTAGTCTACTAATTTGTATTAAGATTGTAGTCCATCACAGGAGTGAGTTTGGAGCGGTGACTACTTTACAACACACACAGGGACCATGGGGAAGAAAAGTAGCCCCCCTCCAGAAGGAAGGACAGTGTCGGCACCAATTCAGAGATGACTGGAGGATCCACAGCCGAGTGATACACAAATAAGATACATTGTCTTTAGTAGTTAAGGTACTTCAATGCATTTTTAAGATTTAACTCCTGAGTTTACCGTCACTTTCAAATGTGGCCACATGTCTTCCTCAAGGACCATAGAGTAAAAGGGTTATAAAGCTGATATACTCACCTTTGATATATTTATACAATGTGATCATATTCCCCCTTAAGTGTCTCTTCTCTAGTAAGAATAAATGTAATCTTTGTAATCATTGCTCATATCTGAGGTCCTCCGAACCTTTGTTGCCTTTCTCTGAACCCTTTCTAGATCAAGAACATCCTTTCTGTGGATTGGTGAAAAAAAAGCACTTGTGTGTTTAGTCAATCATGTTTGCTTATTAATTCTTCATGGTCCACTAAACGGAAAGTTGAAGAGGGGGGGCTTGGAAGGAGTGTGCCCTTTGGTTATATCCTTTTCGGCATCCCTCTTTTCATTCCAGAACGTTAAGAGGCATGTAGATGTGAAGCACATGTATAAATCTGTTGGCCTGAATAATTTAAATCTCCCCTAGCTGCATGTGTACCAATATGTCATTAATTTACCTTTGCAGGTTTAGGTGCAGTCAGGCCCAGAAATATGAAGATTTCATTCCCTTCTTTGGCATCAAAGAAAGACTCAAAGTCCTGAAAAAAAGTAAATTAGACAATATCAGACATCAAATGGTATAATGCAGATAGATTACACATATTACACATGTTTCATATATTGGAAATTTGTAGTAACATTCATGAAAAGTACAACCCTAATTCCAAAATAGTTGGGACACTTAATAAAAACAGAATGCAATGAAATGCAAATCTCATAAGCTCATATGTTATTCACAATAGAACATAGAAAACATATCAAATGTTTAAACTGTAATGCTCGCCTCGGGAGAGGGCTGAATACCCTCTATGGATCTCAACTGCGGAATGGAGAGGGTTAAGGAACGGGAATCAGAATAGCAGCTCCTCCCTGGAATGCCCAGTTTTGTATGTGCTTAGGCGTTTGGGAGGCTGCGGTACATCACGCCCCGTATACACAGTAGGAAATGGGGAAATACCCGCACACGAATGGGTATTGCTTGGCAGTAATGCACGACCGGTTGGAGTGTACAACTACTGATGGGAGCAATGCAATAGTTCAGATAGGTTTAAGGCACAGTGAACAGCTGAGAGAAATACAATAGTTCAGGTAGAGGTATTGCTTGGCAGTAATGCACGACCGGTTGGAGTGTACAACTACTGATGGGAGCAATGCAATAGTTCAGGTAGTTTAAGGCACAGTGAACAGCTGAGAGAAATGCAATAGTTCAGATAGGTTTAAGGCACAGTGAACAGCTGAGAGAAATACAATAGTTCAGGTAGTTTAAGGCACAGTGAACAGCTGAGAGAAATGCAATAGTTCAGATAGGTTTAAGGCACAGTGACAGCTGAGAGCAATGCAATAGTTCAGGTAGTTTAAACTCGGATGCCGTCTGTGGAACCGGGCGACCTTCTGCGGGGCATGGACGTCCCCGGAATCTTCCCAGGAGTCCCCTTCCTGCCCATATCCTTTCCAGCGGACCAGGTACTGAAACCGATTCCTGAAACGTCGGGAGTCGAGAATCTCCTCCACCTCGAACTCCACCTCACCATCCACCTCGACCAGGGGAGGCACCGGAGGTACCCATGCCGTAAAAGGATCCGGGCGGAAAGGTTTCAGGAGTGATACGTGGAACGTGGGATGAATGCGGAGGCCTGCCGGGAGAGAAAGCCGCACCGCGGCATCGTTCACCACCTTCTCGACTGCGTAGGGACCGATGAAGAGCTTGCTGAATTTACGGGAAGGCGTCCTGAGCTTTAGGTTCCTGGTGGACAGCCACACGTAGTCCCCCACCTTGTAGGCCGGGGGTCGGCGACGTATGCTCCCACGGAGAGCTGGGGCTATCGATCCCCGCTGCGCCTGTGCATGACCGCGACGGCCACCCGCACCTGGTCCCTGCAGTGCTCGCCTATTACATAAACTGAGAAAAATGTACTATTTAAAATAAGGTAATTTTGAAATTGATGGCATCAACACGTCTCAAAAAAGTTTTGACAGGGCCATGTTTACCCCGGTGTAACACCCCCTCTTCTTTTACCAACCCTCTGTAAGGCTGGGTTCACACCTATGCGTACCGAATATGCGCGTTTGCTGCGCATTTCGTGCCGCGCGTTTTTACCACCCCAAAGAAGCTACTGTACTTCTTTGGGCGTAGGGCGTTTTGCAGCGCGTTTTGCAGCGCGTTCCTACACGCTACAAAACGCCCAGGTGGGAACCATGCCAATAGGCAATCATTGGTTTTCACATTTTGAGCGTTTTACAGCGGGTAGGAACGCGCTGTAAAACGCCCAGGTGTGAACCAGGCCTAAATGTCTGGGAACTGAGGAGACCAGTTGCTGGAGTTTTGGGTGAGGACTGTTGTCCCATTCTTGCCTGATATAGGGTTCTAACTGCTCAACAGTCCTGTGTCTTCTTTATCACAGTTTTTGTTTTAAGATGTGCCAAGATCTGGACTGCAGTCAGGCCAGTTAAGCACCCGGACTCTTCTACTACAAAGCCATGCTGTTCTCATTGATGCAGTATGTGGTTTAGCATTGTCCTGCTAAAATATGCAAGGCCTTCCCTGAAAAAGACATCATCTGGGTGGGATCATATCATATTCTGCTCTTAAACCTGTATATATCTTTGAGCATTGATGGTGCCTTCTCAATTGTGCAAGCTGCCCATTCCAAACGCACTTATGCTCCCCCATACAATCAGAGATGCAGACTTTTGAAGTGAGCACTGATAACAAGCTGGAAGGTCCCTCTTCACTTTAGCCCACAGGAAGCGGCGCCCATGGTTGCCAAAATAAATGTCAAATTTTGATTTGTCTGACCACAGAACAGTTTTCCACTTTGCGACAGACCATTTTAAATGAGCTTTGGCCCAGAGAAGAAGGTAGCGTTCCTGGACCATGTACAGATATAGCTTCTTGTTTGCCTGATAGAGTTTCAACTTGCATATGTGGACAGCACAGCAAACTGTTCACAGACAGTGATTTTTGGAAGTATTCCATCACAGAAACATGCCTGTTTTTGATGCAGTGCCGTCTGAGGGCAATTTGATGCGGTGCCGTCTCGAGCATCCAATATCGCGTTTCGGCCTTGTCCTTTGCGCACAGAGTGTTCTCCAGACTCTCTCAATCTTTTGATGATATTATGTACTGTCGATGATGAGATATTTAAAGTCTTTGCAATTTGAAGAATATTATTCTGAAATTGTTTGGCAATTTTTAGATGCAGCTTTTCACAGATTGATGAACCTCGGCCCATCTTTACTTCTGAGACACTTTTTTTATACCCCTTCATGTTACTGATTTGTTGCCATTTAACCTAATAAGCTGCAAAATGTTCTTCCAACTCTTCTTTTTCTTGTCTTGTCCCAACTTTTTTGAGACGTCTTGCTGCCATCAATTTCAAAATGACCTTATTTTTGTCTTAAAATGGTTCATTTTCTCAGTTCAAACATTTTATATGTTAGATAGAAAAAAACTGCGCTAGGATTCAAATAACACTCTAAGAGCAGCTGTACTTAATAGGTGAGTACACCCAAAATATGAAAAAAGAAAATAGCACTGCGCTTCAAACTCAAAAATTATATTCCTAAAATTCCTAAAAACTACAATTTTTTTCAAATTTTAGGAATATAATTTTTGAGTTTGAAGCGCAGTGCTATTTCCTTTTTCTTAAACATTTTATATGTTTTCTATTTTCTATTGTGAATAAAATACGGATTTATGAGATTTACAGATCATTGCATTCTGTTTTTATGTAGATTTTACACAGCATCCCAACTTTTTTTGGAATTGGGGTTGTAGAAAAAAGGTTTCATAAGAAAGTTAAGACAAAATACTTAGAGAAAAGTGTTATTTCCCAAAACATAATTCTACATACTGTGAGTAAACTACCAATGGATTTTTTTTTTTTCAATCATTCATCCAACATGACTGCTATCGTAGACTGGTAGACTGCACAGCAATGATTGATATTTATCGGCATGCTTCATTTCCTGGCTGTAAATGGTATTAGAGGCTTTATGTTTTGTATCTTTTTTTATTCAGCCTATTTTGGTTCTGTCACATGCGTATTGTATGAGTTATTTTAGCTTGACATCCTGGAATGTTATCATTCAAAGTACAAACAACACACTAGAAGGGATCAGATGGCTCTGTGGACAGGGTTTGGCAAGTGGCTTGCTGGGTTCATGGGCGATATCTCATTGAAATTGGGCACAGGTTTTGCAGGAGGGGCTTTAGGATGGTGCAATAGAAGTTGCAATTAAACATGTAACAATTAGTGATCCCGTGGCCAGGATATAAAAGTATTTCCATATCCTTCACAAGTTGGCAAAAAAGTTATGCTAATGCACATGGGAATTTCTTCTTCTAAGTACATTTCATGGCGCATGCTCAATGCAATGTACAGCCCAGCTCAATCTCGGCATGCCAAGAATAGAGCCAGGTGCCAGGGATGATGTAGCAGCCCTCAGGGCAACAGCTGCATGTCCTCCACTCGAACATCCTCACGTATAATGCAGGACTGCAGGGGCGGCTTTGCTGGACTGGTCATACAGCGGGGAGGAAGCATGTGGGAGAGAGGAAAAAGGTAAGAATGTGACCTTATTCCTTTTCCACTGGAAGAAATGAGCACGTAATACTTGCTGTGCAGTTGGGGGCTATATATAGTAATTTGTGATTTCTGTCTGGAGTTCAACTTTAACCTTTTCCAACTCTATTAAAAAAAAAAAAAAAATTGCCTATACATACATTTGAAGACCCCACCCCTTATCATTCGAATACCAGAACTTCAGTGGATAGAACAAAGTCTGGTATTTGACATCCAGTATAAAAATGCAAAAGGATATCACCGTTCCGTCTGACGCCAAGCCTCCAACACCTGGTTAAATGTGGGTGCAGGATAGCAGCCATCCATGCTCTAACACAGCAACACAGAAGATAAAAAACCTGCACACCATAGTCCAACCGATAATTGATCATTTTTAATCGTCAAGGCAGAACATGTCCATCATACAGAGACTCCCCGCCTAGAGGCTACATTTCACCTAGGGATGCACTGATACTGATACTAGTATCGGTGCCGATACCGAGTATTTGGGCGAGTACTCATACCAAATGCTCCCGGTACTGATCACGATACCGGAACTTCCGGTATCAGGAAGCCGGGCAAAGAGTCATTACACAGCACCTGGCTTCCTGATTGGCCGGGAAGCTGGCTCCATGCTTCCTGTTCACCAAGGAGCATGGAGTTGGCTTCCCGGCCAATCAGGAAGCTGGGGAGTGGATAATGACTTGCCCCTCCACAGCTTCCTGCTGGTGGTAGACGAGGTCCCACTTTGTAATGGGGAGCATGGAGCAGTCTTCCAGGCCAATCAGGAAGCCGGGCAGCGTGTAATGACTCGCCGCCCAGCTTCCTGATTTGTCAGGAAGCTGGCCAATCAGAAAGCCGGGCTATGAGTCATTACAAGCCGCCCGGGTTCCCAGCTAATCAGGAAGCCAGGTGGTGAATCATGACATGCTGCCTGGCTTCCTTAAAAGGACTTCCGATATCAGTATTCGGTATTGGCGTTGTACCGGAAAAAAAATATTGGTACTCGTATTCGATGCCGAATAACCGGTATCGGTGCATCCCTAGTTTCACCCCAATGGGTTTTTGGAAAGGAAACACAATTAAGCAATTAAAAAAAATATATTTTTCTGTGCCTTTACCTGCTTTTTTTTTTAATTTGGTGAAAAGTTATTTTTGAAGCTGTTTTTTTTTCAGTTTTAGATTGTATAGTATGCAATATACTAAAGAGTATGGTTAAATCCTAGGTCAGGTTTTTTTTTTGCTGTCTGTGTCCCAAGTGGGACAGGAGACCCAACAGGAAGTGAGAATAAATTAAATTTTAGACAGTTGTCTCTATCACCTCATTAGAAGATTTCCCCTCTACTCTGCTCTGGTGACAACTGTAAATGTTTGAATTTCCCATCACTTTCCATCCTGGTGACCATTGTCATAGACGAAGAGCATTATTGACACAGCAATAAAAACTTGACAAAGGTTTCAACACTTAAACATAATTGGAGGCTCAATGTACAGCCAGGGGTTAGGATCCAAGGACTGCCCACAAGGATCAATTTAAATACTAACACAGGTAGTTGACAAAACACTTCAGCATCATTACCTTGATTTAAGCTGAGATAGGTTCACTTTAAACAAGGTTATTGGTCTGTTGCAGTGATAGTTTAGCCAGTGGTGTTCTCCGCTTTCTCTTCCCTAGCATGTTTTAGCCAATAAACAGTAGGTGCTTCAGCCATGATGGGTAAGCTGTCCTCATGGGCTTGGCAAAAATTGGATCTTAACATAGGTCAGATAAAAGCCAATCAGGCTTCACAATCCTCAGCAGTCAGTATTTTTGCCAACCCAGCAAGGACAGTTTATCCATAAATGAGCTGAGATATGCAGAGGTCTGTTTGCTGTAGACCCAACCTGCACTAGAAGCCCCCACCCTCCATTCTACCAACACCTGGACCTACAATCCAACATGCAGAGTTTGTACATGCAACTTTAATGCCATGTCCCTAGACATGTTCCAAGAGAGAGCTCCTGCTTTACGAAAGACTGTCATACTTAAGAGATCCGCTGTCAGGAAGAATCCTGCTGATTCCATTTTTTTCTTAGCCCTTTCTCAGTGGTCTGTCACAATGGAAAGTCTTGGGACTGAAATTTGAGGAATGTGTTCATCTGATAAGCTTCATTAACATACAATGGACACGCCACCTCGGAATCGACAAGACTCCTCATACCTCACAGCCCCTCCTAACATTTAAAAGAAGTAGAAGCAAGCAGAAATTTTAACCCTTGAAACCCTAACCCAAGTAAAAGCTATTTAAACTTTTTTTAGCTTATGCTATGTGAATGGGAGCATGTAACAAACATAAAATAGGGCTAAATTTGGCTTCAAAAGTGTAAATACACTTTAAACTGTATCTACAGCCAACAATTTGTTTTGAATTGAATAGAGTAGAGAAGGGGTAAAACCGCTGCCAATTTTTCATTCTAAGCTATTGCCCCATTAGAGAGCTTTCCCTTCACTTTATGTCGCAAACACACAACAGAAGCTGAGGAAATCTCTTCAAAGTGTGCAGAAATCGCTTCTGCGAGAGTGGGCACCAGGACAAATGAAGAGGGTGAACCTCTGAGCAGGAACACGACAATAAAAACCTGAATAGGGGCTCTAAACCTTCTCAACCTTTAATAAACAACAACAGCCCTCATTCACCTTTGTAGCTATAGGCATTGTGGAAATCATCATTTTGAAAACTCTAAACAGAGGCACTAAAATATTTGCTGCTTTCTATGGAGAGCAGACCTTGGCAGCCTGCCAGCCTCTAGTGTAAACACACAGCAGGTGTTTCTAAGCTGTAACTACTTTGAAGTCTTGTTGTGATCTTTAAGGATAGATAACTTCATAGTATAAGCAGCTTGAGATGTAAGGGGCGGTTTGCTTCAAAGCTCTTTTAATTCTTTTCAATAATATGTAAATACTTTAATGATTATAGTCTGTGCACTTAAAAGTCAAAACAAAGCTTTGATTCCAAACATACCCACAGCAGTGCAGGGCTGACACCCAGCTCATAATCTTATGTTTCCCAACCCGCTGTCTTTCCTTCAGGTACTCAACCTGCTACAGGACTCACTTTTCCATGGGGTTTTACAAAGACTGTATCACATACCTGGTGGAGGACCGATTAGCTGAGGAGGCCTCCCTTGCGGCTCTTGTCTCACACCCCTGGATGTGGAAACAGGGAGCGAGTAGACAGAGAGAAGCACCTGTGCCAAAGTGTTCAGACACGGTGCCTGGTAGAAGTCCGGCCACTGGATCCATGGAAGGATGAGCAGGGCTGGTGCACAGCTGTGATGTCAGCGAGGTTTGCAGCAGAAACTGGAGCGAGGTCAAACAAGCCAGGGATCAAGCCAGACGGTCAGCACGGTACAGAAGGAGCAGGCAGAAGAAGAGTCCAGATAACAAGCAGATGTCAGGGGCAGGCAGCAATCAGTCGAAGTCAGCAGCAATCAGGGTCGAGGTAACAGGCAACAGATCAGCAGGAACACAAGCTGAAAGACTATTCACCACTGACCCATTTAGCCAGCTGGTTTAAATAGTAACATCTATTAGAGGGCTGTGAGTCATTTCCTGTGTGCCACTGTGTCACTTCCTGTGTGCCACTGTGTCACTTCCTGTGTGTCACTGTGTCACTTCCTGTGTGCAACATTCCGTTGTGAGCGCATGCGTGCTAACACATGTTTTCCGGCAACCCGGAAGACTGGGACCCGCGCATGCACAGTAGCGCGCGAACTCCCGGCTATGGCCTTACAGACTGCCAAAAAAGGTGCCCCAACATAACATCCACATGAGATAAGTGTGTAAGCCATCAGTCCTGCTGACCAGAGGCGAGAACGCCACACAGGCACTTACCCCACAGTACTGCTCCTCATTGAAGATCTGGGGAGGGAGAGGAATTCCGTTTTTTGGCTTTTTTTCACCAGGCACATTGTCTCTCATCCACTTCCTGTTGTCATCATTGCATGCAATATCTTTCTGTTCAAAGTCAATCCTGTTTGCCTCCAAAAAACCGACCACATCCTGCTGTTTCTTTTTGATCTACAAGTTAAAAAAACAAAACAGTTACGTGAAAGAAATCCCAAATTCCTCTTCTTTAGAAGATTTCAAGAAAAATCTGCATATTGAAAATTTGAATGCCAACTGACATTTTCCATTTTGGTAGGTCCCCTAGAACCACCAGACAGTCTCTTCCGTCTATCGGGGACTCTATTGGTAAGAACTCTGCATTGAGTTCCCTGGTCTGCGCACCTGCTGTGGTCATTTTAAAAGGGCTGCCATTGCCATGCTTTTTATTGATTTTATATTATGAAGAATGTATTAAGAGGAGCTGGCACACCAGTACGGGAGGGAACACCCAAAACTTCTAGGTTGACCGGAACAGCTTAAGGAAATGTAGCAGGGAGATCTCTCTGCTGGACGATTCAAAGACACATAAGAAGCTAGGGGCTAACGCAGCCCACCATGCTTAATCCATAACTAGAATATGACTTCTGGATGGAATGGCACTTTAAAACAAATATTCAGTGTGTGCCAATGTGTAAAAAAATTGTTTTCAGTTTTAGTTTAACAATATCAGCTTTCACACTTGTATACCCTTTATGAACCGGAGCAATTTTTACATTTCAACTACAGAACTGGAGGACATATACTAGCATCCTCCCGTGACCCAAAGCGCTATACTGAGACCACCGCAGCCGGAACGGATCCCGACATTACTGTCGAGATCCACCCAGCTGCGTGAGTGACAGCTGGCTCTGCCTATCAGTCAGGGCTGGAGGATCGGACAGAAGAGGGGGGAATCCTTGCAGGGAGTCGTGAGTGACAGTCACCGATCTCTGCAGGGAGATGATCGAGAAGTGAGCCAGCGACGGTATGTGTTCGCTCACTTCCCGATCTATTGAGCCGACATGTGACATTGTCACACATCGGCTCTAACTATGAGGTTAAAGGAGAACTATGGGGTTAAGGCTTTTCCCCATAGTTCTCCAAAGGGTAACGGGAGGACACAAACTAGCGTCCTCCCATCACCCTAGGCTCAGTATACCGCGAGCTGTAGCTCGCGGTATACTGAGACGCCACAGTATACCGCGAACTACAGCTCGCAGTACACTGAGAAGTCGCAGTTGAAGCGGATACCAACAATTATGCCGGGATCCACCCAGCTGCGTGAGTGACAGCTGGCTCTGCCTATCTAGAGGCAGAGCCAGCTGTACCCGCCCCCTCCCCCGTCCGTTCCGCCAGTCAGCGCTGGCAGATTGGAGCGGGGAGGGGGGAATCCAGCCCCTCCCCTGTCACGGCAGAGAGCCGTGACAGGATCGAGAGGGGAGTGAAGGCCGGGATGTGTTCCCTCACCTCCCGATCTACTGAGCCGACCTGTGACAGTCTCATTGTCACAGGTCGGCTAGAACTATGAGGTGAGCGAAAATCACTCACCTCATAGAACTCCTTTAGGGTTCAATGTTAGGAGGAGTTTTTGTATAGGTGACACTTTATTAATCAGTGTAGTTCAGGACAGATGCAATATTCACACTAGCTCTCTGTATCCAGAAGCTTGTGCCAAAACTACCAGCCCTGAGCTCCCAATGCCAAGAACAAATCTACCGGATTAATGAACAGTGTTCCTTCAAACAGCAAATCATCCTACTGGCGTCTCAACAGATATTTACAGCAGTCCTAGAGAACAGAATCTCTGCACAAGAGACATCCTCTCCTGGATTGATTACGGATCTTAGAGCTACATATTGGGCAATAGACTTGTAAGCTGCGGAAAAATTTGGTTCGGTTACGTTATTTCGGGATTCGGATCTGAAATTCAATTCGGTTCAGGTTTCGGATTTGGACGAAATCTGATATTTCGTTAGTTTCAGATGAGTTTACGAATATTCATTGGAACGAATACCACACAAAACCATAAACTGATATTAATATTGAAGCTGAATCTCTGAATTGCATTTGGGAGCTCCCGAATGGCAATCGGGTCTGGGAGCCTCAGCTTTAGTAATATATGTATATGCCTCCCAGACCCGAATGGGATTCGGGATCCAAATTTCCGAGTTGCATTCCAGAGCTCCTGACAGATCCTTTTCATTGTGGAAGGAAAGCCCCTTTTAGGCTCCATTCGCACATAGCGCTATTGTTTTCCAGACGGTTTTTCGCATGGAAAACCGCACGGAACAAAACTATAGCCGGAACGTGCAGAATCCGCCCCTAATATTGCGCTTGGACTATTTTGCAGAACGCAATAGTCTGAACAATGCACAGTGCAATGCATTTTGTTTATGTTTAGTGCGGTACCGCGCGTATTCGTACGGCCGAATACTCCCGGAAAACTGCTGATGTGTGACTGGAGCCTTAGGCCCCATTCACAAATTGCTCCATAAGACCTATGCAATCTGTTAGGGGAGGAAGATGCAGTACAAATAGAATGACAGTTGCCAGTGCCGCAGTCATCCGCAGCCGTTCACATGCTATCGCACATGCTGCTATTACCTACAGAGGTTCGCTCCTAGGCATAGACTGTTTGCGTCCAGGGGCAATCATTCACAAGTTTAATTAGGTCTCTTGTGCCGCCTTGCTGGACTGACTGCTGGGGAATTTTTATATTGCCCATTAGAAGATTTTCCCTCACCTCCTGTTTCAGTGACAACTATAAAATATGTTGAGTTTCCATAATTTCTGTCACACTGACAATAGTCACCAGGACAATATCCCCAGACAGCAGTAAAAACCTGGTAGAGTTTCTTCACCTTTCCTACTCCATCGAAAAGTAAAAAGAAAAGTGTTTGCTTTAGATACACTTTATATGTTGATGGGGTTGTTGCTCGTCCTCTATCCTGGATACAGGCCAGGTTCAGACCTCCGCGATCCGGGATCACGCGTCTCGGGATCGCGCGGTCCTGCACAATGCAGGCAGCGATTGCCACGTGGCCCCATTGATTTCAATGGGGTAACATCCGTGCGGCAATCGCACGGATACTCTTCTTATGATTGGCTTCACATCTACATGCCTCCATTGTCATGCATTTTTTTTATTGATATGGGCAGGTGTTTTGTCATGCTTTGATAGGCACCACCTTTCCTGTCAAAGGCCCATATAATGGATCAAAAACAGACAAACTTTTTTGGGGCCACTGCATGTCAAAACAACAAATTGATCTAAAAACAATGGCGAACCTCTGTGTATGTGTTGAAGTGTGTTACAATGCATAGCTGTATATGGACACCAAGGCCTCATTCACACAATTGTGCACAGCCGTACAGCGTGCTACTAGTTATGGGGGAGCATGTGTCCTCCTCCCATGCTGCAGTGCTTGAGCAACCTGTCCCTGACAGGACCGTATAAGACTAGAGTCATTGAGGTTGATTTACTAAAGATAAATAGGCTGTTAACTTTGCAAAGGAATTTGCACGTTGCAGGGGAAGTTTCCCTTAGCTTAGTGAATATGGCGAAATTTCACTTTGTAAAGAATATCCAATCATGTGCAAGGAAAATAAAAATTAAAAAACAGTATTTTTTCTTGAACATGATTGGATGATGGAAGTCAGCTGAGCTTCCCCTTATTCACTAAACTACGGGCAAACTTCCCCTGCTGAGTGCAACTTCCCTTGCAAAGTGAACAGCCTATTTGCCTTTAGTAAATCCACCCCATTGCAATAGCTAATCTACCCGGCTTGTTGGGTTTTTCTAGAAATCTGTATTAATAAAGAGTATCTATGGTCCAAAACAAAAAAAAATGTATTTCTATACTGAATTTCCATAAGTTCTATCCCACTCCTAATAACCGTATCAATCTAGAAGTTTGTAAACGTACTTATTGAAATGCCCATAGGATCTACTTCCTCAATGCACTGACACCATTTCACTCAGCCCTGTGAATATGTATTTCCTGGTGTCTGAACTACAACTCAATGTCTGAACAATGTAACATTATCATTGCTCGCTGGAAGAAATGCATGATGGACCATGATGAGATTACATCACATCAGCAGTAAAGAAGTAAAGAGACGCAAAGCACACTGGGAATCCAGGAAGATGATGAAAGTGATGGGCAGACGGAAGGCATCGCTCACTACATAAAATGGAAGCTTTGATTGTATTATCAGAAACATCTCTGGTATATATTCCTATTACAATGCTGATGTTATAACAGGAGAGGATATGCCGGGACTTTACAACTCCTTTTAATACAAGAGAAAAAATGGATACGCAAACATTTAAAGGAGAATTATGAGGTCAGTGATTTTCACTCAGCCTCATAATCTGAGCCGACCTGTGACAATGAAACTGTCACAGGTCGGCTCAGTAGATCGGGAAGTGAGCGAACACGTACCGGCGCTTGCTCACTTCTCGATCTATCCCTGCGTTGAGCCATGACTGTCACTCACGGTTCCCTGCAGGGATCCCCCCCCCCTCCCCTGTCCGATCCTTCATCGCTGACTGGCGGAACAGACGGGGGAGGGGGCGGGTACAGCTGGCTCTGCCTCTAGATAGGCAGAGCCAGCTGTCACTCATGCAGCTGGGTGGATCCAGACAGAATTGTCGGGATCCGTTCCGGCTGCAACTTCTCAGTATACCGCAAGCTGTAGCTCGCGGTATACTGAGCTTTGGGTGACGGGAGGACGCTAGTTTGTGTCCTCCCGTTACCCTTAGGAGAACTATGGGGAAAAGCACTGACCCCATAGTTCTCCTTTAAAGATGTGAAAGTCAAGAAAAATTAGTGTAAGCGCTGCAATAGTAAATCTCAATGAAAATAATCTGCTTACTCTTTATTACTGACCTCTGCGCCCCCCCCCCCTTCACCTCTAACTAGTTATTAATTTAAAAAGCCAAAACTAATCTAAAAGCCCCATTTCTTTAGATGCCCACGTGGCTGCTTGGGTTGCCATTGGCTATCCATTGCCAGGGTCCACTAAGTCCCTAAAGACCACAGCGCGGACTCCAGCACTGAACACGAAGGGTCCCATGACTACGGAGTCAGGTAAGCAAGTAATGCAGTTAGAGGGGTGTTTATGGGCCATTTGGTGGGAAGGTGGGTTGGGATGGGGCTTAACATTGCCCATAGATGGGATTTAAAGTGTCAGTCCACTCAAAACTAATCTTTTTAATGCCCAAAGGTGGACACTAACTACAATCTAAAAATCAATTTTTGGGTAAATTTGGGTAAATTGACCATCCATTACACTTCAACCAGTGGCGTCCAGAGACCGGGTGTCACCCGCAGCGCTTACCGGGTGACACCACGCTGTGACGTCACCGCGCATGTGCGGCAATCTTATTGATAGCTGTCGGCGGCCATCTTGGTGATGGACGCCAGCAGAGAGAGGAGGGGGCAGTCACCCGGCGGGATGAAGTATGCCGCCAGGTCCCCTCCTCTCTCCCGATACTGTCGGATGCGCGGTCCATGCCCGAGTGCCCGATTTTTCAGAGGGGGGTGACACCAAAATCACTTCAGTCATTTTGGTGTCACCCCTACAATGGTGTCACACGGGTGCGGGCTGCACTCCCCTTATGACGCCACTGACCTCAACTCCAGTCCAAACGTTTTAATTAGCTTTGAATGGTGAAGCTGTTCATAGACCTTGAGAATTTCGGCTGGTTCTTCAGCCGGCTCCCGTCGGCACCCTTCCAGCTGGTATCCCTCGATGAGAAGACTGAAATATAGTATATCATAATCGCAGCATGCAAAGCCGGATTCCCCTCACAGGAACTTGTAGGCACAGAACCTTTGGCTCCCAAAGTAACATCCTCAGCTAGGATCAACTCTATTACATTACATTATATGTAATACATCTTATAGGACCTAGCTGTAGTCTACTGGTGGGCAAAAAATGTGTTTTCTATGATGATGCGCGGAAATTCCACCTGTATACCTGGTGCTCCTATAAGGAACACATAACATTTCAACCCAGGACTTCCACTCACTCACTGTACTGCGTCTATGCAGGAGCAGCGTTGTCACCCTTGGCTGCTCCCCTGATTTGAACGATAAGCATCTCCCCCTCTCCTCATTTCTATTGCATGGGGGGAGGTGTTGTGTAGTTCACAGAAGATAGCTAGGAAAACTGATAACATCGTCTGAGATTTCAGTTTAGTGCACAGGGTGTTAGAAGGACTCCGGATTTCTATGGATCAACATGTTTTTGTGTTGCACTTGCTGAAAATGTAATTGGCCTTAAAAAAAGAAGCCTAATGCAGCTGCCGCATCTAAAGACTGGTAAGCTGCAATAGGTTACATTTCTGTTCTTGGGTTTTGATATACTTCAACTTTCTTACTAGACATGGGTGATTCGTTTAGTTCCGAATCAGAATCCGGACAAATTTTTCGAAATTCGGACATTCGGACACATCCAAATTTCCGAATCCCAATGCATCCGAAAGTGTCCGTTTCTGAATTTCGGATCCTGTCTGAAATGTCATTCAAAAACGAAACTATATTGGACATGTGACTTTTCTGGCCAATCAGATTTTCGGTTTAATCACTGGCGGAACTACCAGGGTCGCAGCGGTCGCAATTGCGACCGGGCCATGGCGTTCCGCCACTTGGGGGGAGGCAGCAAGGAAGTAGAGGGCCCCCCCGCGATCGTGCCGCTCCTTCCCTGTCGCACAGCCACCCGCAGCATGTACGGGCGGCTGTGCGAAAGGGCTGGAGAGGCTGTCACTGATCCCGGAGAATTAGCTGGTCCCGCCTCTTAGGGGCGGAGCTAAGAGGGCTGTCTCCTCTTAGCTCCGCCCCCTGGCCACCGAGACAAGGAAGAGGGCCATAGGCCTGCAGGAGAGGAAAGGTAAGTTTGGTGTGGGACGGGGTGCTGGGAAGAGAGAGAGAGAGTGTGTGTGTGTGTGTGTGTGTGTGTGTGTGTGTGTGTTGCTGGGACTTGTAGTCCAGCACAGCTGGTGGTAATCTGCATTGCTGTATGATGATTATACAGTAATGCAGAATAGCACCAACTATGTAGGACTACAAGTCCCAGCAATGCATTATATTTTTAAGTAGGGATACACCAGTGCCAATACTGGGCATTTTTACAAGTATTCATACTCGTGAAAATGCCCCGATACTAAACGCAGATACCGGTGTTCTGTCGAGAACGCCGATCTCACCATCTGCGCTTATACACAGACCAATATTATCGAGGAAACCGGGATTTATTCACAAAGTATTTTGTTTAAATCGTTAATTGTGACCGATAATAATATTCCGTCCATAGTTTCCTGCCATGAACGGCATATCATTAAAGGTCACAATTAAGAATGACAAACGAATACTTTGTAAATAAATGCCGGTTTCCTCGTTAATCACGTCTGTACATAAACACAGATACTGGGTCAGCGTTTTTGACAGAACACCGGCACTAAAATTTTAAACAAGCGGCTGCCTGAGGTTCCACGCTTGCTGGGGACCTCGGCAGCCTTCCTGTTAACCATGCAGTGCCGTGGGGTTGGGGGGGGGGCCTTCATGGTTTCTTGCACCGGGGCCCTGAAGGTTCTATTTACGCCACTGGGTTTAATACATCCAACTGGGTCTGAACACAAATTTTCGTTACGGCACATGAGAGCCATATACAGTATATACATATAATACTAAAGCTGAGGCTCCCAGACTCGAATGGCATTCGGGAGCTCCTGAATGCAATTTGGAAATTTCGATCCTGAATGCCATTCGGGTCTGGGAGTTTCAGCTTTAGTATTAATATCTGTATATGGTTTTCTGTGGTATTCGCAACGAATATTGGTAAACTCATCCAAAACTAACGAAAATTCTAATTTCATCCAAAACCCAAATTGAATTTCGGATCCCAATTCCAAAATATCCAGACCAAAAAGCTTTAGTAATATATGTATATGGCTCCCAGACCCAGATGGCATTTCTGAACTGCATTCAAGAGCTCCCGAATGCCATTTGGGTCTGGGTGCCTCAGCTTTAGTAATATATGTATATGGCTCCCAGACCCGGATGGCATTCGGGAGCTCCCAAATGCAATTAGGAAATTTGGATCCCGAATGCCATTCGGGTCTGGGAGATTCTGCAAGATTCAGCTTTAGTAATAATCTGTATATGGATTTTCTGTGGTATTCGCAACGAATATTCGTAAACTTATCCAAAACCAACACATTCAGATTTTGTCCGAAACCCTGAATTTCGGATCCGAATTCCGAATTATCCAAACCGAACAAAATTTTTCTGCAGCTTACATTTCTTATTGACATCAATGCATTTTGCCAAAATCTCAGAAATTTCTGTATAATAAAATCTCTCATTATAATTTATCTCTTATTGGTCGGTGTTCGTGGCTTCCCCATATATCTGAACACACATGCACTAAGCCCTTGCTTTAATGTGCAGCTTTGCCGTCGGTTTCCTTTGGCCGTTCGCTGTGAATTTGTTCGATATGAAGGGCCTCGGATATTGGGAAGTGTCATTACTGTAAGGACCCTGGAAGTAGATATTTGATAGGTGGTTTGAGGGAAGACAGAGCAGGGATACATGACGGGAGTGGGGGCATGGGGGGAGGGGACGCTGTTTCCTTATATATCCCTGCTTGACAGCTGATCTCTGATGAATTCAAGCCTAGTATGCAGCAACTACTCAAAGACAGTTCATGTCAAGCTGATAGAGATAGCCAAGGAATGCTCAGAAACTTCCAGACAGCTATTAGAGCGGGAGCAAAAAAGAAATGCAGACCTCATTCTAGGGCTACCACCAAATTATGATTTCAACATCTAATATGAAAGTCAAAGAATCCAACATTCCATTGTAAACCCAAGAAATATAACATCCTCCATGCATCTTAAAGTTCGGGTTGATAAAATTGGGTTACATCACAAGGGTTACCTCGCATGCACCGTGTAACAGAGTCATAATATTTACGACAATCTATAAAAAAAGTTCCAGTTTACAATTTATAATTTCCTATCCATGCTTTGCTGTACAGCGTGTTGTTCCCTTGTAGGTGTGATGTTATCCAAACAGAGGAAATTGTTTGATGATTGAACAATGTGCCTTGGAAATAATAAACTCCCCATGCACTTCCTTTATTTTCTCTTTAAAACAAATAAATACTTTAAAGTGACACTAAACTCAGGAGCTAAAGCTTGAAAATATATTCAAGTACCTGAACTATTAACAATAATGTATCTTATTTGTGTATCACTCGGCTGTAGATCCTCCAATCATCTCTGAATTGGTGCTGACACTGTCCTTCCTTCTGGAGGGGGGCTAGTTTTCTTCCCCATGGTCCCTGTGTGTGTTGTAAAGTAGTCACCGCTCCAAGCTCACTCCCGTGATGGACTACAATCTCAATACAAATGACTAAACTAAACGTGAGATTGTAGTCCATCACAGGAGCAAGCTTGGAGCGGTGACTACCTTTACAACACACACAGGGACCATGGGGAACAAAAGTAGCCCCCCTCCAGAAGGAAGGACAGTGTCAGAGATGATTTGAGGATCTACAGCCGAGTGATATACAAATAAGGTCCAGTACTGTTAATAGTTAGGGTACTTGAATGTATTTTTAAGGTTTAACTCCTGAGTTTAGGGTCACTTCAAGACCTTTGCAGTCCATTATGATGTCTTAGACCCCGTTCACATGTAGCGACATACCTTTGCAGCGGCCGGGATAGCGCCGGGAAAATCCGCCGAAAAAAGGGTCCGGTAGAAGCGACTTGCGACCGCGACGCGCGACATGGAGTTAAGACAGCTCCATTGAATACCATTGGCCGGCGACTTCTCGCGATATCGCGCGGCAAAAATGCGCGATATCGTGGCGGAAATCGCGCGATACGTCGCTACATGTGAACGGGGCCTTAGGGCTAGTTCACACCAGCCACAGTGCGTTCCGGCCCGATTCTAGCCGGAACGCACTGGATCTCATTGCGGCCGGCTCACTTTCTTGTCATCGGGAGCACAAAAAGTGTCCCCCTTTCTCATGCGTGACATGGTGTGGTGGTGCATTGAAGTGAATGGCACCGCAGCCATGCCCTGCGGCCGCGATGCTATCAGCCGCATGGGAACACGTGGCACATCAATGCCTGCGTTCCGGTCCGGTCAGAAAAAATAGTGCATGCAGCATTTTTTTCTGACCGGACCGCAGGCATTGATGTGCCTTGTGTTCCCGTACAGACGGTCGCATTGCGGCTGGAGGACGTGGCTAAGGTGCCATTGAGTTTAATGCACCGCCACGCCAACTCCTGCCCCACAACTAAGTGAGCCAGCCGCAATGTGGTCCAGTGTGCTCCGGCCAGAATCGAACTGGATGGGTGAACTAGTCCTTACTGCACACACATTAACATGCATTACATTAAGTAACCCCTTTTAATCACCTCAACAGCCCCAAAAATGCACATGACCCTTTTTTGTAATACAGCCCAGCACAACGCACAACTTGCAGTGTGGTGTGTTGCCAGGCAGGTGTATCGGCCATTGCGGCAAGTGTCCAAATGAATGGCACTGCAAAAGACCACACAAGCTGCCATGCATTAACCCTTGTTACACATCGTAAAGGTCTGAAGCAGGCCTTGAGGAGGTCTGTTACAGGGAAAAACACCTGCGTGAGAAGCCTTAGGTGGAAACTGCCAATGTCTGCCTCCTGGAAAGAAAAGGAATAAAAGTGCTGGACTCGCTTTGTCCTCTTGGTATGGCCGGCCAATTAAAATGCAAATGATTCAGTGTAGGTCCGGTGTAGGCAGACGCCGGCCCTCCAGCTGTGGTAAAATTACCATCATACATTTGCCTCTGAGAATCATGCCTGTGGCTGTCAGAGCCTTGCAATGCCTCATGGGGCTTGTAGCTGCACCACGGCTGGAGGGCCGGAGTTTACCCACCCGTGGAATAGGTGATATGACTACCGGACAGGCAGCTTCTACATTCCATATCTCCACTGTCTCCTTGGGTTTGTAGTGTCAAATTGCAGGACTGTGAATTGAAGGGTCCCCACTGTATTTAATAGTCCAGATACATCTTTATTTAATATAGGGTTCAGAGGACAGCATAGAAATAGCTAACATACTTTGGGGGCTCATACATGTATCCCCTTCATCAGGGCTTACTAAGGGAGAACATGTATCAGGACTTGAAATCGGATACTGTTTTGTCCAGTGCATACCATAGAGCTCTTCAGCACAAATGTGTTCTTATGTTATCTATACCGTACTCCAGTGGCGTCACAAGGGGGGTGCGGCCCGCACCCGGGTGACACCATTGACTCACAGTCATTTTGGTGTCACCCCCTTCTGAAAAGTCAGGCACTCGGTCATGGACCGAACGCCCGACAGTATCAGGAGAGAGGAGGGGACCCGGCGGCATACCTTATCCCGCCGGGTGACTGTCCCCTCCTCTCTCTGCCGGCGTCCAGTCCGGAACGCACTGGATCGCATTGCGGCAAGGTCACTTTGTTGTGGGGCAGGAGGGGGCGTGGCACCTTAGCCATGCCCTCCGGCACGGGAATGCAAGTTACATCAATGCCTGCGGTCCGGTCCCGTCAGAAAAAATGCTGCACTATATTTTCTGACCGGACCGGAACGCAGGCATTGATGTGCCACGCAATCCTGTGCGGCCGATCGCAGTGAGGCCGGAGGGCGTCTCTGCGGTGCCATTCACTTCAATGCATCGCCACGCCCCCTCCCGCCCCACAACAAAGTGAGCCGGCCACAATGCGATCCAGTGTGTTCTGGCCGAAATCAGGCCATCTTCTTCCTTCCACTTGTTTCAGGCAGTCCCTCCAGCGCTGGTGCCGAGTCTGATCCAACGCAGACTGCTGTCTCTTCCTGTCCCACGGTGTCTGTCCAACATGCACGCTCTCGGCTGCCTTCATTGACTTACAGTGAGTCTCTCCTCTTCTTCCCACTTTGGGACAGGTTCCCTAATGGCCTTCTAACACCAGTGGGCTTAGTTATGAAGTATTAAACACATGCAATAAATATTGTGCCACACCCACACTGTGCACTCTATATGGTATTGAGATCTTGGTAGTAAATTGGGTGCATTACCACCTAGCACAACTGGTAGAAAGTCACTCGCACTCCAACTTGATTTTTAGTCAATCTTCTGTATTGACCATGGCTGTATCACTTTGTTAAGCGACGTTTCGGAACCATGTGGCCCTTTCTTCAAGCAAACAAAGCGACGCACATGGCAAAGGGACCACATGGAAACGTTGCGTAACAATGTGACACAACCACGGTCAATGAAGAAGATTGACTAAAAATCAAGTTGGGGTGCGAGTGACTTTCTATGATTTGCAGAGACGTCTGCAGTCACTTCAGCACCCACCCGACATTGAGGGTTTTTCCTGGTCAGGGGTGTGATGGCATCTACTATGCATTACTACCAAGCAACACAAACTGATGGTGCCATCTCCGAAGCAAACAGTAAATATGTTGCCAGTCAGGGAACTTTTACAAAGACGTCACTGTAAAGACATGCAGCATTTCTGGACCTCTTTATCAAAGTTACAGAGTGGCAATGTTCCTACATTATCCAACCAGCATGCTGGTGGTGGGTTAGTGACCAAGGTGCAGTGAGGTCACAAACCTGTCTGGGCTATCTGGCAGGGGTGCCTGGATAACAAAAATAATTACAAACCCTCTAGCTGGTAAGAAATTATTAATTTATGTATTACATGTGAGTGTTTATTAGATTGTCTGGAGTTCAGTATTGAGAGAATGAGACATTAACTGTGGGATGGTCAATGTCATGGAAGCCCTATCAGTTTAGTCTTTAACAAATTCAGCCAATCGGAGAGTCCTGGGGATGTGACTTGCAACTTCACTTCCCAATCAAACTATGAACAACAGCAGTCACAAATCGACCCCACACAAGCAGATGCGGCCATTCTGCGATCATCAATGATGATCAGTTTCTCCAATGGACTCATTCGATCTGCAGATGGATAGTCTGTACATAATTGTATACATTGGATAAAGATTGCCAAGCTGGGCCAAAAGGGACCTGCTGAAGTGAACGGATATCTTCAAGGAATTACAATGCACAGTGTAACAGCATAAAATTAATTTCTCATTTTTGTTCTTTGCTGACATACACTGAGTGGCCAGATTATTATGACCACCTGTTTTTGCCTACAAACACCACGTTTGTAGGCAAATTAGCTATAATTTTGCGCTGAAGTTGCTAGAGGGCCAGAACATTATAAATAGGGAAGCAGGTTGTTTACCACGACAGTAGAAGTGATTTTTTTCTGAAGATTAAGGGTAAACAACGCGATTTAACAGCCTTTGAACGTGTGATAATTGTTGGCGCTCGGAGCTATGGAGCGAGTATCAGCAAAACAGCAGAATTCATTAAATGTTCAAGAGCAGCTGTTGTTAAAGTGTTTAAAGACCGGACTGTCAGCCGAAAATCTGGCTCTGAACGTGCGAATTGTGGCCGTCAGCGACTAGTCAATGTTAGGGCAGAACGGAGAGTGGCAAGACTGGTACAAGACAACAGAAGGACAACAGTGCAGTGTCAGATTCCTCGCATCACCTTTCATCATCTCGTGGAGTCACGAGGCGGCCCAACGAAGTCATCTCGTGGCCCAACGAAGTACTGATGGGGTGGTCATAATAATCTGGCCACTCAGTGTATAACAAAGTATGAGATTTTTAGTAGCTCATCTGCGCTGATAAAAATCAGAAGAGACTTACCACTAGGAGTGGCAATCGGTGGAACAATTGGCTTCCTATGTAGTCAGCTATAAGTATTGTCACAACAATTCATTTCATGTGATCGCACAATGGTCCAATAATAAATTACTATTAGATGCTACTGTTGTATGTTATTTGTGTACCTGATTCCATAGAGAGCTATTTGTTCCATCTGCCCAGTGATCAGTTGATCCTTTTACAGATTCATCACTAGCATGATTGGACTACACAAAAAGCTTTAGTTAGGGATGCACCAATACCGATACTAGTATCGGTGCCGATCCCAAGTATTTGGGCGAGTACTCGCACTCGCCCACATGATCTGATGCCTAGCCCGATACCTGAGCTTCCTATATCAGGAAGCTGAGCTGTGAGTCATTACACACTGCCCGGGTTCCTGATTGGTCGGGAAGCTGGCCAATCAGGAAGCCGGGCAGCGAGTAATTTCCATCCGCCTAGCTTTCTGATGGGCGGAAAGCACTCGTCACCTGGTGATGAGTGAGCATGGAGCCGGCTTCCCAGCTAATCAGGAAGCTGGGTGCCGTGTAATGACTCGCTGCCCGGCTTCCTGATTGGTCAGCTTCTCGACCGATCAGCCAGGCCTGCTCCATGCTTCCTTGTCATCTGGTAAGAAATTTACTGGGTTGTTCACAAAAGGGTGAAGAGTTTGGAGAAGGCAGGAGAAGTGAACAATCTAAGTTCAACATCGCTGATTTGGGAAAATTTGGTATATAATCCTTATTGGATATTGGCCAGTTGAGAGAGATTTTTAATCAGTTCCTGTCAAAAGGAAGTGAGGGAAAATATCTCCAATAAGAATGAGGACAGCAAAAAATACCTGACAAAGGCTTTAACCCTTTCCTGCTCATTTCGGGGAATGTATTGAGATCAATACATATCCCCTAAAAATGGGTACTCACCCCTGGTATCCGGCTGTAACAGACAGCCCCACACGTTTGTATTTACTGGAGCAGATTGGTCCGGTGTATCTTGCCGGCGCCTTCTCAACCGTTGGTTTTCCAGATAAAGAGTACCCGTTTGTTAGGTGTACTCTGGTTAACATGCAGTTCCAATCCTGGAGTGGGCTGATTCCTGGCTGTAGAGACTGGTATAGTGGGAAGCAGTGGTTCAGGTGCAGGGTTGCGAACTCTTTCCTGTAACTCTAACACTAACCTTTTGTTGGAACCCTAACACTAACTCGCCCTGTAATTCTCACACTCACCTTCACTGTAACCCTAACATTAACCTTCCCTGTAACCCTAACACTAACCCTCCTTGTAAACCTCACACTTTCCTGAAACCCTAACACTAAAAGTCCCTGAAAACCTTACACTATCTCTCCCTGTAACCCTAACACTAACCTTTTGTTGGAACCCTAACACTAAGTCACCTTGTAATTCTCACGCTCACGCTCACGCTCACCCTTTCTGTAACCCTAACACTAACCCTTCTTGCAAACCTCACATTTTCCTTCCTTGTAACCCTAACACTATTCCTCTCTGTAACCCTGGCACTAAAATTTCCTGTAACTCTAACACTAACCCTTCCCTGTAACTCTAACACTAACCTTTTGTTGGAACCCTAACACTATCTCACCCTGTAATTCTCACACTATCATTTCCTGTTACCCTCATATTAATCCACCCTGCAACCCTAACGCCAAAGCTGGCCATACACTGGCCATACGCTGGCCATCGACCTTCTATTAGCCGATGGGGTCAAAACGACGATCGATTTCAACCGCAGTGACGAAAAAACTCCAAGGAGCTGTAACGTCCCTGCGCTCCGTACCGCATCTCGTTTGCGTTCCAGGGTGGAACGCAGCAGAGGGCGTAACCGCCGAGGAATTCCTCCCCATTAGCGGAGGTGCTATGCGTTCCACGCTGGAACGCGGAAGCGCGTCGCGGCCGTGTGACGTCACGGCCGCGGCCTATTTAAACCTAGTGGGAACAAGGAAGGGTGTTCACTATTGGGTTTCTTACGCCCAAACACCCTGGAACTCCGGAGCAAACAGCCCTACCACTGACCAGGACCTACTGGAGGATTCCCCTCAAGCTACCCGGCATCAGTGTCCCTGTTTGACACTCACCTTAAACCGCAAGTAGAACGGGAACCCCTGGGCTCAGCTCATTGGAGCTCAGGCACTACCTAAACCTATAACCCTGTGACATACTGGTGGATGTGGGAGAGGTCTCCAGTCATCACAAAGTTGGGCTGCCTTAAAAACTCCTTTAGCTACTTGCTGGTTTCCTTGGGTTTACGGCTGATGATGCAAGAACCCCAAACTCTCCGCCTGTGACTGAGAGTGACGCCTGGGGTTCGTGACTGAATGCCGTATACCCTCCGCTCGATCATCTTAGACTCCGCAGTTGTGATCCATCTCTGGTTGTAGAGCAACCCCCGGGCGTGACAGGAGCCGGAATACAAAATTCTAACAGTGAATGTGGTTTTCATTCGGGAAACTCCATTGGTCGAACGTTAGACTCAAGCAAAGATTTTGACAAGTGATGGCATTATTGGGCGGTAAAGAAAGATTTTCATTCGGAAATCTACTAGTGTATGGCCAGGTTTAGGGTTATTATTATTATTATACAGGATTTATATAGCGCCAACAGTTGGCACAGCGCTTTACAATATAAGGAAGACATTACAATTACAATACTATTCAAGACAAGATGGAGAGGAGGGCCCTGCCCCTGAGGGCTTACAATCTAAGCTTACACTAACCCTCCCTATAACCCTAACACTATCTCCTCTCAGTTTTGTAAACTTACCCCCTTGTTTGTATACTTACTTCTCCTGATCTGGGATTACCAGGATCCCGGTGCCAGAATCTACTGTTTCATATACAGCATATTCCCATATTCATCTACCTGGATTCACCCAGACCCTCAGCACATTCAACAGCATTCTCTGGGGTGATTCCTGTCATCTACGATGTGACAAATGTGACGCTTCCAACTGTGGTCGCAAGCAGATGTCGAGGAAAGTAAACCAACAAGTTTGTGGCTGATGTACGGAGGTTTCTCATATCTAATGCACTATATATATATATATATATA
>NW_017306363.1:2213925-2216045 GCF_000935625.1 Nanorana parkeri
TATAAAAGGGGCAAACGCTCATTTTATAAATAGGTCGTATGGAAGATACATTATAAGTAGAAACAACTAGAAGCCAAGAGCAGCGAGCTCCAGTCCTCTATCTCAGCAGTAAAGAGTCCCTGTAAACATTTTTTAGATGTTTTTGATCTTGTTGGGGTTTACGTACAGGAATTTGCTGCAGTTTTTTTTTGTTTTTGTTTGTATGGCTGTTTTTTTCTTTTAAGTAAGCTTTAAGCAAATAAAAGATCCATGGAAATATAAAAGTCTAACTCAGACTTACCGCAGTGGATCCCGCCACGGTGGCGACAAAGACCTTGATGACCATTTTCGCTCCGCAGGATCGAGAGAACCCTGTTAAAACGTAACAAGGACCCCGAGCGTGTAACTGGCAGCCAGAATCCCCGAGCACTGTGTGTAACCCTAACCGGCTCTCCCTGCTCTCTGCACATTGCAACCTAATCATTGGCTGTGGGATATTTTGGGACTGATTGGCTCTCGCAGGGCATCTGTTGTGCGCAGGCTAGCAACTGCATCGAAGCAGGTTAGGTTGGCCCCCAGTCCGTACAAGGAAAGGTAAAACAATACACCAATCAGAATGTTCTTGCAGCGTGCAATTGATTTATTATGCTGGAAGTCACTCATTAAAGAAGCGTGGTTAGAGGAAAAGCACTAAGTGACCGAAAAAAATAAATATAATAATGCAAACACGACTTTTGTCGTGGTCGCGTCGCACAGGACAGGTGGTTGCTCTGTGAAACGGGGCTTAAAGGGGTGCTCCATTTTCTGTGTTTTGCTCTGTTATGTTTCTACAACCAGATAAAGGATTCTTTCTGGTAAGTCAGAAAGGTAGAAGTTTTTTTTTTTTCCTGGTCACATTATCTGCTCGCAGCTGTCTAGAGTTATCTGCAGCTGACAAAAGAATGTTCTTCTGACATAGACAAAGAAGTCCATGTGTGTATACAGTAGTTCCCGCAAGATAACAAGGAAGTGTTTACATCCTCCAAGAGCCTGTGCATGTATGACGGGACAAGATATTAAAGGGCCAGGCCACCCAAAATGGATCACTAAAGTCTTTAAAAAAAAAAAAAATCCTTGGACAGGTTGGTTCTTTATGACAGACCCTATGTGTCTCTCGTGTCATAAATGCTTCTCCCTGCATGTCAGTGTGCTCCAAAGCTGGCCATACACTGTTAGACTTTATGCGTTCAAACGGCAGGCTGAAAGAAAACAATATAACAGATTCCTCCATCCACATTAAACAGCAACGATGGATGAATCTCATGCTGGGATGTTTTTTTTTAACAGTGGTGGGTGTGCCGCAGTCGGAATACCCGAACAGTGATGGCAGCAGATTGGCACTGTTTGCCCCAAATTGCTCCTTCTCTTTTCTGATCAAAGGGTGCCAACTGGAAGGGTGCTGGCA
Source organism: Nanorana parkeri (assembly GCF_000935625.1). Lineage (NCBI taxonomy): Eukaryota > Metazoa > Chordata > Amphibia > Anura > Dicroglossidae > Nanorana > Nanorana parkeri. Next base: position 2,215,349 of record NW_017306363.1, read on the forward strand.
GGGCCACCCACTAAGCCAGTGGTTCTCAACCTGTGGGTCGCGGCCCAAAAGTGGGTCACAACCCACTGTTGAGGGGGTCAGCACATGCTTCGTGCTGTGCTAGGTGAGAGGCTCCTCACACACCTCCTTGAGCAGCAGTGTCACTTCTCCGGCCGCGCAGCTAGATGGCGCTGCAGCACCGGCAGCCAAGGAGGATCAAAGAGAGGGGAGCGGGCGGGAGTGAGGGGAGTTGAATCCCGGCTTGACCACCAAAGATCCCCACTGGCCATCACAGAGCCCACACTGGCCACCAGAGAGCCCCATTGACCGCAAGAGAGCCCTATTGACAGTGAGAGAGCCCCATTGAGCTCACATCAGCCCACACTGGCCACCTGAGAGTCCACACAGATACTAGTATTGGTGCATTCTTAAATTTTACCATTGGGGTTCACCACAACCTGGCAAATGTCACCAAGGGGTCCCAGCCCTAGAAAGGTTGAGAACCACTGCACTGAGCAAATTTCTACCGGTTCATCGAGAACCAAAAGAAGTTCACACAGTTCATTACCAGTTTAGGCCACGCATGTGCAGCTCAGTCAACAGTCAGGAGTTATGTCATCCTGGCCCGGCCAATAAAGATGGCTGAAGACTCCGAACCTGGAAGAGATTGGGTGAGGATGGAAGCGTCAACACTTGTAACTAGCCTGCTGCTCCATCC
>NW_017306363.1:2220868-2248097 GCF_000935625.1 Nanorana parkeri
TTGTCAGGGGGGTACGGCTGGGCCGTGAGTGGAACCCCTTGGCAGGGGCGGCAAGCCAAAGTCCGAGGTCGTGGTACACAGGGAAAATCCAAGAAGAATCGTGGTACACAGGGAAGTCCAATCCGGGTCGAGGCAGGCAGCTAGTTTCAGTAACGGAAGGGTAAGCCAAAGGGTCGGTAATCAAGAGTCCAAGCAGAGGTTCAGGAATAAAGATAGGTTCAAGGCACAGGGAGCTGGGAGATCACACCATAGGGATAGAATAACTCAGCAATGAGCCAGGGCTCTGACTGGGCTTTTATACTCAGTGGAGGATTGAGGCCACTCCCCGGCTACCGAGGCAACCAGGTAGCCTCTCCATCAGGAGCCAATGGCGAGAGAGGGGCAGAGAGTGTGTGCTGGGAACCTCCCCCAGCAAGGATCACAACTTATACCAGTAACAGGTGCACTACGTGCATGTCCCCGTGCCTGCTCGTGCAGCCTGTCCACCGCGCACACGCACTTGTCGCGAATGCATACCCACAATCCTGGTACCAGGGGTCCTGCCAGGAAGGGGAACCCGTGCCCCACGCCGCACATGGCCACCCCGAGGAGAGGTAAGCCCCCTAGTACCCTGACAGCTGTACACACAGCCTTCCCATCTCAGCTGTCACAGGAGTTCCAGCACAATGCTAGAACTCCTGTTTCGGAGGTGACAGGAGACAAGAGAACCTGTCACCTCCAAATAAATGCTATCACACAGGTGCTTGTTAGCTCCTGTGTGATAGCAAGAAAGTTAAGTAGTACTGTCGAATTGCCTGGCACTTCCCCCAAAAGGAAAACCCAATGCACTGGTACAGGCTGCACTTTATGCGTCTTATAGAAAGAAAGAATGTGGGAGAGGGTTGAGTGTGTTAGGCAAGCTGCATGCCTCCAAACGTTTCGGGATGCGAAACAGGGTCATGTTTTAGCACAAAGTATGTAGCTAAGGAACACACCCCTGCCTCCCCCCCCCCCCCTTCCCCATTACGCATACCATAAAAATGTATTTGCAAAATAGTGGGTGCTTTTTTCACTACTTTTTCTTTGTATTAGCATTTCAAAATAACAAACACAATAATTTAGAGGTTAGATGTGTAATGTAAATATGATCCCCAAAGCATTGGAGGGGGTCATTATCCACCAGATGCAGACTTTCTGATACACAAGTACACCCAGTCACTGTACCAGTGGATGATGCCCCCAACAAATCTCCCAAATACTCCCACACCATTGGTTAATACATGTTATATAGTTCCGATATTAATCAAGTCTATTCAATTTGTAAATAGAACTAAAGCTTCTATGGTGGACAAAATACTTTCGGTGGGGGGAGTGTGTAGCCATGGCCAGCTGTCCCTGAACGGACAGTGCATTTATGGACAGCTCAGCCAGGAGAGAGAAGAGGAGGAACCTGATTGGCCAGATTCGGCAGCCTGGACTTTAGCCCCACTCAATGAATGAATGAGGAAGGGAGAATTAAGGCAAGCCACGAGGAGAGAACAGTGCAGAGCAGAGGAGTGAGTGACTTCCACACACCCATTCCATTGCGCCAGAGAGACCGTGAGGCCTACCTGTCATCTACTGCACTGCGATGGAGATAGTCCAGCCAGCCCCATCCACCCTTCATAAGCACCCATGGAGGAATGGAGTGCTGACCAGAGGAGAACAACTTCCCATTGGTAGTGAAAAGCCCTTTGACCACTTGCACTTGTGTTAAACGTGTTTGCTCTTGCTGCCATTTAAGTTAAAGTGACACCAAACTCGGGCGATAAACCTAAAAAATACATTCAAGTACCTTAACAATTAACAATACTGGATCTTATTTGTGTATCACTCGGCTGTAGATCCTCAAATCATCTCTGAATAGGTGCGGACACTGTTCTACCTTCTGGAGGGGGGCTACTTTTGTTCCCCATGGTCCCTGTGTGTGTTGTAAAGTAGTCACCGCTCCAAGCTCGCTCCCGGGATGGACTACGGTGTCAATACAAATTAGTATGAGATTATAATCTTTCATGGGAGTGAGCTTGGAGCGGCTGTCTCTCTATCTCCTGGCTGTCTCTCCTCTCTCTCTCCTGGCTGTCTCTTCTCGCTCTCTCTCCTGGTTGTTTCTCCTCTCTCCTGTCTGTCTCTCCTCTCTCTCTCTCCTGTCTGTCTCTCCTCGGTCTCTCTCCTGGCTGTCTCTCCTGGCTGTCTCTCCTCTCTCTCTCCTGGCTGTCTCTTCTCGCTCTCTCTCCTGGTTGTTTCTCCTGTCTCTCCCCTGGTTGTTTCTCCTCTCTCTCTCTCTCTCCTGTCTGTCTCTCCTCGGTCTCTCTCCTGTCTGTCTCTCCTCTCTCCTGGCTGTCTCTTCTCGCTCTGTCTCCTGGCTGTCTCTCCTCTCTCCTGGCTGTCTCTCCTCTCTCTCTCCTGGCTGTCTCTCCTCGCTCTCTCACCTGTCTGTCTCTCCCCATTCTCTCTCCTAGCTGTTTTTCCTGACTCTCTCCCCTGGCTGTCTCTCTTCATGTGGCCCCCATGGAAGATGAAAACGTGCCCAGTGGCCTCGGGTCATTTGAGTTTGAGACTCCCTGCACTAAAATGTATGCTTGGGCAAAACAAAACAAAAAGACATAGGTGGAAATTTATCAAAACTGGAGCAGACAGAATCTGGAGCAGTTGCCCATGGCAATCAATCAGCTTATCTCTTCAGTTTGTTCAGTTACATTTTAAAAATGAAAGATAAAATCTGGCTGTTTACTATGGGCAACTGCTCCAGTTTTGATAAATATCCCTCATTGAGGTCAATTTATCAAAACTGGGGCAGTTGCCCATAGTAACCAATCAGCTTCTCTCCTTCATTTTCAAATCTTAAAGGAGAACTATGGGGTTAAGTCTTTTCCCCATAGTTCTCCTTGGGGTAACAGGAGGACACAAACTAGCATCTTCCCGTCACCCTAGGCTCAGTATACCGCGAGCTGTAGCTCGCGGTATACTGAGACGCCGCAGCTGAAGCGGATCCCGACAATTGTGCCGGGATACGCCCAGCTGCATGACTGACAGCTGGTTCTGCCCATCTAGAGGCAGAGCCAGCTATACCCGCCCCCTCCCCCGTCTGTTCCGCCAGTCAGCGCTGGAGGAGGGGGGAATCCAGCCCCTCCCCTGTCACTGCAGAGAGCCGTGACAGGATCGAGAGGTGAGCGAACGCCGGTATGTGTTCGCTCACTTCCCGATCTACTGAGCCGACCTGTGACAGTCTCATTGTCACAGGTCGGCTAGAACTATGAGGTGAGTGAAAAGCATTCACCTCATAGTTCTCCTTTAACTGAACAAACTCAAGAGAGCAGCTGATTGGTTGCCCTGGGCAACTGATCCAGATTCTGTCTGCTCCAGTTTTGATAAATTCCCTCTCTGTGTTTTAAAACAAAAAAAAAAGACTATTCCGCCGCTTTTATTACTTCATAAGTCTGATTGGTAAATATCGTTCAGTGTTTGAATCCTAGTAGAGATGTGCAATTCGTTATGTTCTGAATCAAAATTCGGACACATTTTCTGATATTCGGACATGCAAAATTCCGAATCCCAATGCATCCGAATGTGTCCGAATCCGCATTTCCATTTTCCGAATTTCAGATCCCATCCGAATTTTCGTTCAAAAACAAAACTGAATCGAACATGTCGGACATGCGACTTTTCTGGCCAATCAAATGTGTTTTTGGGTTTAATGCATCTGAATGGCAACATGGGAGCCATACACGGTATATACATATAATACTAAAGCTGAGGCTCCCAGACCCAAATGGCATTTGGGAGCTCCCCAATGCAATTCAGAAATTCGGATACTGAATGCCATTTTGGTCTGGGAGCCTCAGCTTATTAGTATTAATATCTGTATTTGATTTTCTGTGGTATTCGCAACGAATATTTGTAAACTCAGAAAATTCAGATTTTGTCCGAATCCGAAACCCGAACCGAATTGAATTTTGGATCCGAATCCCGAAATAACGAAATATCTGAACCGAGGCAAATTTTTCCGCAACTTACATGTCTAATTTTTAGCTGCGATTATTTCATAAGTATTATGTAATTATTATGAAAACCATACGCAGCCATTTCTAAATCATCACAAATAATATTTCTTATTTCTTTTTATTTCTTAAATGTGAAAGAAACGTCAAACTCAGCAAAAGTGAAATCATATTTCTATTTTCCAAAGGATAACGGCAGCACATGAAGCCAGCACAGAGAGATATTTCTCTGTCCACAAGATGGAGTCCGGGCTCCTGGAACTACATCTCCCAGAGTGCTTAGCTTATCCTTCGTTTCACTGTCTCCATAGCAACAGGATGCTTTTTTTTTTTTCCCTCCAACGTGTTGGAGGGAGTTGGAGAAAGCAGGCTCAGTGCAGGTAATAGAGGACAAGGAAAGCAAAGCGGGGCCGTATGATGAGGAAAATATAATGTCCCCTCTATGAGTGGCATTAGAATTGTACTAACAGAGCTTTACTTTATAAACCAGTTATTAAACAATAATCTATTATTACAATGCCAAATAATTATCACCAACATTGTAAAATAATAATAACAATTATTACTATTATTATTTTTAATAATTATAATATTAAATGTATTTATTATTTATTTAAAGAGTATGTAAACCCTAAGTCTCCGCATTTTTAGTGTGTTTTGCACGGTTTCATGCATTTTTGTTTTGGCCAATGAAGGTAAAATAAAGTATGGGTTGCCGTGGTGTGGGGGATTGTCATGCCCCAAAACACATTATTATTATTATTAATCATTACATGTGGTTTTTTTGCACTCCCAGTGAAGTCTATGAGGCTACAGATGCACCAAAAAGAAGCTCCTGCGCCATTTTCCAAGTCACGCGGAAGCATGTTGCGTAGGTGTTTATGGGACCCATAGAAAATGTTGGGATTTCTTTTGTCATGCTTTGTTGCGTACAGATGTCGTTGTGGACGTGGCTGCATGTTCCATTTGCACCCAAAGCAAATCTCCTCGGCATCTTCCTGCGGACCTACTACAACCTATTCCCAATGGGGTCCCACCTAGCCATGGACTTTATCAGTGACCTTCCTGTATCTCATGGTTATACCATTAACCTCATGATTGTTGACCATTTTTCCAAAATGTGCCATTGCATATCATTTAAGAAGTTGCCCACGGCTCAAGTGCCTGTGGAGGGGAGCTGGAAAATAACCATTTCACACCAATGTCATATTTATTTTTGTGAATGAATCATTTGATGTAAAAACTCTTATTAGTTAAAATAATGAAGGGGTGCGTATAATCTCATGAGAATCAGGGAGGGCCACGAGTGGAAGACACCAGGAGCGGGCATTATGAGTATCTAGTAATACCCGTCGGATTGTGTAACGCTCCCGTTGTCTTTCAGGAGTTCATTAACCTTTCTGGCGGTATTCCCGAGTGTAGCTCGGGGTTACTTTTATGTTCTCCATGATATGTTACAACAAGGCATGCAGTCTATTTAGATGATATTTTAATTCACGTCTCCTCTTTCGAATCGCACCATCAGGAACGCAGACGAGTTTTGCAACATTTACGTGAAAAATTGGCTTTTCTGTAAGCTTGAGAAATGTGAATTTCACCAGTCCCAGGTTACGTTTTTAGGCTTCATTATCTCCTCAGAGGGGTTCTCCATGGATCCACAGAAGGAGTGGGCTGTTTTACAATGGCCTCGTCCTACTAGTCTTTGCTCCATTTAACGTTTCCTTGGTTTTGCCAACTATTATCGAAAATTTATCAGAAATGTTTCCTCTCTAGCAAAACCTATCTCCGACCGGACTAAGAAAGGCAGTGATCCACAAAATTGGTCTCCTGCTGGTATTAAGGCCTTCAAAGCCCTTATGTCCGCATTTGCTATTACTCTGATCCTGTCTCACCCCAATCCTGCCTTACCTTTTATTCTTGAGGTTGATGCATCCAAGCTGAACCAAGCTCTGGACCGATTTCTCCACTGCTATGCCTCAGACCATCATGACAATTAGGTTGATCTGCTACCCTGGGTAGAGTTTGCTAGGAACAGTGCTATCAACTTGTCCTCCCAATTGTCCACGTTCATGGCTAACTACGAGTTTCAGCCATCTGTATTACCTGAATCTTTCTCTCCTCAGAACTTTCCGGCTTTGGAGGATCATCTTCGGGCACTCCATTTCCTTGGGTGCAAATTCAGAGTTCTCTTCATGCCTCTATGCAGCACCAAAAGCTCCAGGCAGATTGTAGGCATATACCCGCTCCTTCCTACCAGGTCAGGGAGTGGGTGTGGCTGTCATCCCGCAACCTCAACCTCAGCCTGCCTACTGCAAAATTGGAAACACCGTTTTATTGGGTCTTTCCATATTCTCCAGAGGTTTAAACTTGTTGCCTACGCTCTTGACCTCCCTTCTTGCATGCGTATCTCCAAGGACGTGGAACTCCAAAGAAGGAACTGAAGATACTGTAAAGCTGGTGACGAATTGATGAGTGCGTTTGCCATTTGTTTTGCTTGACTGGTTTGGTGCAGTGACGCATTGGGGGGTCTCAGCTGCCGTGCGGGGTCCCTTGTGCGTCCCTGTGCCTTTAAGGAGTTTGGGCTTCCTCCTGACAAACCTGCACCCAATTTTATCTTTTGCCACATGTGCTCCAAGATGGAGACTCTCATAGGTTAGAGTTAGGACCGCACTATATAGAGGTGCCTTGGCGAGGCAGTGCGGCTTTCACATTTTCTGCAGAAGATGTGTATCTAAACCTCTGTTTTTAACCTTAGTGGTGAGACAAGTTTTTGTGCATGCTGACAGGTGAGTGTGCTGAGAAACTTTTTGCTGTTGTACTGTATAAAGCCCTTCCATGTGCACCTTGCTGTAAAGCTGGTGACGAATTGATGAATGCGTTTGCCATTTGTTTTGCTTAGATGACATTAATGACACCTGGAAAAGGCTAATTGAGATTCATGTTGAAATAAAGTGCTGTACTGTGAACTCAAGGATAAGATTACCTCTGCTACCTCACTTGAAGTAACAGCTGAATGAAAGTGAGTCAGCCGAAAGTCCCCACCATGGGAATTCTAGGAGAGCATATCCAAGTCAGACTGCATATGGTACTTCGGGTTTAGTGATGTTGAGCGTTACAGCAAACAGTCCAACCACATTGAAGAAGAAGCACAACTTTCTCGCAGTGATGTTTACTGGATACTGAACGTGATAACTGCCTGTGATAATGGGAGTTGCATCTATACCCAAGAACAAAAATGTAACATATTGCAGCTTGTCAATTCTAAGGCTAGGTTCACACCTGCACTACACCGCAGGACACCTGGGATGCACGTCCCGGGATCGCGCGGTCCTGTACAATGCAGGACCGATGTGAGGCTCCACTGATTTCAATGGGGTGACATCCGCACGGCAATCGCAGAAAAAAGGTACATGTACCTTCTTTTTGCCATACACGACACACGGCTGTTTTAGAACATGTTCAGAAGCGGCATGTTCAGAAGCACGGGCAGAATCGCGTCAGGAAACCGCACGATCTGCCCGGCGCGCCTGAGGTGCCATTAGAAAATAATGGCACCCGCAGCGCGATCAGTTCACGCCTTGGCGACTCCTGACCGCGTGGCAATCCGCACGGAATCGTGCACGATTGCCATGCAGTGAGGTGTCGCCTAGGTGTGAACCTAGCCTTAGATGTGGTGGCTGCATTAGCTTTCTTTTTTCTGGCTCATTTCATTTATTTTTCACCTGGTGATTCTGCCATGGGTGATAGGGGCGACAATCGCATGGGGCCACTTCTCCTATTTTGCTTCCGTGGCCCTAACATTCTTATTAATTACATTGCTCTATGTTATCTATGAGGGCTGCAAAACCCCACTCCTATATTTTATGGAGAAGATGAGAAGGGAAGGTTTCTGTAGTTCTGTTCTGTTGTGCTGATACAGTAGGGTGTGCGAGCATTATCATCATAGGACAGAAGGTGGGTCACTGGCAGAATTACCAGATGAAATGCAGCCATCACTTCTGGGGACTGGTAAGCTGCAATTTGTTGCATCTTTTGTTACAGCTTAAACTTTATTTGTATTTTCACTTGTAGCCAGGTCAAAAATGAACCAGGTATTCATGCTTGGCCTGATGGCCTCATTCTGAAGAGCTCTTGACATGACCTACGTCTGTTGAAGCGTTGTTTTCCTTCCTTCAGTCTGCTGCTTGTAACCAATGGAATAAATGTAGTGGAAACGCCATCAACAGGCAATATGATATTCGTATTGCTTTACCTGGTTGTTGCACTTCACACACAAAGCGCCCAAATACATTATAACATACAGCCAAAAATGGCCCAAAACTATTGGTGGATTCCCAGGAACAATCCAAAGTCTGCATTTGGCTTTACTGCATTTACACGTTCAAGCTCATGCACAATGATCACATTGCAGATATTTACAGGAAGTGGTAAGTCCTTTTACTTAAAGTGACACTGAACTCAAGAGTCAAACCTTAAAGGAGAACTATGGGGTCAGTGTTTTTCCCCATAGTTCTCCTTAGGGTAACGGGAGGACACAAACTAGCGTCCTCCCGTTACCCTAAGCTCAGTATACCACGAGCTGTAGCTCCCGGTATACTGAGACGCCGCAGCCGGAGCGGATCACGACTTAGATGACGGGATCCGCCCAGCTGCGTGAGTGACAGCTGGCTCTGCCTATCTAGAGGCAGAGCCAGCTGTACCCGGCCCCTCCCCCGTCCGTTCCGCCAGTCAGCGCTGGCAGATCGGAGCGGGGAGAGGGGAATCCAGCCCCTCCCCCTGTCACGGCAGAGAGCCGTGACAGGATCGAGAGGCGAGCGAACCCGGTATGTGTTCTCTCACCTCCCGATCTACTGAGCCGACCTGTGACAGTCTCATTGTCACAGGTCGGCTAGAACTATGAGGTGAGTGAAAAGCACTCGCCTCATAGTTCTCCTTTAAAAATGCATTCAACTACTTCAACTATTAACATACTGTAAATGTATCTTATTTGTGTATCACTCGGCTGTAGATCCTCAAATCATCTCTGAATTGGTGCCGGCACAGTCCTTCCTTCTGGAGGGGGGCTACTTTTCTTCCCCATGGTCTCTGTGTGTGTTGTAAAGTAGTTACCGCTCCAAGCTCACTCATGTGATGCACTACAATCTTAATACAAATTAGTAAACTAAACATGAGATTGTAGTCCATCCCAGGAGCGAGCTTGGAGCGGTGACTACTTTACGACACACACAGGGACCATGGGTAAAAAAAGTAGCCCCCCTCCAGAAGGAAAGACAGTGTCAGCACCAATTCAGAGATGATTTGAGGATCTACAGCTGAGTGATACTTAAGGTACCTGAATGCATTTTTAAGGTTTGAGGCTTGGTTCACACCTGTACGTCCCGGGAACGAGCGTCCTGGTAATGTGCGTCTGTGCTCCGCATTTGCCGCTCAGCCACTTTGATTTCAATAGGGTCATATTTGCCTAGCACACGAGGCAAAAAGGTAACTGCACTATTTTTTGGGATGCGCTTTTTGCATGCAAAAACCACGTGACTTTGCCGGTTGCGTTTGGTGTGCTAATAGAAATTAATGGCACCACAAGCTTGTTTCCCGTTTGTTCGCAATTCTGCACTGCGAGCGCGTACGAAAATGCAGAACGCGCAGGTGTGAATCAGGCCTAACTCCTGAGTTTAGTGTCACTTTAACATCTCTGTAGTTTGAGCCATGGCTGGGCCAAGGGGGAGGTAAAAAAAATAGCCACATTGGGCGCTTCAGCAGGACAAAGGGCAGGACCTGCAACCTATTATGCTGCTGAGGTAGTTCACTGCTCATTACAGGGGCACACATTGGCTTTCTTGCCTTGGGTGATGAAGGGCCTTGTCCCAGCAATGGTTCGAGCTTCCCATTTTGATCCTTCTTATGAATTTTCATAGTTCCAGCACAGTATACAGCTCCTTATAGACCACTGAACCATTTACTTCCGTGACTTGAGTGTAAAATATTGTATGATGTCTTTCTCACAATCGTATTTACTTTTCAATAGCAAAGCAATGGATTTTATGTTCAATGTACAAGGTTCGTCCCACACACAAACCTCTCACCTCAACGTTTGTGGATAGTTGGCCAGCGGTGGTGACACCATAGACATTGATGAAAGGAAATCATTCCAAACAATATGTAAAAAAGCCTTGAGAAAGAGGCTCTATGTGCCATTGAAATATCACGTCAGTTGTTTGCTTTTTAAAAGTGTTTTGTTACATATTTTTGGAGTGCTGGCCTTTCCTTCCATAGATTTTATGGTCACTCGCAATGACAGAATAATACCCAAGAGACAATGGGAGCGACGTAGACATGGTAGCAGCTACATTAGTGATCTTAGTGACAATACTGGAAACCTTTTGTGGTCGCAAACATATGATGAAATAAAAGAAATATTTTGCAGGTGGGGAATAAAGTAAGATGACAGTGAAATAGGCTACAAGAGCACTTTTAGCTCTGTCCATGCTGTCCCAGGCACCCATGAATGACAAGTTTCCTTCAGATAGTCTGTACTCCCTTTGTCACCATCATGTTATAACTGCTTTGAAAATAAAAACTAGGAGGTGCTATTGGTGGTAGCACATTGCCTTCTTTATGAATAGGGACTCTCTAAAACAGTAATAGAAGCATTATATGGCAGAAATTACCCTGAAGAGAACTATGGCATAAAAGGTTTACCCCATAGTTCTCTTTTGAAAAGCCCTCCCTGTGTTTAACCTGCATTACAGAACAATTAAGCTAGCCATACACTGCTCGGGTTTCTTCTGGTTCTTGTTGATCAAAATTCGAGCATAGGGTAGCACTGTCGGCATGGACAAAAGTGGACAAAAGTCCATCTTACAATTGATTTTGATGAAAATTGTCGTCCTAACAGTGACTGCAACCAATGAGCTGTCAGAATTCAGCTCGGCATGGAAAAGATCCATTCAGCCCCACAGAACCGCAAGTGTATGGCCAGCATTACTCTCTACGTTGTGGAGATGAGGAGAGGGGGCGGGATTCCGTAGTTGAGCAAAAGAGAACTGGGCAGGGCTGAAAACATTACTTATCATTGTCATCAAAAAAAACCATCAAAATCATGTGTGTGTGTTTGCATCCCATAACAGGAAGTTACGAGCTGAGAGATTTTTTGGCGGGTGTTTTCCTGTCCTTGCAGGGTTTTTAAATGGATAAAACAATGAGTTCACCAGACCAGGAGAGTGAGAGGAAGTGCTCTGAGCTGATCAAATTTTATTGTATGTGCTGACGAGAAACAGGGCCGGATTTCCCACAAGGCCACCAAGACCTGTTCTCGGGGCAGCAGGGAGTAGAGGGGCGGCACATCCGCCGGGTTTTTTTTTATACATTTAGCCTTGCTCCTGGCAAGCAGGGCTAAATGTACAGCTGCTCATTTTGTACAAGTGATCTCGGCAGTGTCAAGGCCAATCACAAAGTGAGGAGGCGAGTTATTACCCACCCCCTGGCTTTCTGATTGGCCAGAAAGCCGGCTTCATGCTCCCTCGTCACCTGGTCACAAGAAAGTATGGAGCTGGCTTCCTGGCCAATCAGGAAGCCGGGCACCGTGTAATGACTCATTGCCCGGCTTCCTGATTGGCTAGAAAGCCAGCTTCACTTGTTGTTAGGCAGCCTGGCTTCCTAACCAATCAGGAAGCCGGGCAGCGTGTAGTGACTCACTGCCTAGCTTCCTGATTGGTCGGGAAGCAGGCCAATCACAAAGTGAGGAGGCGAGTTATTACCCACCCCCTGGCTTTCTGATTGGCGAGAAAGCCGGCTTCATGCTCCCTCGTCACCTGGTCACAAGAAAGTATGGAGCTGGCTTCCTGGCCAATCAGGAAGCCGGGCAGCGTGTAGTGACTCACTGCCTAGCTTCCTGATTGGTCGGGAAGCAGGCCAATCACAAAGTGAGGAGGCGAGTTATTACCCACCCCCTGGCTTTCTGATTGGCGAGAAAGCCGGCTTCATGCTCCCTCGTCACCTGGTCACAAGAAAGTATGGAGCTGGCTTCCTGGCCAATCAGGAAGCCGGGCAGCGTGTAGTGACTCACTGCCTAGCTTCCTGATTGGTCGGGAAGCAGGCCAATCACAAAGTGAGGAGGCGAGTTATTACCCACCCCCTGGCTTTCTGATTGGCGAGAAAGCCGGCTTCATGCTCCCTCGTCACCTGGTCACAAGAAAGTATGGAGCTGGCTTCCTGGCCAATCAGGAAGCCGGGCAGCGTGTAGTGACTCACTGCCTAGCTTCCTGATTGGTCGGGAAGCAGGCCAATCACAAAGTGAGGAGGCGAGTTATTACCCACCCCCTGGCTTTCTGATTGGCGAGAAAGCCGGCTTCATGCTCCCTCGTCACCTGGTCACAAGAAAGTATGGAGCTGGCTTCCTGGCCAATCAGGAAGCCGGGCAGCGTGTAGTGACTCACTGCCTAGCTTCCTGATTGGTCGGGAAGCAGGCCAATCACAAAGTGAGGAGGCGAGTTATTACCCACCCCCTGGCTTTCTGATTGGCGAGAAAGCCGGCTTCATGCTCCCTCGTCACCTGGTCACAAGAAAGTATGGAGCTGGCTTCCTGGCCAATCAGGAAGCCGGGCACCGTGTAATGACTCATTGCCCGGCTTCCTGATTGGCTAGAAAGCCAGCTTCACTTGTTGTTAGGCAGCCTGGCTTCCTAACCAATCAGGAAGCCGGGCACCGTGTAATGACTCATTGCCCGGCTTCCTGATTGGTTAGGAAGCCAGGCTGCCTAACAACAAGTGAAGCTGGCTTTCTAGCCAATCAGGAAGCCGGGAGGTGGTTCATAACCCACCGCCCAGATTCCTGATTGGAAAGGAAGCTGGCTCCATGCTCCCTTGGCACTTGCGGTCAGAGGGATATGTCTGGGCACTAGTTCCACTGGCTACTCCCTAAGAGTGGAGTTTCCTAATTTGGTAGAGATTTTCACTACCCCCTTGTTGTGTCTATGGAACAGGAATTAAAGAGATAGTCCACCTTTTAAATATATATGTAGCGCTCACCCCCGAAAAAGCCGCTGGAATAAACAGATCATCACTAGTCTGTCTAGGGGATTTGGTCATCAGCTGCCCACCCAATAGCAGTAACCGCCCTCTTCTAGTGCCCACAAAGCTGAAATCCACTCCAGTATAATGCAGAGTAACTTTTTTTGACATCTTCACCGGGGAGAGAGGGTATAGATATCCTAGACATCCTGGCTGTAACAAACATAGACTCCAGACTCACCAGACCTCTTAAGTATCTCAGTCTAGATCCACTCGTGGTACAGCGAATTTTATTTGGACTAACAGATGAGCAGGAGATAAGTACAGATCCTCAGCAGGAGAGACACCAACCATGCTCCTGAGGTCCTCTATGTTCCAGGCACCTCCAGCAGACATCAGCTTCCCTGGTTCTCCTCCTCTGACAAACAACACAGACCTCCTCTATACTGGAGGCCCCAAGTAAACACTTCCCTCACTCTAGCCTCTGCCCACCCCCAAGCCTCAGGCCTAGCCTGGGGGGTGGCTGAATAGCACCCAGCCATAATCCCTTTTATAAGATTTATAGTTACATAGTTACATAGTATTTGAGGTTGAATAAAGACATTAGTATGTTACACAATGCTGTGCTATGCAGCCTCCCTCACTTCCTCCATTGTGGATGCAGTGGGGGTGCATCCACAATGGACAGGAGGACACTGGGCTGTCATTGAATGAAAACAAATTTGCGGAGCCGCTCGTGACGCCACGGCCAACTCCGCCCATTGTTTTCATTCAGCCAGGGACCCGTTTGACAGCTGCCGCACAAAGTCAACAAATAATCGGAGCCAGCGGTGATGTCAGCTCAGTTCCCCTGGCTCTTCTCTCCCAGCAGTGACTCAGCAGCTCCGTTCCCCTGGATCTCCTCTCTCAGCAGTGACTCAGCAGCTCAGTTCCCCTGGATCTCCTCTCCCAGCAGTGACTCAGCAGCTCAGTTCCCCCGACTCTCCTCTCCCAGCAGTGACTCAGCAGCTCAGTTCCCCCGGCTCTCCTCTCCCAGCAGTGGCTCAGCATCTCAGTTCCCCCGGCTTTCCTCTCCCAGCAGTGGCCCAGCAGCTTAGTTCTCCCGGCTCTCCTCTCCCAGCAGTGGCCCAGCAGCTCAGTTCCCCCGGCTCTCCTCTCACAGCAGTGACTCAGCAGCTCAGTTCCCCTGGATCTCCTCTACCAGCAGTGACTCAGCAGCTCAGTTCCCCCGATTCTCCTCTCCAAGCAGTGGCCCAGCAGCTCGGTTCCCCCGGCTCTCCTCTCCCAGCAGTGGCCCAGCAGCTCGGTTCCCCCGGCTCTCCTCTCCCAGCAGTGGCCCAGCAGCTCAGTTCCCCGTGCTCTCCTCTCCCAGCAGTGACTCAGCAGCTCATTTCCCCCGGCTTTCCTCTCCCAGCAGTGGCCCAGCAGCTTAGTTCCCCCGGCTCTCTTCTCCCAGCAGTGACTTAGCAGCTCAGCTTCCTCTGCTCCCCCTCTGGTGAGAGGAGTTGATTAATTACTTATCAGTGCCTGAAGCTACAGAGGTCAGTGAGGACTACTTTTACAACTCATATACTGCTTGTTAAGAATTTGCAAATGCTTGAATGTCTATGGTCCAGTTAACGATTCGATTTAAAGTGCCTCTTGCTTTTAATCCCCATTCGCACCTAGGTGTTCTGTGAACGCACGTCAAACATGGGAACAAATGCATGCTTTGACGAATGTTCACAAGGCGTGTCAAAAATGTGCAACATGTTTGCAGTGCCATTACCAGTTAATGGCACCCCAAACATGGCTGGGCAGACAGTTGCTCATGCAGGAACCCATTGAAGTCAATTGGCAACGTACACTTAGGTGTGAATGGGGACTTAGTCAGTCCGAGCTGGCTGACAGTTTGAGAGAGAGGAACAAAATAAAATCATATTTTGCTCTACTAAGCACCCACTAAGGCAATCAGCTCTTCATCATGATTTGAAGGAGAGAGAGTCACATGCTCCCCCTCCCCCCTCCATACTGGGAAGTACAGGTATGTCAGGTTGCTCTTGGGCAAGGCATGGGTTCACTTGAAGGGCCCCTTGGTAACGACATGCACTAAAGCTGTATTTATACATGTCACTATATAAACATGCTTTGCATAATGGATTTACTGATTAGTCCTATAATCCCTAAACCCACAGGCTCGCCAGTACTCTACGCTTTGTGTACCGAAGGTCTCATTTTCACCCTAGCTTCTGTTCACTTCAAGAAACCAGATTCCGGGGAAAACTCGTATTTGTTTTGCCCTGAACTAGATTAGGTAATTGAAGTGAAAGTGGTGCAGGTCCTATCATGTCCATGAACACTGCCAGCATGTATGTGTAGTTGCAGACATTCCAGCGACTGCCCCAAGATACAAGTTGACAGCTGAGATGGAAGGACTCCTTGTATTCTACAAATGCCTGTTCTGTCACCCTCTCACGCTCTTCTGTGTTGTTTTGACAGTGCTGCAAAGCGTTCCTAACAGATGCCTGTCCCCCAGTCTTCAGCAGCTGAGCAGATGGATCCAGGATCTATTAACCCTGTCCTACCATCCTAAAACAAACATGGCCTCGGTCATAATCCTCCATGTTTTTTTTTTATTCTACAGTCAGAAAAAACAAGTCCTGCCCAGCAGCTTAACTGGAAGCAGCCAACGAGCAATCTGCAGCTCTAATTATCCTGAGGAGTTAATTAGGCTGAGATTTGGCAGCGTGCCTCTTGCACCGGTTTATTTTCAAATGCAGTTTATCCATGCCCCGAGCATGAGGCGAGAGGTGCAGCTGTTGCATTGTTGGGCATCGGTGTAGGGCAGCGTGGTGGTACCAACGTTGCATCTCTAGAAGTGGGTTCTGGTCCCTGGTTCTTGGCGGCTGCATCAGGTCCATTTAGATTGAAGTCGTTTTCCAAGTCCAAGTGCGTTTGTTCCTCATCACTGGCTGGAGCAGACTCAGCGTAAACCCGGAGAATGTCTTCACACTGTTACACTGACACCCCTCCCCTCTTATCTTCCGTTTTCTGTCTCCTTAAAGGGAATCTACAGTCTTCTTTTAAGTTTTTATATGTTATAAGTGAAATATATGAAGGTGATCAACCCGTCACCAGCTGAACTTTTAGCTCTGGATAGACTGGGGGAAGATTAGAACTTCTGTCTGGTTTACATGGCCTATATTGTCCACGTGAGCTGCACTCCATCTGGCATATTGTTATTCAAGGTAGTGGGTGCTTGAAATGACAAAATGGATGGTACAGTTGAAAATATGGTAGAACCAGTGTTGATGGGCTTTTGTTTGCTTTAGAACGGCTTCTCTCACCAAGTCTATGGGAATTCAGAAGCAGCTTGAAGCAGGTGAAATGCACCTGTAATGAACTCTGAATGATCTCAGATGCATCTCAAATTGATGTGAAACACAGGCTGTATTTGGGGATCAAAATCCATTGAAGTAGGCTCGTAAAATGTCACCAGAAATATACATCTACGAATTTTAGAATACATTGTAGTATCCGTTTGAAGGACACCTCAGGACAGGCTCGCTGTCTCCCGCATCCGATAGCCCGCATGGGTCCCTACCTCCCTGGTTGTATGGGATGGCTCTCCGGCAACGCAAGCGCACCCAGTATGGCAGAGATCCCACGAATGCTATTTAATTATTACTTTATATGTAATGTAGATCTTCCATTATGAATTCTTGAAATGTATAAACACTGATATATTTATTACTAGATCCATATGATTATTATAGGTGCCTCCTGATTTCCTAATGAAGCCTTGGGCGAAACGCGTAGAAAACTGGACACAGTATAGAACTACTGAGCACTTTTGGATGAACATGACTATTTATGAAATTATACCAAGATAATATAAGGAGATAAATGTTAATTGGTTATTGTCATTGTTGTGGAAATGTTATTATGTGGACTTATGTGGACATTTTTATGTTAGGTTGTGTGCGTTCTATAGGTTGTCATGTGTCTCCCTGGGTCTGGTTCAACCGAGGGACGCTCCAGCAGAGCGTACTTGAGTTCGCAGTGGCCTCTTAATAAACAAAAGGAGCTCGTGGTCAAGACACACTTGGACACTTACACACTGAGACTCCAGCTTGAACCAGCATCTTGTCTGACTCTACCTGGCATTAACGAAGTACTTATTTTTCTTGTACAAAAGAGCTGAATACAACGTGACGCGCAACGGAAGTGCGACAGAATTGTTTGCGCGCATTGATACTTCACGCGCAAGTGTACTTCAAGCGCAGCGGAGATTTGTGCGCATAGCTCAAACTAAATTTTCCATAACATCTTATATACAGTATGTATCTATATGTGTGCCAGGGAGGTTCTGTGCCATTAATTGAAATTAGTGGATACATGTTAGTTTGATTATATTTTTTGACATTTTATAATAATTAAAGAAAACTATATTTGTGCATAATATGTGACTTTGTGTTATTATGTTGAACTGGGTCTCTTTGCATTTGGTAGATGACACCTTTAAAGCCCCATCTTTTTTTTAGTTGTTGCATTCCTTCCTGTTTTGTCTGATACCCATCACCAGGTGTGCTGCCACATCACCATCCCAGTGACAACTGGTGTTGACTTGAACATGACTATGTGAAATGATCTTGGTGACCTAGTCCACATACTGGAAGCAATACGCAAAAGTCTAGCTTAATTTCATCATTAAAATTTGGTAATACTGCAAGTAGCGGTCTTTGCAAATGGGAAAAGGAAGAACTGTACAATACCTTTGAGGAAACAGTAATTCAATCTACAACGGGGAACACAAAGTCACACAAGGTGCCTGAAACTTCTCTGAGAACTAAGATAAAGTCCAACAATGCCCTGAGTAGTATAAAGCCCAGTGTGCTGTAATTAAGCTCATATTTCCACAACTTCCATCACCTGCCACTGGCAGAACAACCACCATAGCAGCACACATGGCTGCTATGGGGCCCGGAGCAGAGGGTAGGACTGGTTGGGAACTTGATGGGTGTTTGTGCTATCGTAATCTGTCTTGGCTGCCCATATGGGGTAGTTCCCCGACTGCCAGGGTTTGTCCAGCCAGTTGACATTCCGTTTCCCCTACACAAAGATCTACCTCCACTGCTGGCCTGGCCACCCAGAACCCAACACAGTGTGCAATACACAACTTCTAAGCTGTGTAGGAGTCAGAATCACCTTCCTCACAGGCAGTGGCACAGACTTTTAGGGCTCATGACAGAAGCATCTGAGACTAGTTTTCGCTGGGTCACTTTGGAGTGTCACCACCTGTCCCTTTGCATTTGGTCATTTGACATCTCAGAGCTGCTAAGGAAGTTGGTGATGGAAGTTGTTCCTCTAGTAGACACTGTAATCATAGGTCTCAGCATGGAGTCGGTAGCGCTAATAGATTTCTAAATGGTGATGTATTTTCACTCAAGGCCACCGGCTCAACATATCCTACTAGTACTGGCCCCTGGATCAAATGTCACCCAGGCTCCCAGCCCAATCCTCCTATGGCTATAGCTCAGCTTCTAACTGCATTTAAGACAAGCTTCTTAAAAACCCAGAGGTTCTTTTCTTGCTTCCCCATGCTGCAACTGCTGGCCAGGTCACCAGGGAAGCACTGCAACAAATGTGATTTGCATGCAAGGGTTCCATTAATTACTTTAGAGTGAGTGATAACACAGCTGAACAGCTGGTTTTCTTGCATGTTGTCAAGTCCGTCACAAGCACTTATTCTTTATATTTGCTGATTCGCGTGCCCAACAGACAGACATTTGGTATGCGTCGCAATGACTCCAGCTAGTGTGTTTCCAATTTGCAGAGTGGCCTCTATTCCCAGTGACCCTCAGCCAGATCCTTGCTGCTTTTCTTGTCTCTTCACAAGTCTACCAGGCACAGTAGGTATGACTGGAAGAAACAGAACAAAGAAGTAAATCACCAGCACTCAACCATATATCGTTGAGTGCTGGTGATTGACTTCTTTGTCCTATGTTTGCGCGGGCGGCGCCATCCGTGATTGTTACTGCGAGCGTCATCTTTCTTATTGGCCGTGACTGGTGCAAGGTGTGTGGAGGGCTCCCCCATCTATCCATGACTGGAAGAAACAGACACTCTACAGTCTCTATCTATTTGAAACATCCACAATGCTCACTGTAGCCACAGACCATTTGATGAGTCACATGTTATTTTTATTACAATAAATGATCTGTGCAATCCGGTGCACTCTTGTTTTGTTGCTCTTTAGTATTTTCTTGGGATACTTTATAGAGCTGGTGGAGACTGGAGAGATTGCCAAATTGTTGTCCCATCCCCCTAAGTATTTTGATTTATTTTACAAAGCAGAAAAAGCAAAGGGAGGAATAAAACTCCAAGTGTTAAAGGGAAAAACTATTTTTTGCTGGCATATTGCAAGATGTTTTTGTAGGGTAAGCCACCTTAGCAAGAGCTGGATATACACTATAATCAAAAGTCTTTGGACCCCTGACCACATTTAGCTATACGGCCAACTGTGAGTGGGCACACCTTCTTTAATTAAGGGGGCACCCAGATGCCACCCCCCTTGTGAATGAGTAAGGGGTACTTGTCCCCCTACTCATTCACCAAAGGGTTAACATTCAAAGTAACTAAACAAACTACACTTTTATAAAAAATCCTTTAATTGAAAAAAATAACAAAGAGCCAATTTTTGACTATTACTTAAATTTTTTTTTAAAATGGCTCCATCAATGTAATCCAGCATCAATCACAACGCCGCCGACCTGCCAACATGAAAAAGTCCCGTTGAACGACGACCGTACCCGACGAAAACTCGCCACACAATGACATTCAGCCCGAAAGTAAACAGATGGGCGGAGCGAGTTGAGACGTCACGGCTCGCTCAGCACATTTGACATTCTCAGCTGTCAAATACAACATAGCATTCGGGAACTCCCGAATGCTATTTATGAGCTCCCGAATGCCATTCGGGTCTGTGAGCAGAGGTGTCATAATGCTTTTCATATGCAACGAAGGTAACGAAAACGAAACGAATATTCCTAAAGACTAGCGCTAACTA
The DNA here is from genome assembly GCF_000935625.1 of Nanorana parkeri. Lineage (NCBI taxonomy): Eukaryota > Metazoa > Chordata > Amphibia > Anura > Dicroglossidae > Nanorana > Nanorana parkeri. The sequence goes on from NW_017306363.1 coordinate 2,240,938, forward strand.
ATTTAGTCCGAATCCGAGTCCAAAACAATTTACTTTCAGCCCCGAATCCCAAAAAACAAAACAACGCAAAATCCGAGTCAAAACTAAACAAAACTAAATAAGTTTTTTGCCGGTGCACATGTCTACACTTTAGTACTGACATACAGTATGTAAATAAACATCTGATACAAATTGTTTGAAGCCAAGATCATTTTTTCAGCCAGCTGTAGAGACGCCCAATCACTTGTATAGTGTTGAAGAGTGTGCTATCCCAGGCTTTGCTGTCCCTTGTGCAGGCCCGGGACCAGCATGTAGGGTGTGTCGTCAGGTGAGTAGGAGGTGCTCTGTGATATCTGGGTACAGTGGATTGCATAAGGTTATTGTAAAGTGAGTGAACTGCTTGACATTGGCAGAGTTGCATTGTAACACTGTGTGCCCTTTTAGGCACAGATGGGTTTGTCTATAGAAATGTAATTCACATGTATACAGTCCGAGATGCTTTGGGTTTGTATGGTGAACAGTAACCGGTGTGCAACTACACTATACGGCCAAAGGTTTGTGGACACATAACTATCACCTATATGAGCTTGTTGGACATCTCATTCCAAAACCATGGACATTTATATTGAGTCCCTCCCCCCTCCCTTCGTGGCTACTGTATGACAACCTTCTCTCTTCTGTGAAGATTTTCCACAAGATTTCGGAGTGTCTTCAGCAATTTGTGGCGATTCAGCTTTAACAGAATTTGTTGTAAGGTCAAGTACTGGTGTTGGACGAGAAGACCTGGCTTGCATCTGATGTCTAGTAGGGGGTTCAAAGCTCGTTATTCAATTCTGCCCATTTCTAGGGCTAATATGTAACCTATTGTCAACAAAAGACGTGGGAAGCATGGCACCGCCATGAGGGATGTGCCAAAAGGGTTAAGCGGGCTCCGTCTCCTTCCCCTTCAGAGTCTCCCTCTAACCCTCATCTATCTGTTTGTGCACTTCCTGAGTAAGAAGAAGTTGGAAGGAAGGGTTGCTTCCAGTTCTGGAAACTCAGCACAAGAAGAAACCCTGTCTCTGTCCTTGTGGAGGCTTTGAGTAATTGTTTAGATTTAAAGCCACTTGCTTCGACCTTGCCATTACCAGTCCGGGTTCCTTATAAACGCCCAAACCTGCCAAAGCCCTTCCCTGTAGAGACACTTTTACAGGCGGTGATGTACAGTGTACCCTAAAAAACTGTTTACTCCTAAATCATTTACATGCAATACCCTGTTGAAGTGGGTTTCCTTTAGAAATGGGCTGCCCTGTTGTAGATTCAACTATCTCTTGTTTAAATAAGACATTAACAGTCCCTATAGAGGATGGATCAATATGTTAGAAGCCCTATTTAAGGCCTTATTTGCCAACCCCATAGCGGTGTGCCAGACTCTATTTATATGGTCAATGGCTATGGCTAGGAAACCTGGGTCCATCTTGACCCCGCCACTCTAAAATGTTTAGAGCTCCAAACATGTGTCCTTGTGCTAGTGTGTAGATGTTCTGGTGGATACCATTAGACAAATCTCCAGGATGGGTTTCCTGTATGTATAAAATTCTGGCCTGTGGAGCTTCCCCTTACTGGCGAATACCTGTTCAGTGAATCCTTGGATGCTTATATCAAGGAAGTAATGGGGGACACAACCAACTTCTTTAAAAAGTCCAATCCTTTGCTGGGTAAATCCTCTGCTCCCTCCTTCAAATGGGGGTTCCTTTTGCCCCTCTCAAGCCTTGTGTTCCAAATCAGGCTTTCAATTTCATCATAAATTCCACCCTTTCAAGCCCACAAAATAGGGAAGCAAGTTCTCTTCATTATGAAGGTGCACTCCAACTTTTTCAAGTAGGAGTGCCTCTGTCAGCCTTTTCAGCTTCCCGGGTCTGGGACATTCCCGAACAGATTTCTCTGAAAACGGTTGGATCTACTCACTGCCCTAGGCCAGCTCTTTTCCCTTGGGGTCATAGTTCCTGCATCAAAAGCAGAAGATTTCCATTGGTTTTACTCCAACCTGTTCACTGTCCCCAAAAGAAAAAGGAGGGGGATTCCACTCTTTTCTCATCCTCAAGATCCTCAATGGGATTCTGTTAGTCCAAAAATTTAGGATGAAATCGGTCTGCTTTGTCATTGCCTCATTTCAGCCAAGAGACCTTCTGACATCAGTGGACTTACATCACCCATCAGGGAGGCATCAGAAGTCATGCAACTCAAAGATAAATAAACCTAATCCTAGCTAGGGCGGAACGTGCACAGTGGACAGGGCCAGGACATGAAGTTACCATATAACAGGTGTGGAAGATTGGGAAGTGGACTGGATGTGGACCTCTTGGTGTCCCAGCTCAACAACAAGCTGGACAGGTTTGCCACCAGGACCAGGGACTCCCAGACCCGTCGCCTCAGACCGTCGCCTCAGAGGAAGTCAATAGTGACAAAATGCATCAGGTGGGCGGATCTATGCGAGCATTACAATCATAGAGACAGGAGCTCCAGTGGACACAATCCATGTGCAATTGCCTTATTTTAATTGTAATCGCATTTTAATCGTTTTAAATAAATTTATTCTGACATACTACACTATGGGAAGCCTTTTTTTCTCTCTCTGAGCACAAGAGAAGGTGGAAGATGGAGGAATAGCTTTACACGATTTTGGAAAGATACGCCAGAGTTGGGAGGAATCTACCCCAATTTATTGTCTGATTAAAAACAAAGGAGAGGATTTTATGAGATGTACTAGCACGTTTTCTTTTTTTTTTTTTTTACTATCATTAGCACAGGCATTGTGCAACACAGGTGTTGTGTATGACACAAAATTGTGTATCCCTTTGTGACAATTTCACAGTTTATAATATTTTTTTCACATTTTAGGAATATAATTTTGGAGTTTGAAGCGCAGTGCTATTTTCTTTTTCCTTTGCCATAGAAAGTTTGGTGTGTTGAATCCCAGGTCTTGAGGGACAGATGCCTCTAGGAAGATGTCATCCCTTTGTTTCTGAAAGCTAGGAAGTTGACCTCCAGCAAGATCTACCATCATCCCTGGAAGTACCTATTATTCCTTCAGTCTAGTCCATCGTTTAGACATGGGTACTTTTAAGGGCCAAATTTCTGCCTTGGTGATTGTTTTCCAGGGGCCACTTTACTCTCACTTTCTAGTGAGGGCCTTTGTGCAGGGGGTCACTCATTTGTCGCCCCCCCCCTGTAAACACTTCAGTGACTGTATGGAACTTCAACTTAGTTCTGTCTGCTCTGCAGAAGAAGCCCTTCCTCTTAGAGACATTCTTCTGACCCAATCTCAATCTGACTCAAGCTCAAAGTTACATTCCTTATTGCCATTACTTCTGCCATGCACGCTTCCTAGTTGGTGGTCTTGACGTGTAATGAGCCCTTCCTGGTTATCCACAAGGATAAGTTAGTACTGAGACCTAAAGCCTCCTTTCTTCCTAAGCTGGTCTCTGTCTTTCACCTTAACCAGGACATTATTTTACCATCCTTCGGTTTCCTAGATCTGTAAGGTTGCCACCAGGTCCTCTGTTCATACCTTTGCCAAGTTTTACCAAGTGGATGTTCAGAGCTCTGTGGATGATAGCTTCAGTCGCAAGTTTCCTATTGGAAACCCGTGAAAATGTTAAGGTTCCCTGTTGGGGTTCGTTGTTGTAGTTTTCACGAGCCTGTTAGCCATTGTTTTCAGGGTTGCCTGCCCCCCTGATGGACTACTTTTGGATGTCCTATTTAACTAATAATACCCTGTGTCCTGTCATGTATGATCAAGAAAACAGTATTTTTGTCTTACCTGTGAATTTTGTTTCTTGGAGTACATCACAGGACACAGGACCCTCCTCTATGATTTGTGTGTCCTGCTTCTTACGAAACTGAGATATGCTGGGAGTGAGAGAGGTTATACAGGGCCATCCTAACAGCTTTACCAAATCACCTGACAGTAGCTGCATAACACATGCGTTCAAAAATGAACTCCCTGTGCCCTCTGATATACTCCAAAAAAGGATTTGATGGGAAAGGCAAAATTCTATTTAATTTTTTTTAACTTGGTCTAAGTATTTTTTAAAGGAGTTTGTTCTTTACAAAGCAGGAACAATTGCTTGTCATTTTTAGGGTTTTTAGCCTTCATGTAGTTTTATCACAAGTACTTAAAATTAAAGAATACAGTTTGGCTCACAGCAATATAACTTGCCACAATGCATTTGTGAAGAGTACCATGGGGCATTCTTGTATAGTTTACATGTGATTATGTATCCACATATTGATGCATCATATGTAGAGATGCACTGATATATCGGCCGCCGAAACATATCGGCCGAAAATGGCACTTTTGGCTCAATGCCGAAAGTGCCATTTTTCTGCCGATACAGCGGCGCATCCATGCTTTCTTTCCTCCCCGCTGGGCGCTGCTCTGTGTCCCAGCGGGGAGGAGAGAAAGTGTGACAGCCTGCCGAGTGCTGCGGGAGGAGAGCGCTGTGAATAGCCAGCGTCTCTCCTCCCACACCGCTCAGCCTCCTGTCACAGAATAGGAGAGCGGTGTGTGGGAGGAGACAGTCAGCGCTGTCACAGGAGGCCGAGCTCTCCTCCCTGCACCGCTCGCTCAGCCTCCTGTGACAGTGAGTCAGGATGGAGAGTGCGTACAGACACTCAGTGATCAGCGATTACAAATAAAATAAAATACATTTTCGGTTTTGGTCTGACAATTTTTTTTTATTTCGGTTTCGTTTCCATTTCGGTGCACCTCTAATTATATGTTTTAACTCCACAGAAATAGCTGGAAGCCGGTCTTAAAATGTGCTGCAATAAACATGTCGGATGTTTCTTGCTTGTGCATGTTGATCCTTAAAAAAAAAATGCAAAAGCAGTGAGATTTGTATGCAAAAACGGCACCCTGGCAGTTGTAGCGTGTATCCATCTCAAACAAGACCATGAATCATGTTCCTCTTCTTCCACCTTTCCTATGGTTTTACAAGGGGCCATTTTGCTTTCCCGAAAATGTAGCTTTTCCATGAAAGTCATTCCATTGCCCATTTCCTTTTTCAAACGCGTATTCTTTTTTTTTTTCTTTCACTGCCGTGCTTGGAAGTAATTAGCAGCAATGCACAATTAGGTGCAATAACGTGAAAACAAAGCATGGGTCGGCGTAAATTTCAGCAACGCTAATTACACCCCCCTCCCCCATATAGTACAGAGAAATTTATAACACTCTTTGTTTTACCCACTTCATGAAAGAACAGTTAACGGACTCCATGAAAATTCCTGGTGGTTGATCTCACACACACTCCCAGATAAAATATGGGTCAGTTCGTATACTGAGAACAACCGATTGGCACTGTCTATTGTTCTGGATCATTCTCCCTCGTCTCCCATGAAGCAGAGGGCAGCAGCTGCCGACATAATGCAAAATGAAATTTTCATTCACTGTCTTTTTTTGTTTCCTGTTTTTATCTACTACAGATCTTCTGCTTTTCAAACAAGACAGACTAAAAGTGGGGGGTTAAAATGCATTAAGGGGCAAAGGGTTAAAATACATAAAAATATATATATTTTTTTAAATTGTAGACAATTGTAAAAAAAAATATGCAATTGATAATAATGAGTCCATATATTCTTGTTCATTGCATTTTTTTAATAGGCTGCTAAAAATGAAAAATGATCATCATCTGGGATCATCACCATAGTGAATAAGAATCAACACAAACAATTTCCCGGCAACAGATATTTTACACTGACCAAAAAAGAAGGATGCTGTGCTGTATACTGAATAACATTATAAAGAGTTGCAGTGTTTTAATAGATTTCCTCACTATTCAGTATACAGCACCTTTCTTTTTGCACTGATTCCATTTGATCTTAAGACTTTCACCAATATTTTACACAGAGTAAAAAACAAAAATGCAATTTTCTGAATAACATTTTGCACAATCAGTGTTTTTATTTCCTTACAGTTCCAGTTAAAATGTAACACTGTAAATTTGCTATATAAAAAAAAAGGAAGGGGCCAGGTAAAAAGGCACAACTGCGCCTGGAATTTGCATCGATACCATTTGATCCTAACTTTTCGCCAGGTATTACACTGGGCCAAAAAATAAAAACTTGTATACATTAAAAAGAAAAATTGTATACATTAAAAAAATTGTATATATTATTTATAATACATATACAACATAAAGATGCATATTTATCCTGTTTTAAATAAATGTAACGTTATGTGTGTGTGTCTGCCATGTGTTCACATGCCCTCCCTTAGAGGCTCTCAGGCGAGCAGTTGGAGGAGGGAAGACATATTTATATGCACAACTGCTGAACAATTTAAGCTGACAGGCTGAGCACTGCACACCAATCCTCCTTGTGTGCAGAAGACTCAAAAGCAAAAGTATATATATACTTTTTTTTTTTTGAAATGAGCAAATATCTGCTGGGCTACATTGAAGCATGCCTGCGTCCTCCCTGTGCTGGTGTGTCCTCCTGAAAGCTCACTTATGAGAGTGTTGAGCGTCTGCCTCCTCCTTCCTGATTGGTGGGTCCATTCTGTGTGTATGGTAGAGCGTGGAGCTGGGTTTTGGCTCTGAGCCATCTCTGCCTTAAAATGGACGTTTGGAAACAGAATCAGTGCAGGATGATGATCAGAAATGGCCAGCCGGGCTCACACGCATCGAAGCAAAGCCTGCTGTGGGCAGATTTTATTATAAGAGTTAGGAAATCGTAGATTTAATTTTAGTGGAAGGGATGTCTACTACAGAGATTTAAATGTGAAGACATAAATATTTGTGCTGTCTGACACTACAGCCTTAAAGGAACACTCCAGTCAAACATGTAAATGAAAGTTGATGTAAAAGCAGATGATTAAAGTGATACTAAACTCAGGAATTATATCTTAAAAATACATTAAAGTAGCTGAACTATTAACAGCAATGTATCTTATTTGTGTATCACTCGGCTGTGGATCCTCCAATCATCTCTGAATTGGTGCTGACACTGTCCTTCCTTCTGGAGGGGGGGGGGCTACTTTTGTTCCTCATGGCCCCTGTGTGTGTTTTGAAGTAGTCACCGCTCCAAGCTTGCTCCTGTGATGGACTACAATCTCATGTTTAGTTTACTAATTTGTATTGAGATTGTAGTCCATCACAGGAGTGAGCTTGGAGCGGTGACTACCTTACAACACACACAGG
>NW_017306363.1:2249472-2249990 GCF_000935625.1 Nanorana parkeri
TTAAAGTACTAGAAATACAATGCCTTTATTATAATTATTATAATATTATTATAATAAAGGCATTGTATTTCTGGTACTTTAATACAGCCTCATATCACTTACAGGGAACTACAAGTCCCAGTTGGACAGGACTGGCCGTTTGTAGTTCACAATTATTACAATGTCATTATAGAATATAGAATTTCTATGTTCTATAATGACATTGTAATAATTGTGAACTACAACTACAACTGGGCGGGCCCCGACCTTCACGGACTGACCCACATGAGACTGGGACCCGTCATCACCCATGATCACCCCAACACCTGATACGGTCGGAGTCGGACAGCATACATATTACTGACCTGACCAGTGCAACACCTGTGACTGTCACCCATGAGTCAGGACAGCTGCTATACCCAGGAGTCAGGACACAGACAGACCCCGATCTCCGCCGACTGACTGTTCACACAGGCCTTGCCTTTGACCCCCAGCACAGTGAGTCAGACTCCGAGACTGTGGGAGGAGCCTGCTGCCTG
>NW_017306363.1:2250069-2266947 GCF_000935625.1 Nanorana parkeri
TCAGCTTAACGCCCGGAGCAGACACAGCGGCCGCCCCCCCCGGTTGTTACGCCACTGCCTGGCGACTAGCATTTTCATAAAATGTCCGCAATGGAAGCAGAAAAAAAAAACCCTAGGGGCAGGACGTACCTGCAGAAGCTTTGAATAGCCCTGACCTGCAGAAATGCCAGATTAGGAGAAGCTTTGGCACTTGACATAAAACTTTACTCCCACACAGTCGTGTTGGCCATTGAGGCAAGCAGTCATAGTGATGGGCTGATAAAAATGTAAGGGGCAGACAAATCCAGACACAACTAGAAAGTATTAGAGCTTTGACCAGCCAGAATGGCCTGACATTTGGTCAGTGTAGGCACTGAAAGCTGCTCTAGGTATACGTAGGCACCTCTAGGTGCCTGCCCTTTAAACTTTTGAGAAGCTTTTTAGGGTTTGCGTAAATGGGCGTTGCTGCCAAACACTGGCGTCTAGATTCATCGCACTGCTACAAACACAAAAGGCTGTGATTGACCTGCTTTGCCTGCAATGCCATTTTTCTGTGTTCAAAAATATGTAACTAGCGCAAAGCAAGTCAAACGCACCCTCAGATCTCTCACTCACACTGCACCATTGAGGTAAATTGGAATGCGCTGGCCTGCAGTTGATGTGGGTTTCAAATGAACTTTCAATCAATGCTTTGCATAAACAAGCACTGAAATTGGAAAAGTCATTTTAAACTCCGGAGGCAACTGCAGAGTTAAGGACAACATTGTTTTATATGTCACGGGGTAGGCAACCTTGGAAAGCCAGCTGTTGGGGCACTACAAGTCCCATGAGGCATTGCAAGACTCTGATAAGCAAAAGCATGACTCCCAGAAGCAAAGGCATGATGGGATGTGTAGGTTCACCACAGCTGGAGTGGCGAGGTTGCCTACCCCTGGTATATCACCTTCACTACACACCCTTTTAATCAGCAATTAGACAGTCAGTGCTGATCTTATATACATTTCACATAGTCTAGTGCCCACTAATTCTGCGTGTGCTTTGTAGAATTCAATAGGAATGTCGTCTGGGCCTGGTGTCTTTCCATTGGGGAAGGAGCTAATGGCGGCTAGTACCTCAGGTTCAGTTATGGGTCTTACCAGGAAATCACGTTGGCTGTTGGACAGCCATCCCAGGGCTACCGAGTCTAGCAGGGGCCGCACTCTGAGTGCCTACAGACATCTTGCTGCATTCGGCCAGCACAGCTAAGATGGCCGCCTCTGAGCCACCACAAGGCTTGCCCCCCGACGAACGGGTTGATCTGTATTTGTTCCGCCGCATGCAGAAGTCTGCCGAATGTCCGTGCCGACTCCAGAGGGGTAGAGCAACACCTGAGCTCAGGTAAGTGGCAAAAACTCAGCGCCAGGATAGTGTCAGGATATTGTATGGAGCGGAGCTTCCCGTGCACACGTCTACTCCGGCTCACATGCTGGCCACGCCCCCTCATAGCCATGGAACTTTTATGGCAAGTGCGCAATAAAGAAATCAGTAAAAAAAAAAACAACATCAGTCTGCGGGATTCTCAGGCACTGCTTTATTCCAGGAGCAAAACATACAATACTATGACAAGGAATAACAAAGTGATTTTATGACATGACTCGAAAAACATAGTTTTACCTGACAGTAAATGAGGCACAAATACATAATATATCGCTTCTTCAGTACAAATAAATAGATCGCAGATGGGAAGCTGCATTCAATACACTGTACTCAGTGCACAGGATTTGGGTGGTCGCTTGTTTGGATTCTCACCTCCTCAGCTGATGGGGTACAGAAAAACAGCTACCACCTTGTTGCACACCACCAGCCAACATGTAATACCAACTCCACCTGAAACACAGAGAGTGTATCATTAATTCAAGTGATGAAAGCCCCAGATAAGGTCCTGTAATGAGATAATGTACCAGCAAACTAAGCAGCATCAGCTGACGTCGGGTACATAAGGCTCATGATTGGAGGAAACCTGTTAGCTTGTCTCTGCAATCGGAAGTTTCACTTGTGAGGCTAGTTTGCAGGGGTATCGGCAGTTTCGGAACCGTGGTTCTCCTCTCGGCCCCCCGTGTATAAGACGCCCCTCCATTTTTAGGTAAATATTTTAAGAAAAAGTATAGTCTTATACACAGAAAAATACAGTATAAAACCCGCCCACACACACACACCTCACCAACCTGTCTCCCCCATACCACTGACTCCATCCTCCACCCCCATGCTATTCTCCACACTTTATCCATGTTGACTAACCATATGGTTTCATGATGGCTATTGTCTAATCCTGACTACTACCTCATTCTCATCTACCTTTCTACCTTTTCCTCACTTCACAACCCATGGAAGAACAAACAGAGACTCCCCAACTCTTGGATATGGGCTAACTAGACCTTATGCTTAAACTGGAATCATCATTACCCAGATATCCTGGATGCATACCTACCTAAAAGCCAATACACCATCTCTGCAACAAACCTTTCTAGAGAAGAAAAAGTTTTCCTGCACTGTACTATTTAAGGTTGTAATCTTCTTAAAGGTGTTATTATTGTTACAAAATGATACTGAAGAGATTCTTATTATGGGCTCTATCTGTCTATGACTGGGCTGCCAATTCAATTCGGTAAACTCAAAATAAAAGAATTTACATAAAAACCTTCTACTAAATGATAAACATGACCATTCCAAAACTACTGCAGGAGAACTCAGCTAAGCTGAGTTGGTACATCCACACCTAACCTCAATAAGACTTCAGAAAAACAACAGTCCTTTCGTTTTATGTGATCTCTGTGACCCAACAGTTGTACACTGTTCATCTTGGATCATCAACGGTGCAAAAAACAATCTTAAGCACCGTTTTAACACCATCCACTATTATTAAGGATTAAAGGAGAACTATGAGATGAGTGATTTCCACTCACCTCATAGTTCTAGCCGACCTGTGACAATGAGACTGTCACAGGTCGGCTCAGTAGATCGGGAAGTGAGCGAACACATACCGGCGTTCGCTCACCTCTCGATCCTGTCACGGCTCTCTGCTGTGACAGGGGAGGGGCTGGATTCCCCTCTCCGATCTGCCAGCGCTGACTGGCGGAACGGATAGGGGAGGGGGCGGGTACAGCTGGCTCTGCCTCTAGATAGGCAGAGCCAGCTGTCACTCACGCAGCTGGGCGGATCCCGACGTCTATGTCGGGATCCGCTCCGGCTGCGGCGTCTCAGTATACCGCGAGCTGTAGCTCGCGGTATACTGAGCTTAGGGTAACGGGAGGACGCTAGTTTGTGTCCTCCCGTTACCCTAAGGAGAACTATGGGGAAAAACACTGACCGCATATAGTTCTCCTTTAAGGGATATCATTTACAGTCGACCTCCAGGCGAACCACTAAATACACAGATGAAATAAATATAAGGGAGCCGTTTTAGCTGCCAAAGGATTTTTATTCCTGTCCATACGGTGCTGAGATGTACACAGCCCTGCGAGTCTTGTCATCACAAGCCATGCAGCCTCTGGAAAAGATTGAGGGCCTATGCACGCTAGTCCGTTTTCAAGCAGCAAAACTTTTGCATTCTGCTGCAGGAAAATGCATGTCTAGAACAATCCCATTCTTTTTTTTTTTCATTCTTTATTTTTAAAACAGGATTATCCATACAAGAGCGCTGCACATCAGTGAAAATACAATACAGACATGATCCGAGATTTCAATACCGATAAAAGGCAGATATGTCATTGCCTGGATCCTTTTGGATCCCATTGCATGGATAACTTTTCCAACACAAGTAATATACACAACATTATACATACATGGGGACATTCTAATTACATAGGGAGGGAAGCTTATTCCTGTATGAACCTGTTGCCTTCCTCAACAGCCCTGTAGTGTCATGTATTGCACCTCAACTAGGAGTCCCCCCTTGACATTGTATACCTTCCAAGGCAGTATCGTCGACTGGGGTATAAAGTGCTTGGTTCACCGTCGTCTGATCACGGGGTGCCTCACAGGAACACCCGTTCCCAGAAACGCGTAGAAGAAGCCAGCAGCTGGAGTGTATCGTCGGGAAGTATCTGTCTACCCTAGTTCGTGGGGCATCTGAGTTATCTATATCATTGAGGTATCGTAGTGAACCAAGACATACATATATCTGGACATATAAGGTCAGGAACATACAGTAGAAGGTGTAGAACAGAGGAGGAAGAATGAAAGAAAGAGAGAGAGGTCTCTCCCGGTGGGCCACCAGGTCAGGCTCACTCAGTGTAACTGTGGGTCCACGGTTGAGTCAGAGGTGATATGTGTCAGGTATTCCGGAGAGCGTAGAAATTCCGCCCAATAGAACCATATTTTATTAAAGGAGTGTGCAATTCAGGGGTCGAGGCCGTCAAGTCCTCCATTCGCCAGATTTCATTAACTTTGCTTAGCCACATTTTCACTGTAGGTGGTCTGGTATCTCACCAGAGTACAGGAATGCATGCTTTAGCTGCATTGAGTAGGTGTAGTAACACTGATCTCAGGTACCCCTTTTTCGAGATTGTATTGTGGTGCAGAAGGAAAAAGGTGGAATGTCTCGTTCAGTAATTGTGGGTAAAAGTAACCTGATCGCTCTCCAGTAGTCTTGGAGAGCTGGACAAGTCCAAAAGATGTGCAGCATGGTGCCCTCGGTTTGGCCGCAGCGCCAGCAGGCCGAGGATACCCCAGGATAGATCCTGTGAAGGGCCGCAGGGGTTCTATACCATCATGTGAGAGTCTTGTTATTACACTCCTGGATCTTGGTGCATCTAGACGTCTTGTGTGTAAAATACAACATTTTGTCTCGCTGTTCTGGAGTGAACTGGAGCCCCAGTTCATTTTCCCACCTGGAAACGTATGGGGGGTTACTATCCTCTGTGTGGGATTCCAGCAGTGTGTAGACCATGGAGATTACATGGCGTAGTGGTGGTCCCAGTTACATTCCCGTTCCATATCTGTCGGGGATCTTACAAACGCCTTGGCGTTTGGCAGAGATCTGAGAAAGTAAGACAACTGTATCTTTTGCCAGAATCTCAGAGGGAGCCATTGGGGTTCCTGTGACATGTTTTCTAGGGACACCCAGGAATCGTTCCGAGTAAAGTGTTGTGCCCTGTGGATACCCGCTGTCAGCAAACCAGGGGTGTCACCTCCCCACAGGGTCAGCGGGCGCGGCGCAGGGTACGGGCCTCCCTCCAGCCTGGCAGAACCACTGGCACCCGGGTTGCAGGTGCGCATGCGCGAGTCGTGCGGCGGCTGCGCGCGCATCCCCAGGAGCATGCCTGCACCTGTTTAGGCCTCAGGTGTGGACCTAGCTGGGGGAGGTTCCCGTACACACCCATACCACCTCCCGCCTGCCATTGGCTCTCGTGGAGAGAAGCCTCCTAGTTGCCTCTGTGACAGGGGGGCGGACTTACACCCCCTGGCTATAAAAACCTGGCCAGAGCTCTGGCTTGTTGCTGAGTTATCTCATCCTGTGGTGTGATTTCCTAGCTCCCTGTACATGTGCCTTGCTTTGTTTCCTGACCCTTTATCTGGACCTCCTGTTGCCAACCTTGGACTGCCTTTCGCCCCTGAACCTTTGCTGCCTGCCTCGATTCGGATTGGACTTGACTTCTCTTTGGATTAATCCTTTTGTACCTCTGCCTTCGGACGCTTCAGGCCATTTCCTGCCAGTGAGTTCCACTTTGTTCTTCTGCCAAACCATTGGCACTCCTGACACCCGCCTACCTCAACGCAAGGAGTCCCGGATCTTCCAATCCCGGGGTTAAACCAGGATTTCCCAAGATTGGGAACAAGGGGGAAGGTGCTGGAGAGATATTGTTCCACGGAAAGAATTTACGCCTTACTGTCCATGTCGGCCCTATGGTAGGATGAGTTTTTACCGTGGTCGGGATCTCGCTCTCGGTGCGGGAAAGGTCCGCCGGGATATTGGTGCCTAGATATTTTAGTGACTCCACCTCCCAACGAAATGGGAACGCTGACTTGATCCCATTCCTTTCTATGTGGCTGGTTCATATCTATACATGTGCACGGCAGATTAGTATGGCAGCTCTATAGGGCCCATCACATCTACATGTGTGCGTCGCCATGTGCGCTTCAGTGCACACAGTTCAATCACAATCCGGCCTGAAGGGACCCCTGGGTTTTATATTAAAGATAAATTCCACTAAGTTTGCAGACATGTATATTAGCTAATATGGACTTCCCCTTTAATAACAGACACTAAGCACCTTTTCATGGCAAAAAAACAAACCTAAAGGCTAGCTACTAGATTTCTTTTAGTCAGCCCCATAAGCTGGACAAGATAAATCTTCGATTCCCCCTTCCTCCTATAAACTGGATGTAAGAATATCCATCTGCCAGCTATTGTATTCAGACAGCCAGCACCCACCGCTGTCTGGATACCCATACAATGACTGCCTCTGATTGGATGTAGTTACTGTTCAGCCAACAATTTTCCACTCCGCACCTCTGAGTTTGTAATCAACTTGTGTCGAGCCGGCTGGTGCCAAGAGGGCCACCCATAACTCAATTTTTCCAGCCGTCTATGGCTAAGCATTACTGTTAGGCTTCCCCCATCTCTAACCTCCAACAAGAACACATGATTTACCGTAAAGGGCTAAAGAGTGAGCAAAGTACCCCAGAAGCCCACTGCTGTCCTATGGAACCAGCAAACGTTGTTGTACTGGCTAATGGGTTCAGATTTTGATGGATGCTAATGGACATAGTTTTCTATTGTGTGAGACCTACACCCAAAATTCCTGCTCTGATCCCACCCAAGCAGACCAGAAAACACTGAGCAGAATTCTAGTTCCAGAGCTGGTTTTATCGTTACCTGCAATCCCTGTAGGAAAGGCGACCAGGCGTTCCAGAGGTGCAATCCATTTACTGGGCAGCAGGATAACGGGTTCAGAGTAATACTTCCATATCAGGCAGATCATCAGAGCAGCCTGGGGGGAACAAAGGACACAGGTCACCATATTATAAAAACAGAGCAGAGTTTATATCAGAGGAACACATGGATTTTGTTGGTGAGTACAATTTGTTACCATTGTAATATGTAGAAACAAGGCAAACAGCTAAATATAATGATAAAATTATTATACAGAATTTATATAGCGCCAACAGTTTGAGCAGCGCTTTACAATATAAGGAAGACGTTACAATTACAATACAATTCAAGACAAGATGGTAAGGAGGGCCCTGCCCCTGAGGGCTTACAGTCTAAAAGGGAGGGGGAAGTGATACATGAGGTGGTAGCTGTGTGGAGATTAATTGATTGAGAAAGTGATAGTTCAGTGGTTAGTTTGAGGTGGGATAGGCTTCCCTGAAGAGATGAGTCTCCTGACACTGTCGGGCTCTCAGTCCATGACCGAGTGCCCGACTTTTTAGAAGGTATGACACCAAAATGGTGTCACCCCTCCAATGGTGTCACCCGTGTGCGGGCCGCACCCCCCTTGTGATGCCACTGCCCTCTAGAAGGAAGGACAGCGTCAGCACCAATTCAGAGATGATTGGAGGATCTACAGCCGAGTGATACACAAATAAGATACATTTTGTTAATAGTTCAGGTACCTGAATGTATTTTTATGATTTAACTCCTGAGTGTAGTGTCACTTTTAGTATAATTCATTTTAAAAGTAGTTGACTTGTTGGTTCTGAGCTATACCTTGTTTGTTCGTAATAACATTATTTGATTGTTATACTTTAATGGAGAACTATGGGGTTTAAGGCTTTTCCCCCTAATTCTCCTTAGGGTAACAGGAGGACACAAACTAGCGTCCTCCCGTCACCCTAAGCTCAGTATACCGCAAGCTACAGCTCGCGGTATACTGAGACGCCGCAGCTGAAGCGGATCCCGACAATTATGTCTGGATCCGCCCAGCAGCGTGAGTGACAGCTGGCTCTGCCTATCTAGAGGCAGAGCCAGCTGTACCCTCCCTCGTCCGTTCCGCCAGTCAGCGCTGGTGGATCGGAGCGGGGAGGGGGTATTCCAGCCTCCACGGCAGAGAGCTGTGACAGGATTGAGAGGTGAGTGAACGCCGGTATGTGTTCGCTCACTTCACGATCTACTGAGCCGACCTGTGACAGTCTCATTGTCACAGGACATTGCCTGCTGCCCTGGGAGAAGAAGGTGGCAGTGATTAATGTCTACCCTGGCATAGATCCTACATCCCTGTATGTCAGCTACATAATATAAGCCTGGCCATTAAAGAGATTTAGAGACACTGGATATAAAGAGTGTGGACTGATGAATAGAGAGAACATGCATTATTATATTTACGGACTTGCTGAAAAGAATTCAAGCGATCCAGGGAAAAACAAACAAAATTGATAATTGAATAGGAAAAAAAAATGAATGGCTGATGTTCTGCACCCTTGGTCACCTCACTATTCCCAAACTCACTAACTCGACGGTGAAGAAGCAGCAGCACATTAAAATAATTAGCTTTCCCTTCCTGTAAGCTAGCTCCCAGTATAAGACTGATGGCACTGTGCAATGAATGAGGCCCCTGATTGGCTCACAGTTCTTGCCCTCCCCCCCTCGTTGACCCCTTGAGTGCAGGAAAACATGGGGAGATACAATAAATACAGATTTCAGGTACTAATATGTTTAGAAATACATGAAATGATTTTGTAGTTAATATTAAAAGATTATGTTTTAGATAGATGATTGGGGTCCAGCATAACCTATTTCAGGCTTGATAAATGTTGGTAAAAGTACACTTATTAAAGCTGAATTCCAGGCAAAAAGCTAAATACATATATGGGAGATGTCTGCCAAAGGATTTGTATCTCTGTCTATCCAGCTCGGAGGACATGAGACCTGATTTTTTTTTCCTGCTACAGTTAGGCCTTGTTCACACCAAGCGCGTAGCAGGTGCAGACCGGATCAAAACTGCGTCCTATGTATTCCAATGGTATTTTTTGCTCCAGTTCACATCGCAGCGTGCAGTTCCAGAGCAGGAAAAAAAAACTGCAGCAGGCCCTATTTTACCTGCTCTGGAACGCATGCAAACGCATCAAAAACGCATGCAAATGCCTGGAACGCACTGAAAGCCCATGTTTTTTTTTTTTAATTATAATTTGTTTTTAACCAAAAACGGCCCGGAACGCATCAAGAACGCGGCAAAAAATGCGGCACAACCCACTGCACTTCGTGTGCAGAAACCTGAGCGGATCTGCTCTGCATTTGGTGTGAACAAGCCTTAAAGGATAAGTTCACCTTTTGCAAAAATCAAAGAAATGCATAATTAATAATATATTTAAAAAATGCATTTCTTCAATATTTGCATTCAAGTCTGGAAAGTAGGGATGCACCGATATATCGGCCGAAGAGACATATCGGCCAAAAATGGCACTTTTGGCACAATGCCGAATGCCGAAATATTAAAGAAATGCAGATTTTTTTATATATTATTAATCATGCATTTCATTAATTTTTGCAAAAGGTGAACTTATCTTTTAAGTTACATTTACAGGTACTATCCCTCCCCCAAACAATGATTGGACAGTGAAAGAAGAAGCAGCAGACTGATAAGTGCATCGATGTCAATCTGCTCTCTCCACCTATCAGCATGTTTCTTGTTAGCAGCTCGGTTTCATTCTGTTCTGTCCTAGCAGCATGTTCCTTTTTAGCACATGAGCACAACTGATTGGCTCCTTGTGATGCTTCCCCCTCTCCCAGTCTGAACTTTACTGTAGAGTGAACTCGTTGATACCAGGTATTTGCACTGCTTGCATTTAAAAACAAGATACATTTCATGATGTATTAATGAATGACTTTCTCTTTTTGATATATGCCTGGAGTTTGTACTGCCATGGAAAAGACTGCACATGAAAGTTACATAACCGCCAAACATTTCGGCGTCTGGACAGGTATGAGCACATTTATTAAGGAATATTATCAGCAGCTTTTTGTGTAATGTAATCTTTTTGTGTTTGGGCATACTTGTCCTATCAATGGAAAGGGGGGGGGGAGCAGAAAACAGGTGTGAAAGCTTCCCCTAGGAATGTACGGAGATGAAGCCTCAGCTTGTGATATACACAAGCCACCAATAACAAGGGAGCTAGGAAGAGGAGAGTTGTCATTTGAAATGCTGTTTTGTAAGTCAGATCTTGCCAAGGGCAAAAAGATTTCATCCGCCCCAATGCCTTTTATGCTTGAATTCTTTAACGTTAGGGAGGGGCAGCTGCCTGGGCATGAGCTGTGTGCAGCAGAGGGGAATCCACCATCATACCCCTTCTTCCAAAAGTGTACTCTAGGTGTGGCAGGCTGCATGGAATCCGGGCTGAATGGATACCGGGGGAGAAATGGCACATGCATATCCTGCAATGATGTGCCAGGGAGCTTATACATAAATACACAGCAGCCATAGACCCTGATTTACTAAAGGAATAGACCATGTACACTCTCAAAGTACATTTTCACTTATGTTAGTGAAGGAGGTCAAGCAAAGTGAAAATTAACTTTGCAAAGAATACCCAATCACATGCAAATTTTTTTTTTTTTTAAACAAGATTTTTCCTCGCACATGAATGGATGACTTCACCTCGTTCACTAAGCTATGATTACATCTACTTTGGAGGGATATCCAGGAACGCCCATGTTGATACTATATTGCCAAAAGTATTGGGACACCCTCCAAATCATTGGATTCAGGTGTTCCGTGAAATTTCCTTGCTACTAAATATTCCACGGTCACCTGTTACTGGTATTATAACAAAGTGGAAGCAACTGGGAACAACAGCAACTCAGCCATAAAGTGGTAGGCCACGTAAAATGACAGAGCGGGGTCAGCGCATGCTGAAGCGCACAGTGCGCAGAAGTCCCCAACTGTCTGCAGAGTCAATAGCTAAAGACCTATAACTCAATATTGACTATGGACCAATACTGGGATGCCATTAAAGTTCATGTGCGTGTAAAGGCCGGCGTCCCAAAACTTTTGGTAATATAGTTTATCTCCTATAAATAAACGGTGCACATCTTCTGTATGGATTCTTTGAAATATTAACACTTTTAATACAATCGCCTTTAAAGTGGACCTTTACTCCCTTTCACTAAAAATCACATCGGCAGGCTGACATGAAATCATCTAACATTGATTAGTTAAATAAACATATTTTTCTTTTACTTACAATGATTGTTTGTGATGTTATCTGTGCCCAAGCAATGCATCCTGGGAAGGTTACATCAGCAGAGCTTTGCTAAGAAAATCTCATCTGTAATCTCACAAGATCTCAGGGAAAGGCAATTGGTACCAATTGTTCAAATGTGATTGGCACCCATCTAAAAATCAAGAACTCTACTCTGGGGTGAAATGTCAGCCCATCTGACCTCATGGGGTCCTTAATAGCCACTAGGGGTCAAGTGTTTTGAATGCAGTTAAAACTGCGAGGTGCATTGTCCATGTGTTTTACCTCCTTTTTACTTCAATTTCCTCACTGCAAACATGTGAAATCATTCATATGTGGCACTATTTAACCCCTTCGTGACTGACGACGTACAGTGTACGTCGCCAGCATCGGGGCTGTTTAAACAGACTCCCGGCGACTTTTGCCGCCGGGAGTCTGTTTAAACTTGTGAAGCCGACTGTCGGCTTTACAACAGAAGCGATAAATTGGAGAATGTTTCCAAATCAGCTATGTTGTCCTAGACCAGGGGTGCCCACAATTTTTGTGTTAATGATCTACTTTTCAAATGACGAGCTACATGAGATCTACCAATGAAAAACAAAAACGGTTGTCTCGCTCTCCTGGCTGTCTCGCTCTCTCTGGGTCTGTCTCTCGCTCGCTCTCTGGCTGTCTCGCTCGCTCTCTGGCTGTCTCGCTCTCTCTGGGTCGCTCTAAAGTCTCTCACTACTCTGCAATATTACAGAACATCGGGAAGCTAGACCTCCTACTTCTCCTCCTTACATGCTCAGCCCTCTATCCTAAAGTCGCTGCTCTCATGCTGTCTACCTCTGCCTTCATGTGTCAGACACAGCAGATGGGGAGGGGCTAAACTTTTGACATGCAGTTTTCCCAAAAAGCTAACCTCTACTTCTGTGTATTTTTGACATTTGAGCTACCTAAGAGTTAAAGTGAACTTAAAAGGTAAAGATTTGCTCTATTATAGAGAGCATCTAGTTACATAGTTAGTCAGGTTGAAAAAAAGGCACAAGTCCATCGAGTTCAACCTGTAGAGATATGAGGGGGGAAAAAAGACAAGCCTAAAGAGAACGCTATGCCCACAGATGCCCACTGTTGATCCAGAGGAAGGCAAAAAAAACCCTATAAAGCATGGCTCAATTTGCTCCAACAGGGGGAAGAAATTCCTTCCTGATCCCATAAGGCAATCGGGTATTCCCTGGATCAACAATCTATATACCTATAAGAACTCAATATCCTGTAATATTCTGTGCATTTAGAAATACATCCAGATGTTTTTTTAAACAATTAACTGAGCTCGCTAGAACTAGCTCCTGTGGGAGTCTATTCCACATTTTCACAGCTCTAACTGTGAATAATCCTTTCCGTATGCAAAGGTTAAACCTCTTTTCCTCCAGATGCAAAGAGCGCCCCCTTGTCCTTTGCAGTGACCTTAACCTGAATCATTTGGCACCAAGCTCACTATATGGACCATTCATATATTTATACATGGTGATCATGTCCCCCCTTATTCGCCTCTTCTCCAGAGAGAACAATTTCAGGTCAGCTAATCTTTCCACCTAGAAATGTTAATTGTGCCCAAACAAAACCCTGACAATTTTACCTTTAGTCTTGTACATCGCATTTAAAATAGTGCACTTGCTGTTATGTGAGTGTGCCTAGGCAGTCCTGTGCCTACAACCTCTATAGCTGTATATTGGCAGTGTGAAATCATCTAGGACACTGCTGTCACTGATTGATAGTATCGTTAGACTTGGAATAAGATTTCAAGATGTTCCTACTGTGCTGCTCAATGTTTTCTTTGCTGGAGGCTCTAACATGAGGAAGCAAAATCCTGCCTCTACCAATATGGCCGCCTCCATAGAGACAATGCAGAACAATGTATCTACCATACATTGTTCTGCATTGTCTCTGTATGGAGGCGGCCATATTGGTAGAGACAGGATTTTGTTTCCTCATGTTAGTCAGTAATGGGGAAAAATCTGCTCCAGGGAGACCACAGGCAATGCTGGTGACTAGTCGTTTGTCCTCTGCCTGTCTTTTTGGTCGGGCACACCTTCCACAGTTCAGGACCTTTTTTCTATTCTTGCCTTTGGAATTATTTCCTACCTCCTTCCAAAAAACTTCTAGTTTAGAAATGCTCTTAGATGTCTATCACCTATCTAACATTTTTCAGGAGCTGATAACAATTTAGTTTAGCAAATATATAGATCTTTTCTGGAAACAATCCAGCTGCATTTGTGTGCATATTATATGACTTACATGGCAAATGTTATCCAAAATACAAGAAGGATATGTGCCTGAAAAAGTAGAAATGATGTAAAGCTACAGCTGGCCACAAATTGCTGCCTGGCCAGCCACTGAAACAGGCCGTGCGGTTGTATTTCAGATGCATGCTTAGATAGTGGAGCGGTAAACACATGAAGGGCAAATATTTACTTTACCTATTACACAATACCCAAAGGAGAGAAAGCATGACTGGTTTTAGCATACTGTCACATGGGTCAACAGCAAACAGCGACAGTTACTTATTGTCACCCAACCTATTTTCAAAAACGCACCAGGCACACGGAATGGGCATAGTACGGTGGGGGAAAAGGTGCGCATTCATACAAGAATAAATAATCCATAAGTCATTTGATCATTTCAAAGCTAATTGGCTTTAAAAAAAAACCAACAAGCTAAAGAAAAACAAAGAAATATATGTCTAGTCACCGGGGCCAATCATTTCTTTTTGACGAAAGCAATTGATTATTGTGTAGAGCAGTGATTCCCAACCCTACTGCTGGGCTGCAGCTTCCTGTCTGCTCAGGCCAGTAGTGGGGCTCGGGGGCGTTTAGGTATGTCTAGTGACTGTGCATCTCTGCTGCTATCTCTTGTGTGATGCCATTTTGACCTGTCCACCAGTTGTGCTGGTCTGCACCATCCACCAGGCAGGCCGGCGCTTGCAGATGTTCCCACCTTGTGGCAGGAGAATGTTTTTTTACACGTACAGCTCCGTGTTGCATGCACGGCCGTATCGGGCCGCTCCTGGGAATGACAGGTAATGCGTGTGATTAGTACACTGCCCGTCCTTCTCTATGGGCGTATGCAGCCGTATGCTGCCTTGCGCTCACCCCAAGTGCACGTCCGTGCGGGTGTCGGTACTCGTTAGCTGACAGGATGGATCTTGTCTACCACTGAGCCGGGACACACGCACCCGTACGGACCTGCACTTGAGGTGAGCGTAGGGCGGCGTACACCGAGTAGTCCTACAGAAAAATACAGGGGCTGCGTACTAATCACACGCAGCACCTGTCCTTCCTGGGAGCCGCCCGATACGGCCGTGCATGCAGCACGCAGCTGTACGTGCCGGCATTTACTCGTGTAAATGAGGCCTAAATGTTACAGAGCGTTGTGTATCGTATTCTTTTATGTAGAGAAATCATTTTACTAAGCCCTTCAGGGTATGTGCATCTGTATATAATTATGGGCATACTTTACAAAGATTGCAAACACAATCGGCAGCACCACCACATGATGACTTTTCTTTTTGTACAAATGAAGGTTTGCATGGTTCCATGGTTGCACCTTCCAAGCTTCATGTTCATACAGCAGGCCTGGAATTTGCAGATATATTTTTTTTGGCTCAGATAGACAGTTCATCTGACAGCAATCGTGTTTGCAGCTTCCTGGAGATGTAATAATTGACACATGATCAGGCTGGGTAGACTGTCTGCTTTATGGGTATCTAAAGATCATTATTGAACTTCTGCTGGTGGTGTACCTAAGTCAACCCTCAATAGTGTTTTTTCACTATTCCTGACAACTGCATTCTCTACGTCATGTTGTATGTAACATAGTCTTGACTATTGCATTTAAAATGTGCTGTTGATTACATACGTGTTCATTAAGTGTGTTCATCGTCTCAACAGTTGTTGGTAGGAAGTTGTTCCCAGAACACAACCATTTTAATGAAGTTCCTCTAAACCCTCATTTACACGACTAACAGCCGGCCCGTACAGATCCGTGCTGCAGCCTGTCCTTCTCTATGGGAGTACGCGGCCGTACACCTCCCCACGCTCACCTGACCTGCACGTCCGTGCGGGTGTCCGTACTTGTACGCCAACAGGATGGATCCTGTCTGCGTCCGAGCCGGGACACCCACACAGACGCGCAGTTCAAGTGATCGTAGGGTGGCGTACGCTTGCGTACTACCATAGAGGACAGGCTGGTGGGTGCAATCCCACGCAGCACCTGTCCTTCCCGGGAGCGGCTCGATATGGCCGTGCACGCAGCACGGATCTGTACGGGCCGGCTGTTACCCGTGTGAATGAGGGCTAAAGGTAAACTCATGCAGAGTATTAGCTCTGTGTCTGTTCTGTGTACAGAGACTCATATATAGTGGAGGTTTGTCTTGAGGTTTATGGGCCCTTTTTCTTTTTTACTGTTTGGGCATGGAAGGCCCCGGTCTCGCTAAGGTTGAGAAGCACTGAGAGCACTCATTTAGTGCATCTCTTTTCTGAACGACTTTTATTAAGAGGTGAAACTTGGATAAGTGGCAAAAATTCTTAAATATCATTAACTACAACTACCCAGTAAAAATGAAATTATCCTTTAATAACTCTTTCACTGCCGGGCCAGTTTTTAATTTTATTAAACATGAAAATGCACAAATCCAATAAGGGGGCAGTATATTATTTTATGTGTGTGGGGAGGGCTTCCGATGATTGCAGTGCAGAGTGGGCAGTGTGCGCTTGCGGCCCGTGCGGCATTCGTCTTCCGACCACGCCACCAACCCGACAAAAATCGTACCATTTTCGGCAGGTTTTCCAGCGTGCTTGCAAGACGAAAGTCGTACGACCTTACAGTAGAAGGTGTTGCACGCTGCCCATACACCTGCCGATTATCGTACGATCGCGGGATCACCCGCAATTATTGTACGATAATCAGCAGGTGTATGGACACCTTTAGTGTATGTGTATATTAGGCCCCATTCACACCTACAGTATATTTCAGGTGTGATTAGAGATTCCTGTGTCAGGAACTTGCGTTTTCCTGCAGCAGGAATCCCTAATCTGCCGTTTACAAGCGGCAACTATCATAAGATAAGAATTATCATAAGATTATTTAAGAGGGTGTGTTTAGGGGCGGGGTTAAGGACGGGGCAGGGTTAGGGTTAGGTGGGCAACTGGTGGCTAGTGACACTTAAGGCCTGGCTAGTAGCTCATGACTTGAAATTTTGAGCCCTGTATATATACACACGAGTCATACTCTTGAAACAGATGATCTGAAAAATTAGTTGATGGCAAATACAATTTTTTATTTTAATATTAACGCAAATGTATATCTATATTTTTTTATGGTGCTTCCTGGCAGGTGACACGGGCTCACCCAAGGTGTGGAATCTAAATGACAGTTAGTCTTCACCAAAGCTCCTGATGGTGGAAATGAGCCAGGAACCCTAATGGTCCCAGTTTTCTTTGCTGCAAAATGGCACGAGGTGGCAGCTCTCAGGACTACCCACTACAGAATTTGCTTGAACGGGAAGGATACGGTATGGAAACTGTTCACAGGGTTGCATACAAGATAAAAATGGATCACATGGCAATCAGGTCATTTATATCCTTGTGCATCTAGCAGCAAAAACAGAAATGTAACATATTGATTCCCAGTCTTTATATGTGGTGGCTGCATTTGCATTAGTTGTATTTTTTTTCTGGAGGTGAAGCACCCCCCCCCCCCCCC
>NW_017306363.1:2267121-2282814 GCF_000935625.1 Nanorana parkeri
GCGCCCCCCCCCCCCCCCCCTCCTGCGGCACTCACAAAGTCCGATAGAAGTGACATTTGAGGACCGATCAGCTGTTCCGGGAAGATGTGGTCATGCAGATCGGTTCACCTGCACATGGGCAGTGAGCCGATCTGCCCTGGAACAGCCGACAAAGCGTTGGAATGCTTGCCCTAATGGGCGGTCACACATTCCACCGCTGTCAAAGTGGGTTTGATTACGTTGGAATGTTTGAACGTGTCACCGGTCACACATTCCAGCGTAGTCACAAACTTTGATAGAACACAGGCAGCCAATGGCTCTCTTCAGGTATTCTATTCGGCTCTGTCCGAGTATTCCACCAGCGGCCGCTGTCAGAATACAATAGAAACAATGGGGACACGCTCACAGTGTTGATGGAGGAATCTGCTTGGCCTGCGAGTTGAACAAAAGAATAGAGCAGTGCATGGCCAGCTTAAGTTGTCACCAGAAGATTTGTCCCCATTGATTGAGGGCTTGATCACACCAGATGCAGTGCATTCCGGCCCAATTCCAGCCAGCTCACTTTCTTGTGGGGCCGGTCCATTGAAGTGAATGGCACCGTAGCCACGTCCCCTGGCCGCACAGGATTGCAAGGCATAATATACCTGCGGTCCGGTGCGAACAAAATGCTGCAAGCACAATTTTGCTTGCACCGGACTGCAGGCATAATGTGCCTTGCGATCCCGTGCGGCTGATCGCATTGCGGCCGGAGTGCGTGGCTAAGGTGCCATTCACTTCAGTGGACCTGCCACACAAAAAAGTGAGGTGGCCACAGTGCGTTCTGGCCAGAAAGCACTGCATCTGATGCGAACAAGGCCTGATTTCCCCTCTCCTGCTTTCATGACAACTCATAACATTTTGGATTTTCACTTTATTTTTCTTTTCTTGGTGACAATGCTCTCCAGGAGAAAGAGAGGGTCAAACGCAGACTGTCATAAAATTGGGCAGATGGTCTGATATTTCTCTGCTCGACCTAAAAAAAAAAAGGTTTTGACTTTACATATTGAATACATATAAAAAGCTGAACTCTAGGGAAAAAGAACTTTTACTCCTGCAGTGGGTTCCCCTCCACACTGCACATTTTGCCTAGGGGATGATGGACGGGGTGATGTACACCAAAATCCTGGTACCAGATCACACGCATCTGATAGCTCACTACACTAAATAATGGCTGCGTTAGTTCTGCTTCCCCTGCCCGACCTTGCAGACTGGATAAAGTTGAAGAACGATGATTAGGTCATCTCCATGTTCTCCCCTCCTGGAGGCATGTTCACTGTTTGACAGAACAATACAATCTAGCAGAAGGCCTGTTGGCTCAAAGTGCTGCTCCTCTCTTACTCAGCTACTGTGCACAGAGAGAATGACAGAAACACAATATAAAGACATATTTAGACATCTATATTATCTGTGCCTAAAATACATTTTGTAGATATATTTTAAGAAGTATAAATAGCTGGATTTTTTTTTTTTTTATATTTGCTTTGATTTCTGCTTTAAAAGGAGAACTATGGGGTTAAGGCTTTCCCCCATAGTTCTCCATAGGGTAACGGGAGGACACAAACTAGCGTCCTCCCGTCACCCTAGGCTCAGTATACCGCGAGCTGTAGCTAGCAGTATACTGAGACGCCTCAGTTGAAGCGGATCGTGACAATTGTGCCGGGATCCGCCCAGCTGCGTGACTGACAGCTGGCTCTGCCTATCTAGAGGCAGAGCCAGCTGTACCCGCCCCCTCCCCTGTCCGTTCCGCCAGTCAGCGCTGGCGGATCGGAGCGGGGGGAATCCAGCCCCTCCCCTGTCACGGCAGAGAGCCGTGACAGGATCGAGAGGTGAGCGAACGCCGGTATGTGTTCGCTCACCTCCCGATCTACTGAGCCGACCTGTGACAGTCTCATTGTCACAGGTCGGCTAGAACTATGAGGTGAGTGAAAAGCACTCACCGCATATTTCTCCATTAAGAAAATTCTGCAAAGGCCCCATTTGCATCTAACCCGGCAATAGAACAAAAACACATTATTTATGGAGAAACAGTATTTCACTTACCTGTAGTACATAAAAAACAATGCTGACAACCCACTTGACTTTGGCTAGCTGGCCAGTTCTGGTTTTTACTGTTGGCATAAAAAAAAAACACAAAAAAGAACAAATAGGTTACAAAAAAAAACAAAACAAAAACCCATTAAGACATCATAGTCATTCACTGAAAGGTTTTGAAGAAAAGCGATGGACAAAATACAAAATGTATGCCGACCTAATTCCCATTTCCCAGTCAGTTTGTCCCTATTCTCCTTTTATCTATTAAAAACAATTCTTGGTGATTCTTTCAGAACTGTTGCAGATTAATTTCTTTTGAAAGTATGACAACACTCTTCTTGGTATTAAAAGAACTGCAGCGTTGTCACCCTTGTAGCACTTGAGGGTGCAAGTGATGAGTATGGCTAAGCACTTTGTCGCAACTGATTGGCCAACCTCCACCAAGTCATTCAACGGCTGGACACTCCTAGCCCCATCCACTGACTTCATGATTGACAAAAAGTCAGTACAGACCTTCCAACTGCTCGTAGGACATGTCATAGGGAAATGATGCACAAGCACTGCCGAGACCTTTTTCTTACAGAACCTGGCAGCAACATGGTTGTCGAGATCCGCCCAGCTGCGTGAGTGACAGCTGGATCTGTCTATCTAGAGGCAGAGCCAGCTGTACCCGCCCCCTACCCCGTCCGGCGGATCGGAGCAGGGAAGGGGGAATCCAGCTCCTCCCCTGTCACGGCAGAGAGCCGTGACAGGATCGAGAGGTGAGCGAACGCCGGTATGTGTTCGCTCACCTCCCGATCTACTGAGCCGACCTGTGACAGTCTCATTGTCACAGGTCAGCTAGAACTATGAGGTGAGTGGAAATCACTCATCTCATAGTTCTCCTTTAAGGCCCGGGGATGGGTACTGTAATCCCGCTCTATCTAGGTATCTTTCCCTTATTTTCTCAATGTATATGGGCAACTTGGATGTTGCTATTATCAGCTATTCTCTACAAATACATCAATTGATTGACCCATTTTTGTTTAGCGGGAGGTGCTTTCGGTGTGCATACTCAAGCATAAATGTTTGATACCAAAGAGTGCTTTGAAGTGAATGGCACCCAACAGGACTTAATCACCTTCACCAAGTCCTTCCAAACAGCCCAAACCAGCCACACTGTAGGATTTAAAGTACATGTTTAGGTCAAATTATGCCGCATGCGGGCCCCAACAGACCCCTGCTCTATCCCCCGGCCACAGGTTGGACACCCGGGTTCTGGCCCTAACCAACTCAATTATGAAATATTGTAAAGAAATCCAGCAAAATTTGTTTTTTTAAGGGTTAGTTCACATTTTCACAAGAAAGATAAAAAGGTGAACTAACTCCCAACACCCTCTGCAATTAGCTGCTGTCATGACCATCTTCAGCCAGCCAGTGCAACGTGCTGCAATGTTAAAAATGTCTCTATACAGTCATGGAGGCTATGTAGCAAAATAATGCTGGCAATGCTAAGTGGTCATAGGTCAGCAATGTAACATGACCATGTGATACCAATGGGGATGCCCTCTGGGCCTTCTTTCTTCCATGACAACATCCTAGATTCTCACTGGTCACTGTGGTCATGTTGCCATGCTAACAAATTACCACTCACCGTGGCATGTATTATGGTTCTGTGTAATGAGGTGTGAGGTATGCAGACCATCATGCCGTATGACACGGTCATCGATGGTCATAACTAGGGATGCACCAATACCGGTAGTTCGGTATCGAGTATAGATATTTTTCAAGTACCGATATTCCCCGAATACCAAGCACCGGAAGTCCCATTCAGGAAGCCAGGTGGCATGTAATGGCTCGCCACCTCGCTTCCTGATTAGCCGGGAAGCGTGTAAAGACTCGCCACCCAGCTTCCCGATTAGCAGGAAAGCTGTCCCCATGCTTCTCATCACTAGGTGACGAGAAAGCATGGAGCCGGCTTTCTGGCCAATCAGGAAGCTGGGCGCTGTGCAATGACGTGGCGCCTGACTTCCTGATTGGCCCAGGAAGCCGGCTGCATGCTCCCTCGTCATGAGGTTAGGAGGGAGCATGAAGCCGGCTTCCCGATCAATCAGGAAGCCGGGCAGCGTGTAATGAGGCGCTGCCCGGCTTCCTGGTACTGGAAGTTTCGGGCTAGGCATCGGAGCATTTGGGCGAGTACAAGTACTCGCCCAAATACTCAGCACCAATACTAGTATCGGTATTGGTGCATCCCTAGTCATACCAGCAGCTATGTGCAGTGGGGATTGGGGTAGTGTGTTCTGAGTTAGTTCAACTTTTCAATTTTTTTTCCATCTGTGTCCCAATGGAGAGATTTCCCTATCCTGTAGACACAACTGCAAGTAAAGAGAAAATCTGTTCAAAATAAGGGTAATGCCATTTTGGATGACATCAGAAAAAGTGTCCCCATCGAAAGATCTCACTTCAGCTCTTGTTCTGGTGACAACTCAACAATTGGGATTTTTTCCTCGCTTTCAGTTGTGGTGACAAGAGATGAAATAGAGATGGCGAATCCTCCAAATGAAACATTTAACAGAAGTTCTAACTCCTCATCACTCTAGCCAAAAAAGAAAAACACTTTTGAAAAAATATCAACATGCTTTAAAAAAAAAAGTAAAATGCAATCAGCTGCCTTCATAGCAGAAGCAAGCATTTACATTTAGGCCCCATTCACACTGAGCAACATGAAAATCGCGCGATTTTCCGTGCGATTTTATATGTGTCCTATTGCACGACTTTTTCCTATTGGGCTGTATGCAATCAGGAGCAAAATCGCTCGAAATCCGCAGAAAAAAGGGTCATGTAGGAGCGACAAGCTGCAAGTGATATTGAGCGGCGAGATGTGAACAGCTCCATTGAAATGTAGCTTCTCCAATCCATTTCAATGGAGCTGTTCACATCTCGCCGCTCAATATCACTTGTAGCTTGTCGCTCCTACATGACTCTTTTTTCTGCGGATTTCGAGCGATTTTGCTCCTGATTGCATACAGCCCAATAGGAAAAAGTCGCGCAATATCGCAGATATAAAATCGCGCGGAAAATCGCGCGATTTTCATGTCGCTCGGTGTAAATGGGGCTTTACAGTACATGCCTTGTGAAGGAGACCAGTCAACTGATTTAAGTGGTGCACGAAGGTCAATGCACCATAAAGATCAGCTGCTGGTAGAACTTTTATTTCTGATGAAGCACATTAGTATCCACACAACCACCAGTGGCTAAATATATTTGACCTATGATGGAGAATGCTGCAAAAAATGAACCAAAAACAAGAACGACAAGCTCATTAAAGAATATGTAGAGAACACCACAAAGAATCCATGCAGATATTGGAAGTTCTTCTGTATGGAAAAAAGGTCTGCCTTTGTAAAGCCAACAACAACGATAACAAAATAAAGTTTCATAGAGTCACGACAGACAACAATGAACACTTTGCCTACAACAAATATTACAGTATTTGAACATTCAAGTTCTTCATAAAAAATTTCCTGAGGCTCCTGCCGGGATGTTCACATGATGACTCCTGCTGTTCTTCTCACCTTCTCCATACTGGATGACAAAGCTTAGTTTACATGTAGATTGCTGTGAACAAGTGATATTTGCACAGTATTCAGATTCTATGGTTCAGACACTTAACACAACAAAGGGCTCTACATGGTTCAACCCACAAAGGTGTTCTTTATGTAGAGTATTTATAACAGAAACAGTTTTCAAGGCCAGCACAGTAGAAAGACATAGGGGATTCCATCACTGTTAAGGTGCCCATACACTGCACGATTCTCGTACGAGAATCACGGGATATCCCGCGATCGTACGAGAATCGTGCAGTGTGAATGAAGACGTGCGACCGTTTCTACTATACGGTCGCACGTCTTTTGTCTAAGGAGCATGGTAGATGCTCGGGAGACAAATGCCGAACGGGCCGGTGTGCGCACGCGCACACTGCCCGTTCAGCATTGCTGTCATCGGAAGCCCGCCCCTCAGGGGAGCGTGCTTGCGATGATCGAGAGTACGATCTGCCTGTCCAAGATGGGCAGATCGTACGTTTTTTTAATTACTTTACAACCATCGCAAGACTAAGGTCTTGTGATGGTTGTAAAGTGTATGGTCACCTTTACAGAGAACTAAACCCTTAGGCCAAATTTACCCAAAGACTTGTATGTTGGGTTACTTCAAGCCAATTTGTGGGCATGTCTTTTATTTTTTAAGTAAACTTCCCCCAAACCACTTTAGGCCTCATTCTAACGAGAAAAGGTCGGCACGTACAGCTCCGTGCTGCGTGCGCAGCCGTATCGGGCAGCTCCCAGGAAGGACAGGTGCTGCATGTGATTAGTACGCAGCTCCCGTCCTTCTCTATGGGAGTACGCCGCCGTACGCTCACACGCCCTGCACGTCCGTGCGGGTGTCCTGTCAGCGTACGGACGTGCAGGGCGGGTGAGCGTAGGGGGGCATACAGCCGCGTACTCCCATAGATAAGGACAGGGGCTGCGTGCTAATCACACGCAGCACCTGTCCTTCCCGGGAGCTGCCCCATACGGCTTCTCTTGCGCCTGTAGTAAAGTTGTCCCAGTCCAATACAGTTGTAATCAAAATTATTCAACCCCCCAACCTGCAAAACAGGTTTATTGGCAAAATGTACAGACTTTCAGCTGTTTGCAGTGCGCAAATCAAACAAAAGCAATTGAAATAGATCAACACAACAAATGTTTCCAATGGTTTCCCCAAATTCAACAGAAAATGCTAATTTTAATGACTTCTGCAGTCTCAAAATGATTCAACCCCTTCATGGCAAGCATCTTTAGTACTTAGTAGTGCACCCTTTGGCTGTTGTGACCCGCTGCAAACAAGATGCATAGCCAGACACCAGCTTCTGGCAACGTTTCTGAGGAATCTTACACCATTCCTCATGAGCAATGGCCTCCAGTTCACTAACATTCTTGGGTTTGCATGCTGCAAACACCTTCTTCATATCCCACTGGATATTTTCTATTGGGTTTAGGTCAGTGGACTTTGTGATTGGCCACTGTAGAATCTTCCAAGACTTCTTCTGCAACCAAGCTTTGGTCGAATTTGAGATATGATTGGGATCATTGTCCTCCTAAATCCACAGATCTTTACTCTGACAATGTCCCAAAGCCCCATCCATTCCTATGGGTAAGCTGTACTCATGGCGGGCTCCAGCAGTCCATCAAAGTAAGGCTTACCCATAGGAATGAATGGAGTCATGGCACACATGTGCAGTGTGAAGAGGAGCCAGCTGGGACCTTGTTGGAGAAAAGATCGCTGGACAGGGGAGTGAGGGATGTAATATCTCAGGTGGGCTGCACCCAGTGGAGTGGGGGAATTTATTACGGGACAAATTTACTAAAGTTAATATTTCATTTTAGATACCTTGTTTTTATCTACAGATGCCCTGATGACGAGGACCAAGTTTAAATATATGGGAGGTCAGTCTAGGGTGCAATGCAACAGTAGCTTTAGAGCAGCATACAGACAACATGCAACCACATCTTCCATTCCAATTGGTATTGAAACGTTTTCTTGACTTTCAAGATCAATTGATATGGATCTTGAAAAGTCAGCAAGGATTTATTTCCTTTTTTTCTGATTTTTGTCCAGACTGATGAGTGGTGGTAGATCTTCCCACTGCACTGATATGACTAGACTGACTTGTTTTTTTTTTAAGAGAATATTCGCTGAAGGATCAGATATTTTAATATGATTACAAGCACTCCTAAAAACCCAACACAGCCCAACTGTAATGTCATACTTGAATTTTTTTTCGCAGCACTTGATGTGCTTTTAATTAAACCAGATATGACAATTTCAGTCTAATCATTTGATAACCTGATTATTATTTAAATATTCTAAATAAGGTATTTTGTTACATCACATGTGAACTTTGTTGGATCAAATAAAAAAGGAAACAGATTAGCTAGAATTTTTTCTTTTGTTTTGGTAAGGTGCATGTGGTATGATCAAACCAAACCTTTTTTCAGATTCAATCAGTCTACAGCATAAGAAAATGTATCAAATTAACATTTCAATGGCATCTTCATCGATTGGTGGTAATTTGCTTCAAGTCATACAAAACCCCACATGTATGTGTGGCAACACCGAAAGAAAATATTTGCAAATACAATTAAAAATTCTGAATAAATCTATAAAGAAAGAGATGCAACATTGACATATATGTGGTTAGCATCGAAGTGCACTGAAAGTCTGGATTCATACCTGGGTGTCTGTGTTTTTTAGGCACTGTATTCAAAGTGACTTTGAGCGATATACGCATATATACACACGTTTTTTAAATGTTTTTGAGCTTTTTGCAGGCATTCAGCCTTAGGCTCTTTTCTATTTGGCCTAATGGAAAGCAGTAGCATCTGTGACATAATGCAAATCTGTGACAAAATGCTCCAAAAAAGAAGCTCATGTGTGCAACTTAAAGTTAAAGGAACAGCGGTTACACTACCTGCATGCCTTCCTCTGGAGCCCCTTCACACCTTTGCATTTTAACGTGCATTTTGTTATACACCAGCATACGTTGCATTAATGTGGCCATTAATGGGCTCTTAATAAACTTCAACATATGAAAAAAATGAAAGAGCACTATTTTTGGTCAATGCAGCCCAACACAGTGCACAGATTCCGTGCATATAGTTTTGCTGAATTTTAGGTGCATTTTTTTATGCTGTACATTGGCATTTGGGAGTCATTCAGAATTAATGCCAGCACCCTGCAGTCACTCAAGGGTTTTTCTCAACCTGCTTTCTCAGAAATCTGGTTGCAGCCGTTGATGGCTTCCTTTTTATGAGAAGGCAGGTTGAGAAAAACCCTTGAGTGACTGCAGGGTGTTGGCATTCATTCTGAATGACTCCCAAATGCCAATGTACAGCATAATAAATGCACCTAACCTTCACCACAACTCTATGCACAGATGCTGTTCATTGTGTTGGGCTGCATTGACCAAAAATAGTGCAATTTTATTTTTTTCATGTGTAGAAGTTTATTAAGAGCCCGTTAATGGCCACATTAATGCAACGTATGCTGGCGTATAACAAAATGCACGTTAAAATGCAAAGGTGTGAAGGGGCTCCAGAGGAAGGCATGCTGCCTTAGGTTCACTTTGCTGCACCACGTTTTTAGAGCTTCCAATCAAAAACTGCAATAGGATGAGAGGGAGCCCCTCAAAACCGGACATAGCAGGTGTCCAGACCTGGAAACTCAACATAGAGATTTCACCAATAGAGTTCCCAAATGATATAACAGACATTTGAGGGGTTTGGCTCTCTAGGACCTACAAAAAAAACAAAACTTAAATATCCATTTTGGGTAGACTAATCCTTTTAAAATCACTTTCATTGATCAAGTGCAGTGCAGACGTAAGAGAATCGAGTGCTCATCTAAATTGCAATTTTATTTAACTTGAACTTAATCTGAACATGGTACTGTTAAGATGCCTTCTGTTCCATATTGCAGCATAATTCTAGAAGTGTGCTAGACTAAGCAAATAAAAGTTTACTTCCATACGTACTTCTGGTGCCGAAAGTGATAACAGCAACATTTGCTGAGAACAGAGTGGAGCTTCGGCTCAATTATTGTGCTAATAGTCCCCGCAGCCCCTTTGTTTCCAAAGACACTGGGAGAAGTCCAGAGTACTTGGCCTAAATTACTGCACTATGGGGAGGTGAGAAAAAAAGCAGACTAATCACAGGGCTGATAAAGGCCATTTGTCCGCATGGCCCGGCCATCACTTGGACTTTTGTTGCTGGGGCACAATAAAATGAAAATGCACGCTTGTGGGAACAGATAATAAATATTCCTATTATATACCTCTTAGCACTCATTTCCACCTACTGTACAATATAGGTGCATTTAGGCATTCCTGCATCAGGAACATGCGATTTCCTGCAGCAGGAATCCCAAATGTGCCATTTACAAGAGCAGCTGCCATCCATATTAAGTTAATGATTGGGTGACAGAGAAATTAAAACTACAGCCCACATGGAAATGGTATTAATCAATATTATTGTATTTTATTTTACTGTGTGTGTGTATGTGTTTGTGTGTATATATAATATATATATGTACAGGGCTTGAAAAATCCACTCGTCTGTGACGAGAGGACGGTGGAGCCCGACGAGCAGCTTCCCAGCCGGCCGTTGTAATTACACGGCCGGCCGGGAGCTTAACACAGTCAAGCGATCGAGTGTCTCTATAGACGCTCGATCGCTTGTATTAGCAGCTGTCACTGCCGTTGCCGGTCCCGAGATCCGCTGTGCCCGATGCGGCCGGGACCGGCACGGCTCTGTGACAGGAGATCAAAGGGAGTTCAGTATACGAACTCCCTTTGATCTCCTCTCAGACCCCGAATGCAGGAAGTGATGTATATTACATCACTTCCTGCATTCAGTGTCACTCTCCAGCTAGAGAAGCTGATGAAGCCGATCTCTGCTTCATCAGCTTCTCTGGGGGTCCCTAGGTGACATTAGGGGTCTTGGAGACCCCTGATGTCTCCATAAAGAGGACCTGTCATGAAATTTGGCTATCCCATAGGGGGCTTTTTTTATCCCCCCATGTAATAGCAATAAAGTTGTGTGTAAAAAAAAAAAAAAAAAAGAAATACAAAAATTAAAGATTCATTAAAATAAAGCATAAAAAAAATTTGTAAAATAAAAAAACATTTTAAGTCCCCGCCCCCCACATACACACGCAGATATGCGTCGGGTGCACCTACGTGCGAAAACGACGATTGTGCCTATTGTGCCGCACATGTTACATATCGCCACAAACGTCGGAGTGAGAGCAATAATTTTAGAGCCATTAATCACTGATAACACTAAACTGATGAGCAGTAAAAGCATGTTAACCGTCGCCTATGGGCGTTTTTTGCGATTTTACGGGCGCACGCAATTTTAAGGCTTGACATGTTTGGTGTCTATTTACCCAACGTGACCCCGACTTTTATGTTTTACTAAAAAATATGGGTAAGAGTAAATGTTTTATAACATAACGTAGGGAAACTTTTTTTTTTTTTTACATTTATGGTACTTTTTTCATTAGATAGTAAAAAATAAAATAACCCCCCGTGGGGTCACAAAAGAAAGCTCTACCTGTCCCCCAAAATTTTTAACATAAATTGCAAGGCTATGGTCCTGTCATGCTGACTGGTGACATTTTTGACTGACTGGTAAGACACCGTAAAATTTTTCAAGCCCTGTATACATATATTTATTATTATCATTTCTTTTATATTCTGACGGCGGCCCCTGTCAAAAAAAACAGAAAGGGCACCTCCCTGAAATAAGGTTTGGCAGGTTGGGATGTCTGTGTTTACATGCACTTTGAACTTGTTCACACTATGCCTGCTGAGTTGGGTTGATTTGCATAACTCAATGTAGGCTCAATGCAAGGGCAAATAATAATAACAATAATGTGTTTATCTATAATCTATTCACTCCGTACACGTGCTGTGGTGTGTGCAGTGTAAAAATGGAGCGAGCACACATTTTTAATGCAGCGCAACCAACATCACTGCATGTCATCCCATCGCACCATGTCGCAATGTGCCGCGGTGCATAGAATTAAACGCAGTGTAATTTTGTGACACTTTAATAAAGTTGAAAAATAACTTTTGTTTCTTAGTTTTAAATATGCTTTAAAGGGCTTGTTCACCACATCCTGCAGGATGGTGTGAACAAGCTCATTAAAGTGTATTTAAAAGAAAAAACTAAATGTAATATATTATAAGCTTACCAAATGTTTAGATGTGCCGGCTGCATTTGTTTTCTTTTTTTAGGCTTCTTTCCTTTAACTTCACCAGTAAGTCGGTTATATTTTACCTTACTTTACCAGGCCAAGATGTCCAGCAAAAGTGGTACTTAGGACATAGAGGCAAACTATTTAAAAGTTGGATTTTACTCATTTATGTTACATTTTATTCCAAAAGGAAATAAAAACTGTTGCTGTAAATGCTTTCAAAGTGTTAGCTGGAGTTCAGGTTTTAATTGGTTAGTCAAATCCATCTAAATGTGCAAGTCCGTCTAACACCACCCTCCCCACAGGGTGACATATTGCTGTGCAGTGGTGGCTCCATCACTCCTCCACGGAGTGGAGCCTCCCTAAGGGCTTGTCCACACGATGTCCGGACCAGATCTGCAGACCCGGTGTTCCAGTGAAAAAGAAACACACACACTACAGTCTCATGTTTTGTTTACTCATTTGTATCGAGATTGTAGTCCATCACAGGAGTGAGCTTGGATTGGTGACTACTTTAAAACACACTCAGGGACCATGGGGAACAAAAGTAGCCCCCTTCCAGAAGGAAGGACAGTGTCGGCACCAATTCAGAGATGATTTGAGGATCTACAGCCCAGTGATACACAAATAAGATACATTTTTGTTACTAGTTAAAGTACTTAAATGTATATTTAAGGGCTGGTGCTGACCTGAGCGATCTCGGGACGCACGTCCGAGACCATGCAATCGCGTGCGGCCGGAATGTACATGTACCTTTTTATTGCGATGCTCTGCTCTTTTTTTTTAGCCGCTATGGTGTTCAATTGCATTGGGGGGAATTGCTGTGGGAACACCTGCAACTGCCCAGCTCAACTGGGGTGCCTTAGAAAAGAATGGCACCACCAGAGTGATCATCGGTGGTGTGCGACTCCGTGACCACACGGCAATCCGCACGGTTTTGTGCACGATTGCCGCACGGTCAAGGATCGCACAAATGTGAACCTGGCCTCAGATTTAACTTCTGACTAGTGTAAACATGCGCTGCAGTCAAAATTGAAAAATCTGCATCTGACCAGACACATTTTACAGACGTACTTGTAAAGTTCCCGGGGAACTGGGTTTACACCAAGCCTAGGCTCATCACTCGTGTAAATCAAATCCGTAACCCAAAATAAAAAAAATCTGCATCTGACTAGATACATTTTACAGAAGTACTTTTGTAAACTTCCCGGGAAACTGGAGTTACACCAAGCCCAGGCTCATCACTCCTATAAACATGCGCTGCAATCAAATCTGCATTTACTAGATATCCTTCTACAGACGTACTTATGAAAAGATGCGCATGCGCGTAAATTACATTGAAAACAAAGCCAGTGTTCTAACGAAAGCTCCAACTCATCAAAATCTCCAACTACCTAACTTCCGGTGCTCATAAGACTGGAGCTCTGCACAGTTGCGGTGCGCATAGTGTGTTCAGAATACTCGTCGAGTTTCCCACCCGCTATTATTAAAATGCAGCTGTACAGAAGCTACGTCAGTCTTTGTGTTTTGCAGTCTAATGCCGTCTGGTCGAAATCTCCAGCTTGTAAATACCCGGCAGTGAGGTAGTTGGGAGATTTCGACAGCTTTGACCATAGGTGACATCTATATTCAAAGTTGTTCTATGTGCGGCGCCATCCGCTGTCATTTCAAGCACCCATCAATACCTTGGGATTTCCAGTAAGGAGTGCTACAAGATCTATGGACATTGGAGCTTTAGATAGAACA
This sequence comes from Nanorana parkeri, assembly GCF_000935625.1. Classification (NCBI taxonomy): domain Eukaryota; kingdom Metazoa; phylum Chordata; class Amphibia; order Anura; family Dicroglossidae; genus Nanorana; species Nanorana parkeri. Next base: position 2,280,691 of record NW_017306363.1, read on the forward strand.
CCGAATGTAACGGAAGAAGAATTTTACGTATGTGTGCTCAGTCATTTACGTCAGAACTTTTTGGCCAGAAAAAAAACAAACCATTCATATACGATCGGCAAATTCCTTACGGCCGTGTGCATGTCGCCTAAGATAAAATCGTTACATGCACATGAAATTTACCATGGGTTTTAAGTTTATCGGTCATCTTGTTGATTTGACGCTCCAGCCTGGCGTACCTCGCGAACTCGTCCATCATGTTAATACTGGAGAGCTCCTGTCTCATACTTTGAATGTCAGACCTCATTTGAGACTCCTGCTCTGCATCCTTCTGCAGTAACCTGGATAACTGAACAGAAGAAGACAGTCTGAGACAGAAGGCAACATTCAACCTCTCCCCCCTCGTCCCATGGAGTTTGTGAGCAAATACAACAAAAATCTGCAAACAACAAATCAGATCTCCATGATTAAAAATACAGAACATGTCAATGTCAGGATCATGTGCTTATTTCTACAGGCAAGCAGTGTGTGTGTGGCATCTTGGTGGCAGGAGCTGTCTTCTGTTGTCCTGATCACTTGGGACGAGAGCACCCTCCATATTTGTTTGTACAAAAAAAAAAAAAATGGCACTTTGCTGCACAGGCTGAGGAATCAGTGATGCTCAGTGTACTTTCTCTGACCCCCTGCAGATGGTCAGTATACATGGATCAGGGATTAATGCCAACATGCCATTCACATGCTTGTTGTTTTGGCTTTTTTGTTTGTTTTTAACCAGGTCATTCTACACAGGATTTATTATCTGTATGTCATATACACACACACACACAAAAAGGTTAACTAAGGTGAAAAAGAAGAGCGAATGGAGCTGAAAACATGGCACCCTGTAAAGAACACTGCGTGCCTCCAGCCATCTAGAAATACCTAATCAGCTTATGCTGGATCTGCATGACAGTGCAGGGCTATGGATGAGATTCAGAAATGTGATCTGTATTATTGTAATTAGAAATGGCCGATCGCACCCCCCTACTCCCCCCGGGGGGTTGTTGTTGTTGTTTTATTTGCACGTTGCTGCCCATGCTGGGGTTACTTACAATCGAGGAAAAGGTAGGAAGCTGGACTTTAAAGAGATTGCATACAAACACGGTGCTGAGCACCAGCAGCCACGCACAGCTCTCCGCCATGTTTTTTTTTCCCCCAGCCTGCGATCATCGCATCACACAAGGCAACACAATAGCAATCATCGAAACCCCACCCCTCGGGAGCTCCGAAAAGGGAGAAGGACGGGGCGAAAAGCGAAAGAAATCAGCGGCGCTCGGCCCCCGTGTGATCGTTTCTCGGCTTCCGCTTTATTATACGTTATGTTGTGACACGAGCGGAGCGGATACATTCGGATACATTGTAACACCTTTTTTCCCCGCGGCCCCTCCCCCTCTTTGGAACGTTTAGACAAGCCGATGGAACGTTGGGGGCAATCTGCTCGGGTCCGTGACGTCGAAGCGCGCCCCGGCCAATCAGCGAGCGCCGTTCTATTTACCACCAGCGATTCAAACAAACGTAAAAGGAGGAGAAAAAAAAAAACTTCCCAATGGAGGGGGAAAAAAATACCTAAAGCCGATTTACTATGACCCCCCCCCCAATTCCTAACAAGGAGGGAGGGGGGAAGGATAGGTTGACTGACAGGCTCGCCTACCCAGACAGGTGCCCGTGTTATGGTTTGAAAGGCGCTCTTTAGCCGCGACCGACCAATGGCGCCGCGGGAGGGGCGGGGCTAGCCATTGCCCCCGCCCCCTCAGGTCGAAGCGGTGAATAGATAAGAGGCGGAGGGATCCTATCCGGTTTGAACTAGTTCTCTTGCTGGCATATTAACCGCTTGCAAGCGCCGGGGATCGAGCTAGTCTTTGTGAGGACTCCATCTGCAGGAGGGAAAGGATTCCTCCGCTCTGTTTTTTTTCCTCCCCGAGCAAGCCCGGGCGTCCATTGCTGTGCCGGTTTAGGAATTTTAATTTTTTATTAGGATTTTAATTTTTTTGTTTTTACTTCTGCAAGCACAAAGCGATTAACATGCCGAAAAGAAAGGTAAGCGAATGAAAGCCATTGCAATTTGCGTTCGCGGCTTTTACCGCCTGTGAAACATCGCACCGTTCG
>NW_017306363.1:2282916-2283163 GCF_000935625.1 Nanorana parkeri
GGGGATTGGCGAATCTGGCCAATAGGAGAGCGCGCGGGAGCGCTGAGCTTTGTGACGTCACGGCTCATCAAGTTTCCCTCCGTGTGTGTGGTTGACCCTGGTTGGGGAGAAGAGGAGCTCTTGGCGCCATGGAGAGGGGGCATGGTGAGGAGGGGGGTGGGGCTGACAGCGCCATCAGCGCACTGCTTCTTATTTGTTTATAAAGCAGCTCACATTGTTAAAGCGCTCACACCCCCTTCCTCCTCCC
>NW_017306363.1:2283376-2313824 GCF_000935625.1 Nanorana parkeri
CCACCCCCCCTTCCTCTCATCTGGTCCTGTCTCCCTCTAGCGCCCTCTGGTGACAGGTGAGTTGCTGGAGGACTCTGAGTTGTTGCAGGGAAGTAGATTAGTAACTTCTCCAAGGTCAGCCCTGTGATGAATGTGATCGCCTTTCCCTGTGCTTGGATTTCATAGCTTTTCATTTGTCTTTTCAGGTGAACGCAGCCGAGGCCGGGGACGCCAAGGATGAGGTATGGAAAGTGCTGGATGTGCTGAGAGACAAAGATTGTATAACTTTGTATATCACGTGTGACATCAGGAACACAGGGTCTAACCTTTCTCATGCGTGACATCGGGAGCACAAAGAGTGTCCCCGTTTCTCATGCGTGACATCGGGAGCACAAAGAGTGTCCCCGTTTCTCATGCGTGACATCGGGGGCACACACCGTGCCCCCCCTTTCTCATGCGTGACATCGGGGGCACGCACCGTGCCCCCCTTTCTCATGCGTGACATCGGGGGCACGCACCGTGCCCCCCTTTCTCATGCGTGACATCGGGGGCACGCACCGTGCCCCCCTTTCTCATGCGTGACATCGGGGGCACGCACCGTGCCCCCCTTTCTCATGCGTGACATCGGGGGCACGCACCGTGCCCCCCTTTCTCATGCGTGACATCGGGGGCACGCACCGTGCCCCCCTTTCTCATGCGTGACATCGGGGGCACGCACCGTGCCCCCCTTTCTCATGCGTGACATCGGGGGCACGCACCGTGCCCCCCTTTCTCATGCGTGACATCGGGGGCACGCACCGTGCCCCCCTTTCTCATGCGTGACATCGGGGGCACGCACCGTGCCCCCCTTTCTCATGCGTGACATCGGGGGCACGCACCGTGCCCCCCTTTCTCATGCGTGACATCGGGGGCACGCACCGTGCCCCCCTTTCTCATGCGTGACATCGGGGGCACGCACCGTGCCCCCCTTTCTCATGCGTGACATCGGGGGCACGCACCGTGCCCCCCTTTCTCATGCGTGACATCGGGGGCACGCACCGTGCCCCCCTTTCTCATGCGTGACATCGGGGGCACGCACCGTGCCCCCCTTTCTCATGCGTGACATCGGGGGCACGCACCGTGCCCCCCTTTCTCATGCGTGACATCGGGGGCACGCACCGTGCCCCCCTTTCTCATGCGTGACATCGGGGGCACGCACCGTGCCCCCCTTTCTCATGCGTGACATCGGGGGCACGCACCGTGCCCCCCTTTCTCATGCGTGACATCGGGGGCACGCACCGTGCCCCCCTTTCTCATGCGTGACATCGGGGGCACAAAGAGTGTCCCCCTTTCTCGTGCGTGACATCGGGGGCACAAAGTGTCCCCCTTTCTCGTGCGTGGCATCGGGGGCACAAAGAGTGTCCCCCTTTCTCGTGCGTGGCATCGGGAGCACAAAGAGTGTCCCCCTTTCTCGTGCGTGACATCGGGGGCACACATCGTGTCCCCCTTTCTCGTGCGTGACATCGGGGGCACACATCGTGTCCCCCTTTCTCGTGCGTGACATCGGGGGCACACATCGTGTCCCCGTTTCTCATGCGTGACATCGGGAGCACAAAGAGTGTCCCCGTTTCTCGTGCGTGGCATCGGGAGCACAGAGTGTCCCCCTTTCTCGTGCGTGGCATCGGGAGCACAGAGTGTCCCCCTTTCTCGTGCGTGGCATCGGGAGCACAGAGTGTCCCCCTTTCTCGTGCGTGGCATCGGGAGCACAGAGTGTCCCCCTTTCTCGTGCGTGGCATCGGGAGCACAGAGTGTCCCCCTTTCTCGTGCGTGGCATCGGGAGCACAGAGTGTCCCCCTTTCTCGTGCGTGACATCGGGGGCACACATCGTGTCCCCGTTTCTCATGCGTGACATCGGGAGCACAAAGAGTGTCCCCGTTTCTCATGCGTGGCATCGGGAGCACAGAGTGTCACCCTTTCTCATGCGTGGCATCGGGAGCACAAAGAGTGTCACCCTTTCTCATGCGTGGCATCGGGAGCACAGAGTGTCCCCCTTTCTCGTGCGTGGCATCGGGAGCACAAAGAGTGTCCCCGTTTCTCGTGCGTGGCATCGGGAGCACAAAGAGTGTCCCCGTTTCTCGTGCGTGACATCGGGAGCACAAAGAGTGTCCCCGTTTCTCGTGCGTGACATCGGGAGCACAAAGAGTGTCCCCGTTTCTCGTGCGTGACATCGGGAGCACAAAGAGTGTCCCCGTTTCTCGTGCGTGACATCGGGAGCACAAAGAGTGTCCCCGTTTCTCGTGCGCGACATCGGGGGCACAAAGAGTGTCCCCCTTTCTCGTGCGTGACATCGGGGGCACAAAGAGTGTCCCCGTTTCTCGTGCGTGACATCGGGGGCACAAAGAGTGTCCCCCTTTCTCGTGCGTGACATCGGGGGCACAAAGTGTCCCCCTTTCTCGTGCGTGACATCGGGGGCACACAGCGTGTCCCCCTTTCTCGTGCGTGACATCGGGGGCACACAGCGTGTCCCCCTTTCTCGTGCGTGACATCGGGGGCACACAGCGTGTCCCCCTTTCTCGTGCGTGACATCGGGGGCACACAGCGTGTCCCCCTTTCTCGTGCGTGACATTGGGAGCACAAAGGGGAATGTATCAAAACTGGTGCAGGAAAAATCTTGAGCAGATGTGCACGGCAACCAATCAACTTCTCTCTTCAGTTTTAAGATTTGAAAATAAGAGAAGCTGATTGGTTGCCATGCACATTCAATAGTGTATCACATGGAATCAGGAGCATCCCTTTGTTTTCCTGAGTCCACATATGATATACAAGGATTCTAGCATTCTCTATAAACTCAGAAAAGCAAATTTGATAACGCTTTGTGTATCCCGTAAAGTTAGGAAAACGAAGTATCACTTTATTTGCTTGACTTTAAAAATGTACAGAGATTCTAGCAATATGTATACTCTGTATGTGCGCATACAAACAAATGTCACTGTGTATGTCATACAAACAAATGTCACTGTGTATGTCATACAAACAAATGTCGCTGTGTATGTCATACAAACAAATGTCGCTGTGTATGTCATACAAACAAATGTCGCTGTGTATGTCAAGTGATATTGGGAAGACAAAGGCTGTAGCACTTTTACTTTCTTGATTGTTATTTATTTTTTCTTGCAGCCCAAGAGGAGGTCGGCACGGTTGTCAGCTGTAAGTATTTTCCTAGAAGATGGAGACAGTAGGCTTAGTTTTGTCTAGCAAAACCTTTTAGGTTTTGGGTAGTGTTGAACTCTCTACCCTTTGCGCTTGGTAACAATTTACATCTAGGAAGGCGAGGGGGAAAATGCAACACTTTAAAATAGTCCCCAGAGCAAGTAAGGGGGGACTTTCCAATGGGAACACCTGTCTAAGTAGGGTAGTCGCCTCACTGTAGGAGACTTCCTGTTTTCGCTCTGGGACAGGAAGTTGACTATTTCCCCAATAGTACACAGACTCCTAAACCATAAAATTGCGGTGGGTTTGTCTTCCTTTGTCCAAAACTTAAACTTGTCTGTTGTCATTCCTTGAAGTGATGCTGATTTGTTATCAATGACCTTGACTCTAAAGTTCTGAAGTTAAAAATCAGATTACACAGATCTCCTTCAGCATACCACAGCACTGTTGGTATAATTCTTGCTCTGGGTTGCTGTAATTCCTCATAGTGGTCCAGCCTTCTCTCGGCCATTCTGACAAATAAGAGGTGATGAAATGCGGGGAGGATTTCCGCTCGCAAAATTGTGTGTAAATGTTCAATTCGGTTATGTGGAAAGTTCCTGTTCGCTTTGAATAATCAACCATGTGCGCATGCTTTTTACATGATTGAAGTGAATACTCACACTTGATTTTATATCTCTGAGTAAATCGGCCATTATGTATCGTAATACCTGAGATGAGGCTGGATCATTACGAGGGAAGTGCAGTAACCTATAGCAATGGTTATATGGGTAGGCAGTGAAGGAGATCTGTATAACCCAATCTAAGTGCAAGACTTGATGGCAAGGTCATTCAGTGTTGCATATAGGTTTACAGATTCAAGGACACAACAGAAGTAGTGGCTTTGAATCTGTATAAATGAAGCATGCTGCGCGCTCTTCTTCCCACTTTCAGGCTTGCGTGAAGTCAGTAATTGGCTTCCATGGCTGTATTATGGTTTTTGCACTTTGTAAAAATTGGGAGGTTGGGTGATATTGGGTACACTTTAAGGTTTGTATGTGTTGAGAAGGAAATCAAACTTTTTGTATCACAGCTTGTTGGTTTTGGGGGCAGAAATTCGTGTAATTAGAAAAGGGTGTGGAAGAGGAATCCCCAGAGATCATCCATTGTGAGTCAGCTTCTAGAAGCTGCACATCTGTAGGGATGCTGATGCAACTCCTTGTGCAGCACCTTCAGTATTGTTTGCGAGTGTAATGGTAACAAAGGAGAACCATGTGCAAGTATTGCCAACTCCTTTTTTGTTTTGGATAAGACTGGGAAGGTTTAGTACCTCTTGAGTTTACTTTTCTGTCTCGGTAAAAGCAGCCTCCTTTATGTCCTGGTGACCATTATCACGGAGACCGAAGTAGTAAATTCCAAAACTTGGTAAAAGAGGTAAGGGTAAATCTTCTGAATACATCTGTTCATGTAACAACCACCCTCAGTTAAATTGCTCTTTGTAGAGATTTCCTTGGAACTTCCTGTAGCACCTCCTAGAACAGGAATCAAATGGGAATCTCCCTACCCGATTGTAGTACCAAGTATAGCCAGTCCTCGATCAAGTTAAAAGCAGAGTAGCACTGTTGACTGCTTGTAAAGTGCAGGGATAAATGAGTTTGTGTGTGACCAGCTGCTTGTTTAACAAAGGAGCAAATGTTTATGAAGTGTGTTCTTATCCTTTAATATATTGTATGTAATATTCAGTCCTGGCATGTACAGTCCAGATTTGCTTTTAAATGTTTAAACATTTTTTTCTTACAGAAACCAGTTCCTCCAAAGTCTGAGCCAAAGCTCAAAAAAGAAAAGGTTGTTGCAAAGGTGAATAAAAGTTTACTGCGGTGTGATCATCGTAATGTATTGTCAGCCAGCCTAGTGGTTTCGTTCTCGTCTCGAAATAAAACAATTTTTAGTCTTGATAGGGGACTGCCTATGCCCATGGTTGTGGTCTGTTGCAGGGGGAATAGATTAGTATCAAAAGCCACTTTGAGCAACAGGATTGGTGGCTGTGTAGTGAAGAGATTTTGATGAAGAAATTCCATTGTGGCTGTTGTATAGTTTGTATGGCTTCTTGTCTGCAAGATTCAGACTAGAAGTTATAAATGAGTACACTGGTAAAAGGGTTTAAAGGAGAACTGAGGCGAGTGAAAATCACTCATCCTCATAGTTCTAGCTGACGTGTGACCAATGAAACTGTCTCACGTCGGCTCAATAGATCGGGAAGTGAGCGAACACACACCGTCGCTCGCTCACTTCTCGATCCTGTCCCTTCAGAGAACTGTCACTGACAGCTCCCTGCAGGGATTCCCCTGTCCGATCCTCCAGCGGGGAGGGGGGCGGGTACAGCTGGCTCTGCCTCTAGATCCGTCTCGGTATACCGCAAGCTATACTGGGCATTGGGTGACAGGAGAACACTAATTTGTTTTCTCCCATTACCCTTAGGAGAACTATGAGGGAAAACACTGACCCCCATAGTTCTCCTTTTTAACGTGACAAAACTGAGCTTGTAAACAAGTTGAATCCTTGACTTTTTTTTTTTTTAATAGAGCATCATTAAGGGCAAACATTAGCAGACTGTCATACTGCAATGCTATCTGGATAGACTGGCCTGCGAAGATACGAACGTAGTTACATTAGAATAGTATGGCTATACATGGGGGGAGGGGCGTGTTTTAAAATGTCTTGGTGCAAAAAAAGGAATCTGGGGCAAGGAATTTGCATTGGTGTGAGATTAGTGGAAAAGGCATAAATATTACCCCAAATAGGGGAATAAAGTCTAGCTTTGGGGAAACAGAAGTAGAACATAGGGCGACAAAGTAACTTCTCCAAACTAGTGACTTGTCAGTAAGTGAGGGGAGAACTCGGAGGTGCTTTCAACTCCTGTGTGTAATAGTTAAGGAGCAAAAGTGCTTCTAAAGGCCGTCAAACCTGATTACTTTTTTTTTTGCACACAATAGGATGTATTCTGGTTTAACTGATATGAAATAGAATTCATGTGTGTTCAGGATTACATTTGGAATATAATGCTATAGAACAAGCTTCAGCACTATATGGCATAAATGTTGTAGCTTAGTATTAAGCAACAAGCCGTTTTTAGCTGCTGTAAAAAGTCCTGGCTTGCTCTGTCTTCATGACTATCCCCTCATGCTGGGGCTAGTAGTTCACGGGAGCAGGATCTGTCTGTTGCACAAGCAGAATGCAGGAACATCTGGCTTCTCTTAGGTGGGAGCAGGGGACCTCTTGCTGCTAATGTAGAACACATGTTCATGTTGCTGCTTTTTCTTTAAAGGAAAAGTCAGAAGAAAAAAAAGTTCCAGCAAAGGGAAAGAAAGGTGCTAAAGGCAAACAGACTGAAGAAGGTAACAAAGAGGAGACTAAAGATGACGTGCCATCTGAAAATGGAGAAACAAAGGACGATGAGGTTGGTGTTTTAGAATGGAGCTTTCTCTTATAGAATCTCTGCTCTAACACTTTATGGTGGTGTAAATTAAACATTTATTACAGTGCTAGATCATGTAAATCCTGAATGTGTTTTCTACTTTTACAGAACTAGTGATTCTGATGTGTTTTCAGGGGCTGTGGTAGTAGAAGCCTGACTGATAAAAACTTCAAATGGCTTCCTGATCAGCACCTTCCACAATCTCTCAGTGCTTTGTACTGTCAAAGGTATCTTAAGTGAGCACTGCTTATAATTATGGACAATCTGTAGATATCTTTTTAGAATAAATGACTGGTGTAGTCCAAGTGAAGCTGTTAGGGCTCGTTCACAGCATAGGCAGTGGGTTCCGGTCAAAATCCGACCAACGCTGTGGTCAGCTCACTTTTTTGCTTGGCTGGAGGGGATGTGGCCGGCCATTGAAGTGAATGGCACCGTAAACACGCCCTGCAGCCGCAATGCGATCGCCCGCACATTGTGCCTGCAGTGTGATCACAATAGTGCTTGCTGCATATTGATCGCACCGCAGGCACAACGTGCCTTGCGATCGCATTCCAGCCGGCAATCTGGTAACTCCCTGTTGAAATCAGAAACTGAGGGAACGTAAAGTTCTGGTCTTGCTCAGAGCTGCCACTACTTGGGGATTATGTTCTTGTGTCTTATAGTAAATCCTGCATACACGCAGTTGGCATAAGCCTCTTAACCGCTATTACATCCTATAAAATATCTGCTACAATAGTGTGCTACCGTTGTACATAGTACTGCAAGTCATTTGCTTGCACATACTCTTCACGTGGCATTGCCTTGAAAATTGAAGGCAGCCGCACTGCATGGTGTGGACTGTCATAAGGCTATACTGGTAACTACCTCTCCAGCTGCTTTGGAAGTACAAGAAAAAGCATGTCCTGTCAACCAAAAGTTCAGGCGGCTAGAATAGGGTGTGCTGCCACTTGTATTCTACAACTTGTTTTGATGGTTTGCACATGACACCTTCCTAGGTAATGGAATTGACTCTACAAAGTACTAAGAAGAAAGTGGTAGATTAGTGGTAACTGGCAGGTGCAAGGTCTTCATGAGCTCTTCTAGCTGATGCTATACAGTGGTACCTCAGTTCACAAACTTAATTCCACGATTCTAGTCAGGAACCAAATTGGTTGTGAACCAAATCAAACTGATCAGACCACGATCTTGACTAGAGGAAGCCACCACCATGTGTTAGAGCAGGGAAGATGGGCGCGGTTGTGTTCATCACCCGATGCGGAGTTCATGAACGGAAGCAAAATTTTGCCAAACTTCCTGTTTGCAAACAGAAGCGTTTGCAGCAGATTTACTCGGTTCAAGAGATTTGGCTTTTTGCAAATTTCCAGAAAGATTCAACATGTGCTAGATAAGTGACTGGTTGTCTTCAGTGATGTGTATTTCTTTGTACTCGCACATGAAATTAATTTGTCTTTTTTTTTTTTTTTGTTCTAGGCCCCAGCATCTGACGGAGGCGACAAGGAATCGAAGTCTGAATAACCTACATCTTGTTCCAAGTCTTTTATCAGTGGTTCCTGTACCTCCCTTGTACAATTCAGAGGAATATTTTTATCAACTATTTTGTAAATGCAAGTTTTTTAGTAGTTTAATTCTAGAAAACACATTTTTAAAATAGGAGGGAATCCCACCACGTCTTTTGTTAATTGTTCTTATTTTTTTAATACACGCTTGATTGGAAAGCCCATTTTTTTTTTTTTTAAAAAGGTATCAAGTGTGAAGTATTTTACTGTGGAGCACAAAAAAAAGGTTAATTCCATGGCTGTGTTGTGATAAGATGGTTCAAAGAAAATCTTTCACCTCATTTTCTGATCTCTGCCCATTGATCTCGCTTGCGGGCCAAGTCAGAAGGCAAGGCCTGGATTTTGGTCTGATAACGGTTTTCAAAAGCTTATTTTTTCCTCATGTCTTAACAGTTAAATTGTTCTCTGTACCCATATTGTCTTGCGTACAATTTTTACATCCTAATAAAAGTCCCCAGGTGATGGATTTCCCTCTGAAAAATTGTGTACTTATCTGTGATGTTACCATTTTTCCTATTTTTTATTTTTTTTGGGGTAGTGGTATTTTATTTTCAGTATCTGTGTAAAAGTGCTGTGAATCTTTTTGAAAAAAAAACTTCGAGTGTGTAGTGAGTGTGATGTACTGGGAAGCTTAAACATTTAAAAATAATTAATAAGCGGTTAAAATGTCAACCACGTCACTCCCAGGGCGGCTGCATTTTTAATTTTATTTTTTTGTTTGGTATCTATTCCCATCATCTCCTTTTTACAGAGAATGGGGTTAAGCTAACCGCATCAGAGATACTGGTACGAGGGGTGCTTTGTGTTAATTTTTTTTACAAAAAAATAAAAAAATCCCAACTTGTCCTTTGAACCTCAAGTTGGGAAGCCGCTAGGGTTTGTTTGGATTCTGACTTTAATTTTGACTACATGTTTTTATTCCTAGATTTCCAATCTACTAGAGTTTAAGGAAACAATGTACAGATTGTTCATAGTGTCTGTGTACTGATCACCAAACCAATAAAACCTGGTTGAAAAAAAAAGTAAAGTAACTTTTTGGGTTGTGAACTCTGATTTCTAAGATTAAACAGGAGGTAATATGCATATGAAAATTGCACTACTAGAACCGTCACATTTACATGGAGCTGAAAGGTTTACTTCATACAAAGCAAAACTTAAAGAGAACTATGGGGCTAAGTGGTTTCCCCCCATAGTTCTCTTAAGGGTCACGGGAGGACATATACTAACCTCCTCCTGTGACCCAAAGCTCAGTATATTTTATGAAAACTACAGCTCGTGGTATACTGAGGTAGCTGGGATGGATCCCGACAATACAGTTGAGATCCACCCAGCTGTGTGACAATTGGTGCTGCCTATCTAGGAGGCAGAGCCAGCTGTGCCCTGCCCCCTTTCCTTCCTCCAGTCAGCGTTGGAGGATTGGGGAGCAGGGAGGTGTTCGCTCACTTCCCGATATGTTGAGCTGATGTGTGACTGCTTGCCTAATGAGGGAGTGATTTTTCACTCCGCATAGTTCTTGAAGTGTCCATACCTTGCTGATGGGGGGGGGCGCTCAGCACCCACAGAACTGAGGATTTTTATGCTGGCTTTAACATGCTAGTTGCCATCAGGCTCGTGCTTTTGATTCACACTAAAGTTGCTGACCTGGAACAAGTATAGAAATAAGTAATTTGTAAGCTGCAAATCCTGAAGAAATGTAAAGCCAGGCCTCATTTTTCTAGAGACAAATAATGGTAGTGTAATACTTCACAACAAAGATCATGAACACATTCTGAACTAGTAGTAAGAACTTCAGAACGAGTCTTCATTCACCTCTAGAACTGGCCGTACACCAATATATTCAACCTGCAGGCTGAACCAAGAATAGATTTCTTAAACACCTGTGTTAATCTAGGAATCTTCCACTGTCGGAATACCTGAACAGAGCCAGCAGCTCATTGGCTGCTGGCTCCTTCAATCAGCTGATGGAAGGGTGCCAACAACGGCACCCACTGCAAATTTACATTTTGGCTGGTTCATCAACCGCCCAAAATTTGCAGTGTATGGCCAGCATAAGGCTTCATTCGTCCTTGTGTTCTTATACAGAGATCCATCTGTAAAATCTGTCAGGCTAGATGCCTATAATGCAACGCATGTAGCCAATGAGATTTCTGCAAATTAGTGTTTTGACATTCAAATCCATTCCTAGAAGCACCTGGAGTCTATGTTTTCTACATGCATCTAAACGCAAGGTCGGAAAAGATCCATTGGATGCAAATGTGTTCCTAAAACCATTTTAAATGCATCTCATCGCACCTTGTGGGAGTGTAGCCTAACTAGAGACATTGTGGAGAGATTGATCTTCAATGTTTTGTACATTGCTGCTGTTTTTGGGTAAGATCTCAGCGGCCTGCCAGTCCTCGAACACAAATAACCAACAGGAGTTTGTAGGCCAATAGGAATGGAATAAAACCAACTCTTGGAATCCTTGTGATTAACTTCCTATAAGTGGCTAGAGATGTCTGCAATGGTTTGGTTTAAAGCTCTTGTATTGATTTATGTGATTGGGTTAATGTCCACTTCAGGGAAGAACACCTTTTTAGGCAATTGGAGCTTGCCAGTTAATTCCTTTGCTTTAATTCTTGCAAATGGTGTATTTTGTTTGCGGTATACTGAGACGCTGAATCGGATCCTGACAATTATGTCTGGATCCGCCCAGCTGCGTGAGTGACAGCTGGCTCTGCCTATCTGGAGGCAGAGCCAGCTGTACCCGCCCCCTGTCCAATCTGCCAGTCAGCGCTGGAGGAGCAGGGAGGGGGGAATCCAGCCACTCCCCTGTCACGGCAGAGAGCCGTGACAGGATCGAGAAGTGAGCGAACGCCGGTATGTGTTCGCTCACTTCCCAATCTACTGAGCCGACCTGTGACAGTCTCATTGTCACAGGTCGGCTAGAACTATGAGGTGAGTGAAAAGCACTCCCCTCATAGTTCTCCTTTTAATTAGGTTTCCTCAGCATAGTGGGAGTTGATGAAGGCAGTGCTGCTGCCGCCTAAGGGAAGTGGTCATCCCTGAAGGAAGTTCTCTGTAGGAACTTGCATGGTTTTCATGTAATAAGGTGTATTTGTTACAATGCAGCAACTTGGTACGAAGCATTGGCGGTGTGTTGCATCACTGCATAGGTAATTGAAGAGTGAAAGTGCTTATTCTAACACTTTGTACTTAGCAAGCTCACCCACCCCCTCATCAGATGCACACTTGCCTGGCTCTGATAGCCGTGGCCTCCAGTGATTTGTTTTCATCCTGGATACATTTGTGCATTTAAGTCCCATAGATATCTATTGGACAGGTTAAAAAAAATTATATAAAGCTGCATGCATGTTGTTTGCCTCTTGGTGGTGTGACTGGGCCCTAACAGCAGAATGAATTGTACAGGATTTATATAGTGCCAACAGTTTGTGCAGCAATAAAGGGAGACTGTAAAGTTACAATTCAATCAAGACGAGAGGGTTAGGAGGACCCTGATCATGAAAGCTTTTAGTCTTTAAGGCACAACACAGGTAAAAACTAGAGGTGCACCGAAATAGAACAAATTGTCAGGCTGAAACCTATACAGAAAATGTTTTTATTTTAATTTTTAAAATTGTTTTAAATATTTTATAAAAAAATGTTTTAAAATGTATTCATTTATTATTACATATTTTTACTTTTAAGGGCTTCGGGGAAATATTGGGGGTCTAAACAGACCCCTGATATTTCCCTTTTAAAATAGAAAAAGAGATTGAGGACACAGAGTCCTCAATCTCTTATTTTTCTGTATCCCCAGTTATCAATGAACAGGAATGCTGAGTGTTCCTGATCATTCATAACATGAGGACAGAGTATGTTTACTATAACCACAATTATGCATGAACAGGAGGAGATGTAGATCACTCCCATTCATTCATAATTGAGGATATAGTACACATACCAGGTCCTCAATTATCTACAAACACTCAGCGATCACTGAGTGTATGTAGCCTGCTCTCCTCTCTGACACGCTGTCACAGGAGGCTGAGTGAGCCGTGGGAGAGGAGAGCCCAGCCTCCTGTGACAGCGCTGTCTCTGCCCCCACACCGCTCTGCCAACCTGTGATAGGAGGCTGAGCGGTGTGGGAGGAGAGACACCGGCCGCTCACCACTTTCTCTCCTCCCCGCTGGGACACAGAGCAGCACCCAGCGGGGAGGAAAGAAATCACGGATGCGCCGATGTATCGGCAGGAAAATGGCAGTTTCGGCATTTAGCCAAAAGTGTCATTGTCAGCCGATATGTTTTGGTGGCCGATATATCGGTGCATCCCTAGTAAAAACTGCGTAGATCAATAAAAGTGCAACTCTTCGGCTGAGGCGGGATCAGCGCTCAGGATTGCAGGCAGACCAAATAGGAGATAGATGGACAGATTGGGGTATGGAGTGCCAGAGGATTTAACCCTTTCGCTGCCAAGCCCTCCGGAACATTTTTCAAATCAGCTGGCCAAGCCATTTTTACTGAAAGTGGTAGCATGGGAGGAGGTGATAAGGGAGCAAGGGACAAGCCAAAAGGGGTTGTTTGGGTGACCTTTTCGCACAAGGCTGGTGGTGTAGCTCCGGTAAGAGTTGTGGATTGCTTTTGTATATTTAATTTTATTCAATGGGTAAGCAGAAGCCAGAGGAGGGATTGGCAGAGAGGGGTGGTGGACACAGCGGTTGGTAAGGGTGGATGAGTTGGGCAGCACTCATGATAGAATTGGAGGAATAACCTGTGTAGAGGCAGGCCAACAGGAAGGGAGTTGCAATAGGTGTGACAAGCCTATCACCTCTGATCTGTGCAGCTTGCAGAGCTAGACCAAGAGGTCAGAGAATCCTGGGTTCCCCTGAATCAGTGCAGCAGCTGGAGAACATCAAAACACAGATTTGGAAGTATGCATGCACTATTTTTAATCAACTTCTGTTTTAAAGATGAACACCAGACAGGCTTTTTGTTTAACAAATTAAAAGGGGGAAAATAAATCACCTCCCGATGTTTGTTAAATGTACTTTGGAAACAGAATCCAGAGCTGCAGGGATGAGGGATGCGGCTGTGACACTGAAGGACTCCAGCCCCATACCAGCATGGTGCTCTCCTTCTCAATCCATAAACACAGAGCATAAGTGTTCTGTGAATGGACGAGGGGAGATCTAGTTGTACATCCTTCCACCCGCCTTGTCCATTCACGTAACGCCTTGTATTTTGTGAAAATAATACAAAGCTTTTTGTATTTAGATGAGAGGAGGAGACGGGTTTTCAACGTGAGCCCTTCACTGTCACAGCCATGTCTCTCATTTCCAGCACTGCCTGGAGTAAGCAGGATTATTATTATTATACAGGATTTATATACCGCCAACAGTTTGCGCAGCACTTTACAATATAAGGAAGACATTACAATTCAAGACAAGATGGTAAGGAGGGCCCTGCCCCTGAGGTCTTACGATCTAAAAGGGAGGGGCCAGTGATACATGAGGTGGTAGCTGTGTGGGGATGAATTGTTTGAGAAAACGATAGTTCAGTGGTTATGTTGAGGTGGGATAGGCTTCCCTGAAGAGATGAGTCTTAAGGGATCACCTAAAGGCAGTCAAGGTGGGCGACAGACAGACAGGTTGGGGTGAAGAGTTCCAGAGGATGGCAGAGACTCTAGAGAAGTCATGGAGGCGAGCATGGGAGGAGTTGATGAGGGAGCTGGAAAGCAGAAGGTCTTTTGAAGAGCGGAGGGGACGTTTAGGGTGATACTTTGAGACCAGGTTTGAGATATAGCCGGGGGTCAGAGTTGTGGATGGCTTTGCAAGTGGTTGTTAATATTTTGAATTTTATCCTTTGAGCTATTGGAAGCCAGTGTAGGGATTGACAGAGGGGGATGGAAGTCAGTGCAGGGATTGACAGAGGGGGGGTTGCAGACACTGAGCGGTTGGTTAGGAGCCAGTGTAGTGCAAGGCCAATGAGGAGGGAGTTGCAATAGTCAAGACGAGATATAACAAGGGAGTGGATGAGTAATTTTGCGGTGTTATTGGTGGGGAAGGGGCGTATTTTGGAGATGTTACGAAGGTGAAGGCGGCAGGATTTGGATAGTGATTGGATGTGGCGAAGAACGGTGAGGTCCGAGTCAAGGATGACACCTAGCACCTTTGCATGGGGGGAGGGCTGGATAGTTGTGTTATCAATCTCAAGGGAAAAGTTTGGGGAAGTTGCACGGGGCGGGAGGAAATATCATGAGCTCAATTTTTGAAAGATTGAGTTTTAAGAAGTGTTGCGACATCCAGACGGATATGTCAGTTAGTAGATTAGTGACACGAGAGGACATAGAGGGGGAGAGTTGTGGAGTAGAAAGATAGACTTGAGTGTCATCGGCATAGAGATGGTATTGGAAGCCATGTGAGGTTATTAACTGACCAAGGGAGGAGGTGTAGATAGAGAAGAGAAGGGGTCCAAAGACAGAAAGAGGAAGAGGAGGGGAGGAGTTAGATTTGTAGGTGACACTAAATGAGCGCTTAGAGAGGTAGAAGGAGAACCACGAGAGAGCAGAGTCTTGAAGGTCAAGCGAGTGGAGTTTTCTGAGGAGGAGCAGGTGGTCAACAGTGCCAAAAGCAGCAGAAAGGTCTAATAGCAAGAGTAAGGAATAGTGGCCATTGGTTTTAGCTGTTATTAGGTCATTAGCGAGTTTTAGGAGGACGGTTACAGTGGAGTGTATGGGGGTAAAAGCCGGAATGTAAGGGATCGAGAAGGTTGTTATCAGTGAGGTGGCGGCTCAGGCGGCTGTAGATAAGGCGTTCTAGGAGTTTGGAGATGAATGGGTGTAAGGAGATTGGTCTTAGATTGTTGATGTTGGTATGGTCCAGTGAGGGTTTTTTGGGTATTGGGGTGACTAGCGCATGTTTTAGAAGGGAGGGAACGATGCCAGTAGAGAGTTACATAGTTACATAGTATTTGAGGTTGAATAAAGACATTAGTCCATCAAGTCCAACCTATTAGGATCTCATTCTAGGAGTACCTGTACCCCTGTATATTACCTGTACCCCTGTATATTACCCGTACCCCTGTATATTACGGTCCCTTAAGAAATCGTCCAAAAGTTTCTTGAACAATTCCACATTATTTGCTGAAATCGCCGCCTGTGGCAGTGAGTTCCAGACCCTAACTGATCTTACTGTGAAGAACCCCCTTCGCCCCTTGTGCTGGAATTTTTTTTCCACCAATTTTAGGTGGTGGCCTCTAGTTTTTGTAATGGAGTTAATTTTAAACAGTTTATCGCTAATGTTGCTACCACCATTGAACATTTTGTACATGGAGATCATATCCCCCCTTAATCTCCTCACCTCCAATGTGAACATGTTTAAATTTAGTAGCCTCGTCTCGTAGCTCTGGTCCTCCATACCCCTAATTAGTTTGGTTGCCCTCCGCTGGACTTTTTCCAACTCAAGGACATCTTTTCTTAGTACTGGTGACCAGAACTGGACCGCGTACTCCAGATGAGGTCGAACCAATGATCTATAATGTGGCAAAATTATAGACTTGTCCCTGCAATAGATCCCCTTTTTAATACAGGACAAAACCCTGCTAGCTTTGTTTACAGCAGCCTGGCACTGCAAACTACCTTTCAGTTTGTGGTCTACAATGACCCCCAAATCCTTCTCCATTTCTGACTTCCTAGCGGCATACCCATAATTGTATAACCCATTTGTTTATTTTTAATTCCAAAGTGCATTACTTTGCATTTATCGACATGAAACCTCATCTGCCACATTAATGCCCACTCCCCTGTTGTGAAAGATTCAAAATGTAAGTAAGAGAATGTAGGATAGAGCAAGAGGGTGACCGAAGTAGCGGTGAGGGAACTGGGTCCAGGGGGCAAGTGGTGAGGTGGGTGTCAGAGAAAAGCTTTTTAACTTACAAGTGTGATGGAGGGTCTGGTACGTGAATAGGGGAAGATGACTGGGCAGTGGCGATCTGATCCTGAATTATATCTATTTTGTTTTAGAAATGAATGGCAATGTCCTGGGCAGTGAGTGAGTTAGTGGGTGGTGGCGGTGGAGGACATAGTAGAGGTCGGGATGAGAGTGTGTTAATGAGAGTGACAAAATAAGTCTGTTTGGCAGCACAGAGGGAGGAATTATATTTCGTGAGGGCAGCTTTATACAGGGTGAAGTCTTGCAGAAGTCTATAATCAATAGTGCTAATATGTTGCGCTCGGTATACTAATCATCTAAATCCAACACCAACATTCATATGTAAATAAATTATTAAATAAACCTGTGCGATACTTGATTGAAATTGATGATTATTGTTGTTCGGTAAATCAACCTTTATGTGCAATCGCAACTGTGTGTTATGTGTCAGTGGATGAGAAAAGGCAAGTCCGTTTGTTCATCCACTACAACGCAAATGTATTTGAATTAGTAAATGAATAAAAAGTGGTTGATTATGTGAGTGAAATTTGTGTGTAGAGAAAACAGTGTATCGTGAGCCGGTGGGCGACAGAAACACTTAGATTTGTTCGTCCACTGGTATATCGTGAAAGCCGTGAAAAGGTGTATTGACTATTCAGGGTCCTTCCTTCATTAATATAACAGTGTTTATATCATGAAATATGACTTTGTGACAGTGTCTGCCAATGGATTGTTAAACGTGATCGATCAATTCATTCTGTGCCGATTATATAAAGCATTCACCTAGAGTAGGTGTAAATTCAATTATAGATGGGACAATGAAGGGGACCTGTCCTTGCACCTCTCCAAGAAGCTGGATGCATTCATATAAATGCCGAGATCTACAAAAGGAGTCGGCGCCCATAAGCAACCCCAGAACTGGGGTATACTTATAACTGAGAAACTAAACAAAAATGGGTCAATCTGCTGTCAACCCAATTCAGTCCTCACATAAGGTCAGTCCCTATGTCAATTCAATACAGTCAAACAGTCCTCTGCTTCACCCCAACTGTAGATAGTGATGTGTGGGGGATGTTTATTACTTATCTGTCCTTCTGGATTTCACCTAGGGTTGCATGATTGAAAGATGAATACGTTTCAGAAGAGTCTCTTCAGTAATCCCTTGTAATTATGGCGTATCATCCATTTGTCCAAAAAGCCGGGTTGGACGCCACTCTCTCCTTCCCCTCCGGTTAACCCTTCTTGCACCGCAGCGATATCCGTCCACCGGGGTTTTCAAAAACAGGATAAGGGAAAAAGAAAAGGAAAAATCCCTAAGTGCAGCGATTTTAAAACATTTATTTCAAACCAAAATTTCCGCACTTACAAGAACAGAGAATTTAAAAACATTGAGCGGTAGGAACACTCAGCCATACAAGCCTTCTGGTCTATATGAGACGGAGACAGAGCCGGTATTGCCCTTGACGCGTTTCGTCGTTTCGGGACTTTCTCAAAAGGGGGGGGGAAGTCTAGATTTTCGCCACAGTCGGTCAAGAGCACGGCTATGTCGTTTTAGATGTCTGGTTTCTTTCGTTTGCCACGGTTGTAGTTGACGAGGTCGAAGTCTGTGTCTAGTGAGGGGAGCCAAAGTGCCTAGGGAGGATGAGAGTGAGCTGATGTAGACAGAAGTAGCCAGGTCAGGGCAGGATAAGGGTGAGATTTTGTCATAGAGGTGGTCAGTAGCAGAGAAGAGAAGGGTCCAGGTGGCGAAGGTTTCTTAGGGTTATAGCGCGCCGTGTAGGGGGATTGAGGGTTGGGGACAGGGTGAGTGTGAAACTGACAAGGTTGTGGTCAGGGAGTTGGAAAGGGGTGTTGGAGAGGTTGCAAGGAGTGCATAGGTGAGAGAAAACGTGAGGAGGAGTCTGTGTCCATTGTGTTAGGTCAAAAGAAGGTCACAGGTCGGATCAGTAGATCGGGAGGTGAGCGAACACATACCGGCTTTCGCTCACCTCTCGATCCTGTCACGGCTCTCCGCCGTGACAGGGGAGGGGCTGGATTCCCCGCTCCGATCCTCCAGCACTGAATGGCGGAACGGACGAAGGAGGGGGCTGGTACAGTTGGCTCTGCCTCTAGATAGGCAGAGCCAGCTGTCACTCACGCAGCTGGGCGGATCCAGACATAATTGCCGGGATCCGCTTCAGCTGCGGCGTCTCAGTATACCGCGAGCTGTAGTGACATCTACTGATCCACTGATTGTCGGGATCCGCTTCAGCTGCGGCGTCTTAGCGGTATACTGAGCCTAGGGTGACGGGAGGACGCTAGTTTGTGTCCTCACGTTACCCTAAGGAGAACTATGGGGAAAAGACTTAACCCCATAGTTCTCCTTTAAGAAATTGAGTGGAAGCTGGGGAGTTAATGTTAGTAGCAATGTTAAAGTCACCAAGAATGATAGTGGGTATTTCTGAGGAGAGAAAGTAGGGTAGCCAGGCAGAGAAGTCATCCACAAAGCGAGATACCGGCCCAGGTGGCCGGTATATAACAGCAATCCTCAGCGAAATTGAAGAGAATAGGCGAATACAGTGGGTTTCAAAAAAGGAGAGTGGTAGAGAGGGAGGTGAAGGCAGAACTTGAAAAGTGCATTGTGGGGATAGAAGGATTCCCACTCCACCTCCTTTCCGTCCATTGGGTCTGGGTGAGTGAGTCCAGTGGAGACCACCATGGGAGAGGGCAGCAGGGGAGGCAGAGTCGGATTCCTGAAGCCAGGTTTCAGTGACAGCAAGCATGTTAAAGGAATTGGAGATAAGAAGATCATGGACAGCGGTGAGTTTGTTACAGACAGAGCGGGCATTCCAGATGGCACATGAGAAGGAAGGACTGGTTCTAGGAAGCAGGGGAATAGAAGTCAGGGTGCGTGTATTGCAGCTGTGGCCAGGGGAAAGGCCGTGTTGGTTTAGATACAAAACAATGGATTCTAAAGTAAACTGGACACAGCAAAGCATTTAAATCACAAGAGGAAACGTTTCCCCTTATTACCGTATTTGCCAGCGTATAAGACGACCCCCTAATTTTTCAGTTAAAACATAGGTTTTGGGCTATACTCGTCGTATAAGACGAGTATAGCCCAAAATAATGTTTAAACTGCGCTAATGACCCCAGTGCACCCCATGATTTTAGACCACCCCACAGCATCCTGTCTCATCTAGTGACTCCAGTGCACCCCAGAGCATCCTATGTCACCTAGTTGCCCCAGGGCACCCCTATGCACAGCATACTGTGTTCTCTAGTGACCCCAGTGCACCCTGTTGTGTCCTGTGACTCATGTGCACCCCAAAGTATCTTCTCATCTACTGACCTCCCACTAATCTGTCAGCCAGCTGGATGTGCGTTAATACTGTATGTACGGTAGCTTCGGGTACATACAGTATACCATGCTGAGCCAATCACGGCGAGCGATGTATTCTATTAATGAATACAAAGCCTGCTCGGATTGGCAGAGGCTGTGTACATCGATGACCTTGATTGGCTCAGCGCGGTATACTGTATGTAGCTGCAGCTACCGCATTACCGCACATCCAGCGGGCTGACCGATTAGATTGTATACCCGGCGTATAAGACGACCCCTGATATAAAAAGTCGTCTTATACGCCGGCAAATACGGTAATAAGAAAAGTCCGTGGCTGGAGTTCAGGTAAACTACTGATGCTAGATGGCTCAAGAACAGCTTTGCCCATGCAGGGTCCACTTTGTGGCTTGCCCCCGCAGCATTTCCTCTACTTCCTTTTGTTCTCTCATTGACATTCCTAGTACCTTTAGTGTGTAGAGCATCTGGGAATATGGAAGCTGCCATTGTGGACTTGTAATTAAAGTGACACTAAACTCAGGAGTTAAATCTTACAAATGCATTCAGATATCCTAAATATTACCAGAAATGTATCTTATTTGTGTATCACTCGGCTATAGATCCTCCAATCATCTCTGAATTGCTGCTGACACTGTCCTTCCTTCTAGAGCAGGGGTCTCAAACTCAATTCCTTTGAGGGCCACTCGACAACATTTTTTCTCCCATGGGGGCCGCTCGCCAAATTTCAAACTTTTTCAGCCTCATAGTTCGAGCCGACGTGTGACAATTAAACTGTCACATGTCGACTCAATAGATCGAGAAGTGAGCGAACGCATACCGTCGCTTGCTCACTTCTCTACCCTGTCCCTGCAGAGAGCCGTGACTGTCAGTCACGGCTCCCTGCAGGGATCCCCCCCCCTCCGATCCTCCAGCGCTGACTGAAGGAACGAACGGGGAGGGGGCGGGTACAGCTGGCTCTGCCTCTAGATATGCAGAGCCCGCTGTCACTCACGCAGCTGGGTGGATCTCGACAGTAATGTCGGGATCCATCCCGGCAGCGGCGCTCTCAGTATACTGCGAGCTGTAGCTCGCGCTATACTGAGCTTTGGGTCATGGGAGGACGCTAGTTTATATCCTCCCGTGACCCTGAGGAGAACTATGGGGAAAAGCACTTACCCCATAGTTCTCCTTTAAAATAAAATTTAACTATATGTGATATGGTACTACGGACCCCAATACACACACAATAAGGCCCCATTCATATCTGTAGGTTTAGGTGCAATTAAGGATTCCTGCGTCAGAAACTTGCGTTTTCCTGCAGCAGGAATCCTTAATCTGATGTTTACACGCGGCCGCTGTCACTCATTCAAGTTAATGATCAGGTGACAGCAGTTGCATGTAAACTCCTGCACACCGCGTGTAATGATATGTGATATTATTACATGCGGTTAGAAAACACTCTCCCTGAATACACAATACAATAAAAATGTATCTACACTAGGGAAGGCGCCCCTTGTTTTTGTTTTTTTTCTTATATCACAGTCTCCCTGACTGATGTGGGGCAGCGACCTGTAGTACTTCTGCATGTATATTTCTTCAGTGGAGTGGTCATCTCTGGCGCTATTGGTTTTTTTATTTTTGTGTGGCCAGGATGTTCAGGAAACCTGAGCTGAGAGAGTTGGAGCTGTTCAGAAACTTGATCACTATAAGTGTTTGTGTAAAAATGTAAAGAAAAACTTTGCTGGGCGATGTGTATTTTGTTTGATCCGGATTCATTATTGAAAACAATAAAACGACTTTATGCACAACGGTAATTATTTCATTTATGTAAATTTCACCATAAAATATAATAAGGGTATTGGATAAGGTCTCCTCATGAATAAAAAAACGTATTTAAATAAAGTTTTTTGGCTCTGTAAAAATCCTTTTCATATTCCTACAACAGACGCAAATAAAACCTGGCTTAGCTTAAAGTGACATTAAACCCTCAGATTTTTAAACAGAAACCAATACTGTAATGTGCGCCTTACTGTAATCCATGGTCGTTTCCCTTCTCTTTGCTGCTCTTCCTTTTACATCTGTATCTCTTCTCATGCTACTACCATGGATTACAGTAAGGCGCACATTACAGTATTGTTTTATGTTAAAAAATCTGAGGGTTTAATGTCACTTTAACGAAGCACCAATCCAGAGAATCTATAGCTGAGTGATCCACAAATAAGATACATTGTTGTTAATAATTAAGGCACCTGAATTTATTTTTAAGATTTAACTCCTGAGTTTAGTGTCACTTTAAATTTTGGTTTCTTAAATGTATCATTGAAAGAGTTTTGTTACATCTGTTAAAAAAAAATACCTGTCGATCCTGCCTGAAATCTAGTGCTGTCCTGCATCCTGCTGTGTTGTTATCTCCAGCAGTCTTAACTCCCTGCCTTGGTTACCTTTGCAGACTACAGAACACCTTCCCCTATGTTATGGAGATGAGCAGAGGATGGGTTTTTCTTTAGTCCTAACATACTTCCTGCCCTAGGGTGACATAGGGTTGCCACCTTTTCTTCAAGCAAAACCTGAGCACTCTAGGGCCACACAGCAATTTGTTTTGGGAGAACATACAGGAGAGAGTGAGGAGAGACAGCCAGGACAAAGAGCAGCAAGAGGCGGCCAGGAGAGAGCAAGGAGACACAGCCAGGAGAGAGAGGGGAGAGCGTGAGGAGAGACAGCCAGGAGAGAGAGCAAGGAGATGGCCAGGACTGAGAGAGAGAGGACAGACAGCCAGGAGAGAAAGCAAGGAGAGACAGCAAGGAGAGAGAGAGAGAGGACAGATAGCCAGGAGAGAGAGCAGGGAGACACAGCTAGGACAGAGAGAGAGAGAGGACAGACAGCCAGGAGAGAGAGAGAGGGCAGACAGCCAGGAGAGAGAGAGGAGAGACGGCCAGGGGAGAGCGTGAGGAGAGACAGCCAGGAGAGAGAGCAAGGAGACGGCCAGGACTGAGAGAGAGAGGACAGACAGCCAGGAGAGAAAGCAAGGAGAGACAGCCAGGAGAGAGAGAGAGAGGACAGACAGCCAGGAGAGAGAGAGCAAGGACACACAGCCAGGAGAGAGAGCAAGGAGACACAGCTAGGAGAGAGGGCAGGAGAGACAGCCAGGAGAGAGAGGGGGGGGGCAGACAGCCAGGAGAGAGTGAGGAGAGACAGCCAGGGGAGAGAGAGAGCCAGGAGAGAGAGCAAGGAGACACAGCTAGGAGAGAGAGCAAGGAGACACAGCCAGGAGAGAGGGGGGGGCAGACAGCCAGGAGAGAGTGAGGAGAGACAGCCAGGGGAGAGAGAGAGGAAGGAGAGAGAGAGAGAGCAAGGAGACACAGCTAGGAGAGAGAGAGGACAGACAGCCATGAGAGGGTGAGGAGAGACAGCCAGGGGAGAGAGAGGAGAAACAGCCAGGACAGACAGCCAGGAGAGAGTGAATAGAGACAGCCAGGGGAGAGAGAGGAGAAACAGATAGGGCAAGGAGACACAGCCAGGAGAGAGAGAGGGGGCAGATAGCAAGGAGAGAGTGAAAAGAGACAGGGGGGAGAGAGAGAGAGAGGAGAGAGAGTGAGGAGACACAGCCAGGAGAGAGTTAGGAGGCGCAGCCAGGAGAGAGCTAGGAGACACAGCCAGGAGAGAGAGAGGATAGCCAGCCAGCACAGAGTGAGGAGAGAGAGCCAGGAGAGAGAGAGATAGGAAGCAACACATCTGCCTGAAGCAGAACCCCTGTGCCTTCAAGACTTACCTTCACCCTGTTTTTCAGACACCTCCTTGCTCCCCGAGTTCCAGCATCCCTCTGTGTCCTGTGCCTCCTCCATGCACTCTAGTTGGAACACCCCTAGTTGCCCCTGTCTGCCTGATATCGTGACATCTTATGTCTGGGTTTCAGCTGGCCTGAAACCCGGACACGGCATGCCGGTACAGGACTCAAAACCCGGACTGTCCCAGACAGGTAGCAACCCTAGGGTGACAACAATGATCCTACAGCACTACTTCTCAATAGACACAGTACAGTGAGTGAACATTGTCACTCTAAGGCAGGAATCAGGTGGGAAATAAAGGCAAAGAAGGCTGAAAAAAGAAAACAAATGAAGTCAGCACATCTAAGGACTGAACACTGCAACATAGGACATTTTTCTTCTTGGGTTTAGAGTCACTGTAGGGCTCGTTCACAGCAACCACGTTGGGCTGCATTGGACACCATTACCTAACACAATCCCAACCCAATGCAAGGCAATTTTCTGATGTCCTATTGTTTTCAGTTCACACTAACGCGCTGTGTTTATATGTGCGGAAAAAAAATAGAACAGGTTGCATTATTCTGACGCGTTCTAAGGCATTGCCACTTGCTACTGCACATCGAGTTATATGTGAGTGTCAATTTAAATAAGATTAGAAGTACAATGAAACTCTTTTTTTTGCATATATCTACTGCTGGCTAGCAGTAAATATATGCAAAAACATAAAAATAAATAAAAAAGTTTCCAAAAAGGGTTTTACTTACCGGTGTCTCCGCCAATTGCTCACATCCGAAGATCTGAAGATTCTCGAGGGGCCGAGCAGCATGATGTGGCTGGCGCATGCACAATAGAGATCTTCGGCTGGGAGCAGAGGAGAGACACAGGGTAAGTCAATTTCAACAGGTTTACGCGTTTCTGGGGCACGCCCCTTCATCAGAACCTATGAGTCATAGGTTTACGCATTTCTGGGGCACGCCCCCTTCATCAGAACCTATGAGTCATAGGTTCTGATGAAGGGGGCGTGCCCCAGAAACGCGTAAACCTGTTGAAATCATAGGGGCAGAGGACGCTGGTGAATTACATCTTTCCAGACTCTTCCTGCTAGAGGTTCCCATTTCCCATCGAATTCTACATGCTTTTATTCCATTGAATTTCTGTAAGTACAGCCTAGAGCTGCGTGTTTTATTATTAAATTACATTTTTACACTATGGAGGCGCCCTTTTTCGTTCTTTGTCTCCAAGAGTACTATCTGTTCCATACTGCTCCAATCAGGAGGGGGTCTGTGGACTTACTGGAATGTGTGAAACTTGTTCATTTTATAAGGACCACAATTACGTTCCCAGGTGCTGGTAATGGCGGATATATTGTAAAGCGCTGCGCGGACTCTTGGCATCATATCAAACCTGTATAACAATAACAATAATAACTAAATAATATGAGTCAAAAAGGAGTTAATAAAAAATGTGATGTGAAAAACACCACTGAATAAAAATCCTTTTATTTTACAAGCCAGGTAAGAAAGTCACTGGGAGGCACCATATTGCTGTCTATGCGGAGAGGAAGGGGTTAAGCAAGTAAGCTGCACAGTATTAATTCATCTTACAACTGTTGAGCCGGATTATATGTTATTTTTGGATAAGTGTCAATGGACACTGATTTCTTTTAAAGCTGAACTCCAGGTGTAAATATTTAGGTATACATACACTATTGCCAAAAGTATTGGGAGGCCGGCCTTTACACACACATGAGCTTTAATGGCATCCCAGTCTTAGTCCGTAGGGTTCCATATTGAGTTGGCTCCGCCCTTTGCCGCTATAACAGCTTCAACTCTTCTGGAAAGGCGTCCACAACGTTTAGGAGTGTGTCTATGGGAAGGTTGGACCATTCTTCCAGAAGCACATGTGTGAGGTTGTATATTGGTCCAGCTTGGCCTAATGTACTGTAAGTACATATATTTTAGACCTGATAGGGCCACGGGGATCCTGTAAAACAATGTAGTGGCCGGAGCTAATACACCTGTGGCCGCAATCTTCTGCGACCTGTATGCCACCGTTCCTCCTGTCCGGGCTGTGATTTGTAGTCTCTCTACAGCTTGGAGTCAGTGGTGGAGCGCCAGGGCCCGGTTGTAGCTGCGACCCTGGTAGATCTGCCACTGACTCCAAGATGTAGAGAGACTAGAATGCTTAGCAATACATTATACAGCAATGCAGAACACCGCCAACTAAAGAGGACTACAAATCCCAACAATACATTGTAAAGGACTGCAGAATAATACCATCAGCTATAGAGGACTACAAATCCCAGCAATACTTTATACAGCAATGCAAAATAATAAGAAGCTATATACTCTGTGTTGCTCCGGGTTCCCGGGCCTGATGTCTCCAGGGTCTCAGAAGAGCTGTGTGGGGTTTAGGGGGGGCTGTGCAGGCTTTCAGGAGGCTGTTCAGGTTCTTACGTGGCCAGTGCAAGCTCCAGGTGGTGAGTGTGGGTTCACAGGTGGTCAGCGCGGGATCCAGGCAGTCAGTGAGGGATCCAGGCGGTCAGTGAGGGCTCCAAGTGTCGGCTCAGCTGGGCCTATTTGCAGGGGCGGGCCTGGAGCGGGAGCTCCACCCGCCCCTATGTTAATCCGGCCCTGCACTAATGGCATTCAGCTTTAGTATTATATGTATATACTGTATATGGCTCCCATGTTGCCGTAATCAAAATTCGCGCTCAGACCCATTCGGATGCATTAAACTGAAAAACACATCTGATTGGCCACAAAAGTCACATGTCCGATTCAGTTTCATTTTTTAACCAAATTTGGACAGGATCCGAAATTCGGAAACGGAAATTCAGATTCGGATGCATTCGGATTAGGAAATTCGGATGTGTCCGAATTTCGGGAAAATTCCTCCGAATTTTGATTTGGAATGAAACGAATCGCACATGTCTATTACCCTCTAAAGGTTTGTTCACGAAGACGTTGTCCATCTTTCAGCGCAGATGAAAAGCACTAAAAAGAGAAAACCCGTTGTGATCACAAGAACCTGTTCACCCCAGTGAGCTGCGCGCTGTTTTGAGTTGCGCTGGTTTGGAAAGGAAATGCTGCACGCTGCTTACTGGGCTTATTGAGCTGCAATTTGCCATGCACGTCAATGTGATCCTTTGAACAACACAACGTGTTTAGAACACGCACGGACACACATGAATGGAACGCGTGTAAACTTGCGTGTTACGCTGTGCATGTGCTGTTCCAACACAAAGCGAACAAAAACAACACTTCCAGCTTTGCTTTCAGTATTGCGTCATTTCAGTGAGCTCGTCTTCTTGGCGTTATTGATGTAGTATTTCGGATGGGACGTTCTTCCTTCCAGGTTTTTGTATGTTTGATGGGATTTGTAGGGATTAGATATTAAAGGAGAACTATGAGGTGAATGCTTTTCGCTCACCTCATAGTTCTGGCCGACCGGTGACAATGAGACTGTCACAGGTCGGCTCAGTAGATCGGGAGGGGAGCGAACACATACCGGCGTTCGCTCACTTCTCGATCCTGTCACAGCTCTCTGCCGTGACAGGGGAGGGGCTGGATTCCCCCCTCCCCGCTCCGATCCACCAGCGCTGACTGGTGGATCGGACGGCGGGGACAGCTGGCTCTGCCTCTAGATAGTCACACAGCTGGGCGTATCCCGGCACAATTGTCAGGATCCGCTTTAGCTGCGGCATCTCAGTATAGCTGAGCCTAGGGTGACGGGAGGACGCTAGTTTGTGTCCTCCCGTTACCCTAAGGAGAACTATGGGGAAAAGCCTTAACCCCATAGTTCTCCTTTAAAGCAGATACATTACTATATGAAGGCAGCCAATCACGTGTCCATTTCTCTCATTCATCCCCAAAGACAAGAAATCACTCGATTCCCCCCACCCATGCCAATCAATGTAGATGGAGGAATCTCCTTTGCTGGCTATTAGACATGTAAGCTGCAGGAAAAATTCGGTTCAGATATTTCGTGATTTCGGGATTCGGATCCGAAATTCAATTCAGTTCGGGTTTCAGACGAAATACGAATTTTCGTTAGTTTCGGATGAGTTTACGAATACCACAGAAAACCATATACAGATATTAATACTAAAGCTGGATCTCCTAGACATGAATGGCATTCGGGATCCGAATTTCTGAATTGCATTTGGGAGCTCCATGAAGCAAAACGGGTCTGGGAGCGATATTAAAGCTGAGGCTTCCAGACCCAAATGGCATTTGGGAGCTCTCGAATGCTATTCGGAAATTCAGACTCCATTCGGGTCTTGGAGCCTCAATTTTAGTATTATGTGTATATGTTAGGGATGCACGGATACCGGTTTTTCGGTATGGAGTACGAGTACGGATATTTATATTTCAGTACTCGCCGATACCAAGTACCGATACCGGTACTTCCGGTAGCATAGAGTCGGCTTCCTGTCAATCAGGGAGCCAGGCGGCGTGTCATTACCATCCGCCCAGCTTCTTGATTGCCTGGGAAGCCGACTCCATTCTGTTTGGCCGGCTGGATGCTGATTGGCCAAACAGATCTGACAATATGGTGACACGACCCCAACCTTGCAGATACCTCATTCCCCTCACATAGATCGTCAGCAGCATTCATTACCGTACCTAGGGTTGCCACCTTTTCTTCCAGCGAAACCCGAACACTCTAACGACGCACGGACATTTTTGGGGGAGAATGAGTTATGGCTTATTCATATGTAAATAGTGCCGCCCATTCATATGTAAATATCACAGTCCAGACTATTTTCAGTGGGGGGTCAGTAGCCCCGATCTTAATTTTGGTTGCCCCTGTCTGCCTGACATCTTGTGTCCGGGTTTCAGCTGCCATGAAACACGGACACAGCATTCAAAACCCGGACTGTCCAGGTGAATCCTGGGCAGGTGGCAACCCTAACCGTACCACAGATGTCCCTCGGCCAGCTGGGAAGACACCGCTCTCTAAGCTCTCCTGGATCTGCCCACATCTCCTGCGCCCATGTGATCGGCCCTCAGCCTGCTACTGCGCATGCGCAGTCTGCTCAGCGCTCCCATTCAGAAATCCTGTGCATGCGCAAGCTGAGGCTGCGCACACAGGAGACGTGGGCAGATCCCGGAGAGCTTAGAGAGCGGTGTCTGCCCAGCTGGCCGAGGGACTGGTACGTTAATGATATGCTGCTAAAAATCTATGTGAGGGGAAAGGAAGGCCCGAAGCGAAAAAAAACTAACCGCAGGGCATACATGACAAGGTGTATAGGGGAGACAAGCTAAAGGGTTAACGAGGGTTCGGTAAAAAGTATGGGAACATCTATGCTACCTTAGTCATGAGGTGTCTGCAGGGTGAGGGTCGTGTCACCATATTGTCAGATTTGTTTGCCCGGCTTGATGCTGATTGGCTGGGAAGACGGCTTCCCGGCCAATCAGCTTTGAGCCGGCCAATCAGGCTCGAGCCAGCCAAACAGCATGAAGCCAGCTTCCCAGCTCCATGTT
Source organism: Nanorana parkeri (assembly GCF_000935625.1). Lineage (NCBI taxonomy): Eukaryota > Metazoa > Chordata > Amphibia > Anura > Dicroglossidae > Nanorana > Nanorana parkeri. Next base: position 2,312,034 of record NW_017306363.1, read on the forward strand.
TTCTCACGGCACTGCCAGTCAGGAAATCTCCCTCTGACCGGAAGTTGCGTTATCGGGAAAGGTATCGGAGCATTTGGGCAAGTACTTGTACTCGCCCAAATACTCAGTATCGGCACTGATACCAGTATCGGTGCATCCCTAATATATAAGTAGTATTCTATAATATGAACGAATATTCGTAGCGGCAACATTGTGACCCGGGAGTCCCGAGGCTGGGTGACACCAGGAGCGGTTACTGCGTGTCACCCCACCGAGACGATCTTCTTGATACCTGCCGGCGGCCATCTTGGTGATGGACGCCGGCAGAGAATGGAGGGGACAGTGGACAGTCCGGGTTTTGAGTCCTCGATGTAATGTGTCTGGGTTTTAGTGGGCCTGAAACCCGGAAACAGCACATACAGGACTCAAAACCTGGACTTGTCCAGCTGAATCCGGGAGAGGTGGCAACCCTACTCCCATGTTGCCTTAACCAAAATTAGTCTTCAGACCCATTCGGATACATTAAACTGAAAAGCACATCTGATTGGCCAGAAAAGTCGCATGTCCCATTGAGTTTTGTTTTTGAACGAAATTCGGACGGGATCTGAAATTCGGAAACATAAATTCGGATTTGGACACATTCAGATGCATTGGGTTTGGAAATTGGGATGTGTCCGAATGTCCAAAAATTTGTCAGAAGGAGGGGGAGTAATGTTCCAGGGACCGGTCAAAGAGCCGGTCGACTCGGACGATCGGGTGAGCATAACTTTATTATTTTTGAACCCAGGGGCATCCCGAGGCTGGGTGACACCTGGAGCGGTAACTGAGTGTCACCCCGTTGAGACGTCACTGCGCATGCGCGTGACGTCACCACCCGCGTGCATGATGACGTCATCGCACGCGCGCGGCAGTATTCTGATACCTGCCGGCGGCGATCTTGGTGATGGACGCCAGCAAAGAGAGGAGGGGACAGTCACCCAGCGGGATAAGGTATGCCGCCGGGTCCCCTCCTCTCTACTGATACTTTTCAGAGGTGGTGACACCAAAATGCCTGTGAATCAATTTGGTGTCAACCCTCCAATGGTGTCACCCGGGTGCGGGCCGCCCCCCGCACCCCCTTGTGACGCCACTGTTTGAACCTTATTTTTAATATTTGCTTTACTATTTAGTACTATATTATGTCTCTCTTTTTTAACAATTAAAAGCCTACTGACCTCCTCCTCACCTAGATAAATAGATAGATACATTAGATACAGTAGATAGATAGATAGATAGATAGATAGATAGATAGATAGATAGATAGATGTATTGAGTTGACGAGGTCAGTGAAAAAGAGATGTAAGAACAGATACGAGAGAGAGAGAGAGAGAGAGAGAGAGAGAGAGAGGGAGAGGAGAGAGAAGAGAGAGAGAGAGAGAATATACAGTTTCTGCCTTGGGAACTACATCTCCCATGAGTCCCGAGCGCCCAGAGCTTCACAAAGAATCATGGGAGTTGGAGTTCTTCAGCGGCGATCAGCTGATTCCCCAGGCCGAGCCGCTCTACGTCACTCTCTATTGTGCAGAACGCGTCTAAGGGGAGCCGCCTAACAGCGCGCATTGATATCAGTCTTCTTAGATCCTAAAACCCCCCTTTAGTGGGAGAAAGGAGTACAATCCAGTTCTCTCGGCTAGATAGAAGAGCGCGCGCAGCTGGGGGTGCGATTGGGGAGTTTTTTTGGGGGGCGCGGGGTGGTTGCATGCACAGCGCGGGACTACTTTACGTGGAGAGACTGGTGCGGGTGGCGGAGGAGGGGGCGGCGGGGAGAAGAGG
>NW_017306363.1:2313878-2349504 GCF_000935625.1 Nanorana parkeri
TGTCACGCTGTGTCTGGTGTAGTCATGGTTGGCCCCGTGTCCGCCGCTTCATAGTTCCCAATGTTTTTATATTATTTCAGGTGAAGCGCTGCCTGTCATGTTAAGTAGTGCGGCGGGGGGTCTGCAGAATGCCATACACACACCTGGGACGTGTCCATGACATTGATGCACAAGGAGTTTTTTTATTTTATTTTTGTCATTTATCAATGTTCTTGAATAAACAGAAAATCAGACTTCATACCCATTGGGGGGAATGTAATGAATCTGGAGCAGTTGCCCAACCAATCAACTTCTCATCAGTTTGCTCAGGTGAGATATGAAAATGAGACAGAGAAGCTGATTGGTTGCTGTGCTCAGCTGCTCCAGATTCTGTCTGCCCCAGTTTTGATAAACTCCCCTCTTTTTATATTGTACAACAACAATTTTATGGGATCTGTGTGGAAGGTATTGGCTGGTGATGGAAAATGTTGAGTTTGGTGAAATCTTTGCCCGATATGGGCTCGTCTACGCCTTCGCGCCTTCCTTCTCCTGTGACTTTGATGTGTTCTGCGTCTTTTTTTGTTTTACCAATAAAAGTGGAATAAAGTTGAGGTTTGCTAGCAGGTCAAGGTCTGTTGTCATGTCCATGTATGAAAATATGTCATGTCCTGCCATTAAAGGAGAACTATGGTGTAAGTGCTTTCCCCCATAGTTCTCTTAAGGGTCACGGGAGGACAAAAACTAGGGCCCTTCCGTGACCCAAAGCTCAGTATACCGCGAGCTACAGCTTGCGGTATACCGAGACTGCTGCAGCCGGGACGGATCCCGACATTACTGTCGAGATCCACCCAGCTGCGTGATTGACAGCTGGCTCTGCCTATCTAGAGGCAGAGCCAGCTGTACCTGCCCCCTCCCCTGTCTGTTCCTCCAGTCAGCGCTGGCAGATCGGGGGGAGGAGGAGGATCCCTGCGGGGAGCGATGACTGACAGTCACGGCTCTCTGCAGGGAGATGATCGAGAAGTGAGCGACGGTATGTGTTCTCTCACTTCCCGATCTACTGAGATGACCTGTGACAGTTTCATTGTCACACGTCGGCTCGAACTATGAGGATGAGTGAAAAGCACTCGCCTCATAGTTCTCCTTTTAATGTTTGCGGGTTCGTTTACACCGAGTGCGGTGATCTGCGTTTCTCTCCCCGCCGGAACGACGCAGGTCTCTGGCAGGGTACATATATTTGAGACCCACTTGCTTCACAATGAGTAGGTGAGGGGAAAAAAAAGCCGCGTGTTCCGCACCACAAGGCTCCGTCCATCTGTTTTTACGTTCTCCGGCTCAGCGCATAGACATGAGTGGGTTGTTGTTTTGTGACATTTTCAATAAAGTTAGGAAGGAAAAAGAAAAAAATGCAAGACACAGAGCTACCCGATGTCCCAGACAGGCACCACAATGCCGAAACACACAGACACTGGCCCCTATGCCTAAATGCATTAGGAGGGGGGGGGGGTAATTTATCAAAACTGGAGCAGACGAAATCTGGAGCAGTTGCCCATGGTAACCAGCGGCTTCTCGTCAGTTTGCTCAGTTAAGCTTTGGAAATGAGAAGCTGATTGGTTGCCATGCACAGCTGCTCCAGTTTTGATAAATTTCCCTTGTTTTCAGCAACAATGGTCACCAAGACACCATTAGGTTTACGTTAACTTGAGGGTAGGCAAGCCTGGCATGCCAGCTGTGGTAAAACTACAACGCTCATCATGCATGTGCCTCTGGAAGTCATGCCTGTGGGTGTCAGTCTCTTGCAATGGCTCATGGGATGTGTAGTTTCGCCACAGCTGGAGTGCCAAGGTTGCCTATCCCTGCATTAGTCCATAGGCTTCAGTTGCTATCTTGCACCAGCCCAGTTCGCTGCCTTACATGTGCTACCCATGTTTCTTGAAGGAGTTGTAAGTCCCAGCACATCCTCTCCTGTTATAACATCAGCATTGTGATAGGAATATATATTAAGAGATGTTTCTGATAATACAATCAAAGCTACTTTCTCCAGCCGCTGGCGGTTTTCTATGCGCGATGCTCAGCTCTGGTGTGAACGGGGGCTATAGAAATGAAGCGTTTCAGTGCGGACAAAACCCCCTAGGTGTGAACGGGGGCGTAATAGTGTCAGTGCATTGAGGAAGTCCATACTATGGGCACCTTCATAAGTTTACACCCTTCTAGATGGATCTGGTTATTAAGAGCGGGATAGAACGCATGGAAATTCAGTTGGGGAGTGTGAAGAGCAACTCTGCACTTTGCTCAATGGCATTCTTCTCTAGATGTGGTGCTGCTGCTGCCAGATTTTGGGTTTTGCTGGTTTTGAGCCCAAGGGCTTCTTGGGTCTTTTTTTTCTTTTCTTTGCGCTATGGATGGGGAAACCTCCATAGAGTTCTATGAGACTAAGAGGCAGAGTGCTGTGACTGACAATGGTTGAACAGAATTAGGGCCTGATGTGTTGTAAAGTAGTCACCGCTCCAAGCTCGCTCCTGTGATGGACTACAATCTCAATACAAATAGTAAACTAATCATGAGATTGTAGTCCAGCACAGGAGTGAGCTTGGAGCGGTGACTACTTTACAACACACACAGGGACCATGGGGAACATAAGTAGTCACCCTCCAGAAGGAAGTACAGTGTCAGCACCAATTCAGAGATGATTTGAGGATCTACAGCCGAGTGATACACAAATAAGATACATTGTTGTTAATAGTTAAGGTGCCTGAATGTATTTTTAAGATTTAACCCCTGAGTTTAGTGTCACTTTAAAGGAGAACTATGGGGTCAGGGCTTTTCCCCATAGTTCTCAGGGTAACGGGAGGACACAAACTAGCGTCCTCCCGTCACCCTAAGCTCAGTATAACGCGAGCTGTAGCTCGCGGTATACTGAGACGCCGCAGCTGATGCGGATCCCGACAATTTTGTCGGGATCCGCCCAGCTGCGTGACTGACAGCTGGCTCTGCCTATCTAGAGGCAGAGCCAGCTGTACCCGCCCCCTCCCCCGTCCGTTCCGCCCGTCAGCGCTGGAGTATCGGAGCGGGGAGGGGGGAATCCAGCCCCTCCCCTGTCATGGCAGGGAGCCGTGACAGGATCGAGAAGTGAGCTAACACCGGTATGTGTTCGCTCACCTCCCGATCTACTGAGCCGACCTGTGACAGTCTCATTGTCACAGGTCGGCTAGAACTATGAGGTGAGTGAAAAGCACGCCCCTCATAGTTCTCCTTTAACTCAATTTCCCGATTTGCGTGGTTGGTCAGTTTTGACAAGTAGGAACGTTTTTGTGGATAAATATCCAAAATCCTGGAAGTTTCCAAGTTTGAGATGGTGAACATGGGACTACCCAGTGGGTCACAGATGCTCTGCCTGTGACCATGGACATAATCTTTTGTATTCTGTTTTTCTCCGTACTCTGGAAGGGAATGAAACATTCTTGCAGCACATGTATTGCAGGTATTTCTGACGACTTTTGGAATGTTGCTTCCTAGATGAAGACTGATACAGGGTTAGGTTAGAATTTTGTGAGAACCAAATACACTATATTGCCAAAAGTATTGAGACGCTGGCCTTTAGCCCTGGCTCACACCTAGGCGTATTGCATATGCGCGTCTGTCGCGCGTTTTTTTAACCGCGATTTGCGGTAAATAATCGCGCAACAAACGCGCGTTTCCGAGGGCTACTTGGCTGTATCCCAATGGAAACGCGCAACAAAAACGGCCCAAAGTAGTACCTGTACCTTTTCAGGCGTGGGCCGTTTTGTAGCGCGTTAGGGACGGGCTGAACTACGCCAAGGTGTGAACCAGACCCATTGAATACAATGGGATTTATATGTTTGAGCGTTTTGTAGAGCGTTCGTCGAGCGTAGAATGCGCTACAAAACGTTCAGGTGTGAACGAGGGCTTACATGCACATGAACTTTAATGACATCCCAGTCTTAAGGTGCCCATACACTGCACGATTCTCATATGAGAATCGTGCAGTGTACTGGAACCAATGATTTGGAGGTGGTGTCCCAATACTTTTGGCAATATAGTGTAGATTTCTGAACATTTGTTCAACTTTCTAGTCGTTGATGGGGGTCAAATCAATCAATTTCGACCACAGTGAAAAACAATTTGAAGGGGCATGTTGGAAATGTTTTCTGGCTTGAACGATATTCTAATGCTGAATGTGGTTTTCATTCGGGAAAACTCCATTGATTCCAAAAACCAAATTGAAATGAAAATTAAATGAAATTTCGAACTACAATTGCGAAGCCTCTGGCGACGTTATTGAACGTCGTGACCAGATTTTTTTGTATGAACGTTGGTTCTATAATCTACCCGTGTATACCCTACTTCAGTTCCTGTCCACACACGTGTGTTTTGTTGCTCAAAGGTAAGCGGTACGAAACGCTCCAGACAATCCCCTTCATCTCTGAAGTGTTTTGTTGCACAAAAAGCACTGCAATCGGCCAAAAAGTAGCTCATGTACTTTTTCCAGTTTTCTGCTTGTGACCAAACGCTCCCCTATGAACAGGACATATCAATGAATGGAATTCCTTGTCTGGAGAGTTTTATTGCACTTAACCTGAGTGACAAAACGCCTCGGTGTGAATGGGCTGCGTTCACGCTTGCGTCTTGTGTTTTTGTGCTCCATATGCAGATAAAAATCTGTGTTTATGCGTCTAGATGCATTACATAATGCAAGATTACATGTGTTTACGTGCATATGCGTACAGATTCTTCTGGTACCAAAACCTAGCATCAGGCCATGTTTACATGCGTTTAGAAGTGAAAATTGAAACCTAGATACACCACTTTTTTTTTCTAAACACAAAATGACTGCAGATTAAATAATCTAAACGCAATGTGTGAATAGATACTTTGGGAAATGATTAGATGCATATATACGCCTTTTAGAAAAGCTTTTTGAATCCATCTAATGGCACCTATTGCTAATGTAGCATAATCAGTTTCGGCCTGGGTACCCCACCCTGCAGACACATGCATATCCCTGATGAAGACATTGCAGCCCCCCCACCAGACATAACATGTAAATGATAGACCTTGCTCATACAGACTTCAGTGTGTGAAAAAGCAACATGTACAGCAAACTTCTGGAAAGCTTTTTTTTTTTTTTAAGCTTTCAAACAATGTTGTCAAATCTTTTAAAGCAAAGAACTTCAGTTTCAGTAAGGGGATGTTAAACTTAAATTTTGGTAGGCTGTCACTTTAAATGAGCTTCAAGTGGTGTTGAAGCTTACCGACACTTGCTAGTAGCTTGTTTTAAAGTGACATTCAACACTCCCTTTAGGCCTCATTCACACTACCGCGCATATATGTGCATATTGTACCATATGCAAATAAATGGCTCCATACACATAGCCGCGTATGGAGCCGTATATTTGCGTAGCGTAAAAATGCGCTAAGACGGAATGGAACAGAGATGCATCCGGGCAGCGTATTTCTGCGTATTTTACATGCATTTTTGCGCGTATGTGCGTACAGTTCATTAAAATTTCTATTAGGAATGATGCATTCTGGGAATGCAAATAGTGCACGCATATACATAGAGATTAAATACGCAATATACAATTTTGCTCTTGCGTTGTGTGAATGAGGCCTTAAAGTGACACTAAACTCAGGAGTGAAATCTTAAATATACATTCAGGTGCCTTAACTATTAACAAAAATGTATCTTATTTGTGTATCACTCGGCTGTAGGTCCTCAAATCATCTCTGAATTGGTGCCGGCGATGGCTATCAACAGGGCTTGAAAATGAACTCGTCCTCTTGTCTGTGACGAGAGGACGCTGGAGCTGGACGAGTAGCAGCGCGGCTTACATACAACCGGCTCTGTCAGCGGGAGATCATGATCTCCCTCTGTGCTACTGATGTATATTGTATCACTTCCACATGCAGCTGTCATTCTCCAGCTTCTGTAGCTGGAGAGAAGCTAATGAAGCAGATCTCTGCTTCATCAGTTTCTTTGGGGGTCCTAGGTGACATTATGGATGTCTCCATAAAGGGGACCATGTAATATTCCAGAGAAGAGGCAGTCAGCTGTAAAACGGAAGTTCTCCCCCAGCATGAGAAGAGATAAGGATTTAAAAGGAAGAGCAGCAAAGAGAAGGGAAACGATCATGGATTACAGTAAGGCGCACATTACAGTATTGTATGTTAAAAAATCTGAGGGTTTAATGTCACTTTAAGTGAAAACATTTTCCTAAAAATAAGTTACCAAAAAAAAGTAGTCAAATAAAAAAAAAAAACAATTTGTCCAAAAGACCCCCAGTGTCACCTTTCCATTTTAAAGACGTTTTTGAAGTGCAGATCACACTTCAATAGCTTATTGCTCGGCTTCAGGAGTCCAGTAAAGACAGGTCAGGGACCAGAGGTGATGTAATCCACGTCACTCCTGGTCCATTAGAGCGTAGAGGAGATCGGTGAACGCATGTTTGCCGCACTCCTCCCCAGCTTTCCACCGTTTCTATTGTAAAACCGGCAGCTTGCTTTACAAAGGTAAACTGTTTACAGGGTCATGTGTGGAGTTAATAAGAAGAAAGTAAAAAAAAAAGTTGATATTGCGTCTGTGGTCATGATGGAGTTAATAAGTAGGATACGGTGGCAGTATTGAACATAAACCTGTTACTGGCGTCTATTGGGAAAGCTGATGGCTGTTGCCCAGGAATACTCCAAGGAGCCTGTCTGGGGAGTCTCGGGCTACAGATGTCTGCCATGACTGGGTAGGGCCTACAGACATGTGAACATTCCTCAATGTGTCCACTCTCTGCCGTCTTTTCTTGCTCATACGTTTGGATGAAAACCCAGATTATCTCAGTGCTAATCCTTTGCTAAGTACTTAATCAGTTTTCCTCTATTGACCCAGGTCTGTGTTTTGTAGAATTGATGGATATTCAGTCTTGTGTATTGCATGTATACACAGATTTGTCTTTCTGTATAAAAGTTCATTAACCAGTTGACATCCGCGGTGTTAAACCCCCTTCCCATCCAGGCCATTTTTCAGTATTCAGCGCTGCGGTACTTTGACATTTATTCCGTCATGCAGCGCTGTACTGAAATGAATTTTATACCCTTTTTTGGGGACAGATAGAGCTTTCTTTTGGTGGTATTTATTCACCATTTTATTTTTTACTATATTAAGGAAAAATTACCGAAATTTTAAAAAAACAAAACTGTTTCCCCTATATTAAATGATAAAACATTTATTACCCAATTTTTTGGTAAAATATGAAAGATGGGGTCACGTCGCGTAAAAAGACACCAAACATGTCAAGCCTCAAAATTGCGTGCGTGCGCGAAACCTAAAAAAAACAATAATACCCAAAATTGGCCATAGGCGACGCTTTAAAAGCTGTTACCGCTCATCAGTTTAGTGTTATCAGTGATTGATGGCCCTAAAATGATTGCTCTCACTGCGACGTTCTCGGCGATATGTAACATGTGTAGCGCAATTGTCGGTTTTGCGCGCTGGGGCCCGGGCGCATATTTAAGTTTATAGGCGCGTAAACGTGGGGGTGGGGGAGTTAAACATTAGGCAACCCGCCAATGCTGCAGTGCCGTCCGTCCGTTTTGTTACAACGGGCGGACGGCAAGTGGTTAAACAACTCTCTTCCCCACAACCGTGTACACTGATGTATTATTGCAGCAGAAACAAAGTGCTGCTTCTCAAAAGTTTTTGGGCTAATTGATTGATCAAAGTGGAAGAAATGTCATCTGAAGTCTACACATGTATGAGGCTTTTGGCTGGACTTTGCTTAATGAAGAGCCGATAGCTTGTATCCGTGCTCATAATTCCAAAGGATACAATCCTGCTGCAGAGGAACCTCCGATATCAATGGCTTTGCAGCTCTCTCCAGACTGGGAATCTTTGTACAACCGTACAGATTCAATAGAAAGCGCACTGCCATTGTCTGACATTTTCAGTCAAACTGTATTTCATGGTAATGTAGACCATGGGCCGGATTAACATAAGAGAGGGTTGCAGCCGAGCTGACCTGGACTGAGCCTACCCAAGCTGTGTTGCGCCGCCCCAAGCTGGGCCCAGCGCCGCCCCAAGTGAAAATCACAGCCCGGACAGGAGGAAGAGGGCCCCGGTGACCATCACCATTTCCATAAAAAGGCCCACCAAAATCCTCCGCACCAGGACCGTGATGCTCTTAATCTGACCCTGCTCACACCTGATTGCTTTGATTGGACGGCTGAAGGGCCACATCTGTCTGTCAGCATGTATTTGTACAAGAATGATTGATTACCTGCGGATCGGTATTATGCTTGTCCCTGGAGGCAGACAGATTGTGTAAAGGGGCAAAAATCTATCCCAAACCTTGTGTAATCATCCCATGTATGGTTACATGTGGACAGACACGGACAGATGTGATCACTGTCATCCTCCCATTCACTTCATAGGACGGGCGTGGTGGACACATCTGTACGCACCCACCTGGGATTCCTGCTGAAAGAATACGCTGGTTCTTGTTACAGGAATCCCCAGCCGCACATAATAGCGCTGTGTGTATGAGGCTTTACTCTGATAAATGTTATAAATAATCTGAGTTGTATGAGGAAGACTGCTGATCATTCAAAATGGTAGACAAAGTTTTAATTTCTTGTTAGGCCTCATTCACACTGCTGTACAACACGCGCATAGATGTGCGTAGAGGAGGGGGCCTGTGCTTGGCTATGGCTTGCAGTGGATTCACGTGCCATGGAGGCTGGTGCATCCACTGTCACCGGCCTGTGCTTAGTCCCCGTCCAGACCACGGCCAGACAGACAGCCAAAGGGCCGGATGTGGGCCGCAGCCTGTGAAATGCCCAGATGGCTGGTACGGATAAAGTTTTGAAGGCTTCCATTGCCCATTTCACATTCTACAAATGCTAGTTGCCTCGCTGACTATTTAATCCTCTGGCTTCAGTTTTCGAAGTGACTAATCTAAAACAAGTGCGCAGATTATTCTTTCCTGGATTTCATCCTTGTTCTGGGTTTGTAACCTAAAGTACTAGGTGGGCAAAATAGCTGGTCAACTTATATTTTATTTATTACAGGTTTTTATATAGCGCTGACAATTTTACACAGCACTTTACATAGTGCACATTCACATCGAGAAGATCAGTCTAAGGTCCCTATCACACATAGATACAGGGCCAATTTAGGCCTCGTTCACACCATATGCAGTGCGCTCCTATTCTGGCCAGAACGCATTGCCTTGCATTGCGGCCAGCTCTCTTTTTTGGTCTGGTCCAGTGCGACCAAAATAGTGCTTGCAGAACTTTTTTGATCGGACTGCAGGCACAATGTGCCCTGCGATCCCGTGCGGGCGATCGCATTGTGGCCGGAGGGCGTGGCTACGGTGCCATTCACTTCAACAGGGGTGTGGAATTCCTATTGCCCGACGCCCAGGACAGGCAGCTTCGGGCGCCGGGCGAGTATTTATTTTTCTACATTTAGCCCAGCTGTGGGCAAGCAGCACAGCTAAATGTAGTGTGGGAGCCGTTTCATATAAGTGATTTTGAATGGCTGGAACTTGTAACAAGCCTGAATCTCACTCCCCTCCCCTCGCTCCCCTCTCCTCCTCCCCTCTCTCTATCTCCGGCGCCCGGCGATGTACCTCTCCTGGCTGCACGATGGCTTCTTTTCTGCCATGTTCTCCAGGGTCCCCCCCCTCTTGCGGGGGTCCCGGGACCAGGCAAATTGGATTAGTTTACAGCACGGAGCAGAGAACGCTTCTCTGCTCCGTGTGTGCAGTGATACAGGAATGCAGCCTTCCTGTCGCAGGAGAACGAGCACAGTGCTGTGCTAGAACTCCTGTGTTGGAGGTGACAGGGTCAATAAAGAGAACCTGTCACCTCCAAATGCTTTCACAGAGGGGCTAAAGTCAAGGGAAGAAAAAAAAAGTAAAAAAATAAATGACAAACGTAAATACATAAAAATGGAAAAAATAAAAAGGCGATAAAGTAAAATAAGATATAAATAAATGAGAATTACAAATAACCAATAAAGTAAAAAAAAAGTTAAATAAAATGTAAAAAAATAAAAACCCTGCTGCACCCACCATCTGCATGCATGGGGTTTTGTGTGTGTGTGTGAGTGGAGTGGGCGATCCGTTACCACACGGCAATCGTGCACAATATCGTGTGGATGGCCTAGCGGTCACAGAATCACACACCACCGCCGATCGCGCTGGCGGTGCCATTATTGTCTAATGGCACCCCAGTCACGCCTGGCAGATTGCACATTTTCCCGCCACAATACCGCCCGTGCAATCAGACAAAATCACGGTTGAAAACACTGCATGGTGCGTGTTGCGGAAAAAGGTACATGTAACTTTTTCCAGTGATTGCCACACGGATGTAACTCCACTGAAAGCAATGGGGCTGTGCGGCAACTGCTGCATGCAACCGCACACGATCGTCCATGTCTGCACCAGCCCTAAAAGGTAAATTCACTTTCCCAAGTAATTTGGTAAAATGGAATTACCTGCTCAAATCTGGCCCCGGCCCCCTCCCCCTCCCGCTTTACTTGCCTTTCAGGGAACGGTCCTTCCCATCCGCCAATATGGCTGTACTATCTGTAACTGTGCCATGTATTCTGAATTTCGCTCGCAAATTGCAAGCACTCGCTGATCAGCGCTGTCACCTGACGCCACTGACCAATGGGAAGCGCTTCTTGGCACTGCTAAATACGGTTTTGGGTAAAATAATTTTTTTTTTGTATCAGGACAAGTAGATTGTCATGAGGGACAAGTAGATCAGGGCCCCGCTTTAGTCCTTGGACAAGTAGTTTTAAAAAAAATTTCCACACCCCTGCTTCAATGGCCCACCATGCCCCCTCCTGCCCGACAAAGTGAGCCAGCCGCAATGTGAGGCAGTGCGTTCCGGCCAGAATCGGACCGGAACGCATTGCATATGGTGTGAACGAGGCCTTAGACGGGAGCCAATTAACCTTCCAGCAAGTCTGTGGAGTGTGGTAGGAAACCAGAGTACCAGGAGGAAACCCACACAAGCACAGGGATAACAAACAGACTACATGCAGATAGAACCAGAGACCCCCCCCCCGCCCCCCAGTGCTGCAAGGCAGTAGTGCTACCCACTATGCCTCTGTGCTGCCCATTGAAGGTGGTCACCAATGGCAGCAGCCATATTTCTGGTTTACTTTAAAGTGAGCCTGTCCTGAGAGGAATATAGAGGCTGCTACCGTGACCCTCTGTTCTGAAAATTTTAGGATGCCACTATGATCTTATTGCTACACAACTCTCTGCCTGTGTGCATGAGCTGTATAGCAGGTTTGGCACTACGTTCTTGGTATTGGTTACTTTGCATAGCAAAATCTACAACATAAAACTGAGACAACCTTTTAGGCCCCATTCACACGGGAATCGGCCGGCATGTACAGCTCCGTGCTGCGTGCACGGCCGTATCGGGCCGCTCCCGGGAAGGACAGGTGCTGCGTGTGATTAGTACGCAGCCCCCGTCCTTCTCTATGGGACTACACCGCCTTACGCTCACCTCAATTGCAGATCCGTAGGGGTGCGGGTTTTCTGGCCGGGACGCATACAGGATCCATTCCGGCGGCGTATGAATACACTCACCCCCACCCCTACGGACCTGCAATTGAGGTGAGCGTAAGGCGGTGTACGGCCGCGTAGCCCCATAGAGAAGGATGGGGCTGCGTACTAATCACACGCAGCACCTGTCCTTCCCGGGAGCTGCTTGGCCGATTCGTGTGTGAATGGGCCTTACTATGTTACATCTGGAGATCTAAATAAAGGAGTGTTTACAGCTTTTAAAGTACAACTCCCGTATAAGCAGCACGGACACATTGATTTCTGAAACTAACTCCTTTTTTTTTTTTTTCCCCCTAGAGCTTTACTTCTTGATTGCTCGATTTCTTTCAAATGGACCCTGTAGTAAGTCTTCAGAGGTAAGTGAGAAATATTTACCTACCTTGACTGTGGTAAGCCAGTGCCAGCGCACCCAAAAATAAACTGCAACAAATGCCTTTTCTGTTAATGTCAATAAAAGCAGATTTTCCTGGCTACCTAAAATGGCCTGCCGGCTCCTGGACTGGGCCCTGCCGGCTCCTGGACTCGACATTATTTCCATTCTAAGCTGAACTCTAGGCGATCTACTATTACCCACGCAGTTGGAATACCTACATGGGATCTCTTTTACTCGCAAATCAATGTGTATCATGCGAATTCAATTCTAATGGTTTACACATTCTAGCCATACTGGGCTTTTATTTTACTGCAGTTAAGCAGTGCAGCTAGGCCATATCCTTCCAGCATATTCCTGGACAGTGAGTGAGCAGCAGCATGGTGAGCTCATCCCTGTCCTGTAATCAAATGTGCATGCAACAGAATCTGATTTGCCCCCTTGTGCAGCCCTCTCCATGTCTGATTTTGTGCGGTATTGCTAATTACAAAAATACATTCACCTTCTCCAAGCTCGCTCCCGTGATGGACTACAATCTCACGTTTAGGTTACTAATTTATATTGAGATTGTAGTCCCTCACAGGAGTGAGCTTGGAGCGGTGTACACTTTAAAACACACACAGGGACCATGCGGAACAAAAGTAGCCCCCCTCCAGAAGGAAGGACAGTGTCAGCAGCAATTCAGAGAGATGATTGGAGGATCTACAGCCAAGTGATACACAAATAAGATACATTTTTGTTAATAGTTCAGGTACTTGAATGTAATTGTTACCCTAAGCTCAGTATACCGTGAGGTACAGCTCGCGGTATACTGAGACGGAGCGGATCCCGACATCGATGTCGAGATCCGCCCAGCTGCGTGAGGGACAGCTGGCTCATCCTATCTAGAGGCAGAGCCAGCTGTACCCGCCCCCTCCGTCCGCTCTGCCAGTCATCGCTGGCAGATCGGAGCGGGAAGAGGGGAATCCAGCCCCTCCCCTGTCACGGCAGGGAGCCGTGACAGGATCGAGAGGTGAGCGAATCCGGTATGTGTTCGCTCACTTCCCGATCTACTGAGCCGACCTGTGACAGTGTCATTGTCACAGGTCTGCTAGAACTATGAGGTGAGTGGAAAGCACTCACCTCATAGTTCTCCTTTTAAGATTTAACTTCGGAGTTTAGTGTCACTTTAAGACAAATTATGGTACTTTCATATTTATTTAAATGTTACTGTATTGTTTTTTTTTTTGTCCATTGATTTTGTTATTGGATTTCCAAGAGTAATGGGAAATGTTATATTTGATCAGATTCTCATGTGTACACAATTACATCTCCTTGCTCCACACCACAGCCTAATAAACACTAGGGCCATTGCCCAGCACTTCGAGTGGTGTTGATCCACGCTATGAACATGTGCATATATTTATCAAGTGCCACCTGTTGTGTGCTAATTTTCCAGTATCCCTTGACTTGGGTACATATTTGTGAAATTCTTCCTTTTTGAGTATTTTCTAAACCATCAGTTATGGTTGTAAAGGAAACCTCATGCAGAGAGAAATATGGAGGCAACCATCTAAAACCAATCTTTATGCCTGGCAGTCATGATGGTGCTTTGACTTTAGTGGTTTGAGTCACTATCTTGGAAGATGCGTGGCATAGGTAAAGTCAGAGTGAAGAACAACACAAGGGGGGAGAGAAAGATTAAGAACACAAGTGAAGGTAAATTCATGTTAGTGTGCGCGTTGCTTACAGGTACTGTGACTGGGGATGGTATGTTTTATTGAAGTGTAAATGTTATCATTATAGCTTGTATAAAGTTTTATTATACATTAGTGTAAACAATGTTTTTCTTAAGAACTCGGAAAGGTGGGGTGATGGTATAACATTATGGCTGTGCTAAAGTCATGAAACAGTGTGCCATGGTGCTAAATGAACATCACAGACATGGAGATTGGTTGCTCGTGCACAGCTAAGAAGTTAGCATTGCAATATGGCATGCAACAAAAGAGCCCCTGACCTGTTCCTAGCCAATGATTCATTGCCACCATCATTTTCAGGAAGAGAGGGTCCGCCTCTGTACTTCTCAGAGCACTGGTTTCCATTTTAACTAAAACTATAAAAACCATTTTAAAGAGGAACTTTACCCCTTTCCTTGAAATTATAACAAACACACCTTTTAGAAATGTTTAGTAATGGAAATCTACAACCCCATGCTGACAGCGGAGCTACCAGCTGACTGGCGTAAAGCAACTGTTGTACCAATATTTAATAAAGGTTTGAGAAGCGTGCCTGTGAATTATAGACCAGTCAGCTTAAAGCGGAATTGAATTTGAAAAAAACATTCCCATAACCGTCAAACTGTAACATATTAGACTTATTAAAAAAAAAGTGTATTCATCTTTAAAGTGACATTAAACCCTCAGATTTTTTAACATAAACCAATACTGTAATGTGTGCCTTGCTGTAATCCATGGTAGTTTCCCTTCTCTTTGCTGCTCTTCCTTTTAAATCCTTATCTCTTCTCATGCTGGGGGAGAACTTCCCTTTGCAGCTGAGTGCCTCTTCCTGTAGTGCTGGCTCAGGTTGTGGACGGACGGCACTGCAGCATTGGCGGGTTGCCGTCGCCAGACGGCATTTTTTTTCTGCTTGTGTGCGCCCCCTAGCGGGCACGCACGGGCAGAAAGGACCCGACCAATGCAAACATCCGTTACCAGGTGTTTCACATATAGGCGATCAGCGGCTCCATAGCCCGCCGATCGTCTATATGTGCTCGTTTCCAAAGCGCCCCCTTTTTTTAGGGGGATTGTTATCCCCCTATATAATAGCAATAACAATAAGTGCAAAAAAATAAATATAAATAAAAGTCACATATAAAAAAGTAAAATAAAAAAAGGGGAAAAAAACCCCCCAAAATGTTTAACTCCCCCACCCCCACGTTTACGCGCCTATAAACGTAAATACGCGTCCGGTGCCCCAGCGCGCAAAAATTACAATTGCGCTACACATGTTACATATCGCCGCGAACGTCGCAGTGAGAGCAATCATTTTAGGGCCATCAATCACTGATAACACTAAACTGATGAGCGGTAACAGCTTTTAAAGCGTCGCCTAGGGCCAATTTTGGGTATTATCGTTTTTTGAGGTTTCGCGCGCGCACGCAATTTTAAGGCTTGACATGTTTGGTGTCTTTTTACCCGACGTGACCCCGTCTTTTATATTTTACCAAAAAATTGGGTAATAATAAATGTTTTATCATTTAATATAGGGGAAACTTTTTTTTTTTTTTAAATTTCGGTAATTTTTCCTTATTATAGTAAAAAATAAAAACCCCAGTGGTGAATAAATACCACCAAAAGAAAGCTCTATCTGTCCTCAAAAAAGGGTATAAAATTCATTTCAGTACAGCGCTGCATGACGGAATAAATGTCAGTCAAAGTACCGCAGCGCTGAATACTGAAAAATGGCCTGGATGGGAAGGGGGTTTAACACCGCGGATGTCAACTGGTTAAATACCTTTGTTTTATCTTTAAAATTCGGAGCTGCAATGCATGTTTACTCTATAATTCTGTTACCTAAAAGGATAATGAAAGAAAATTAAGCTTTTTTTGGGGGGTTCTGCATTTGCTGCTTGCATAATTCTTTCTTTCTATTATGTTTGCAGCACACAAACATTTCAGTGGCAAGATAGTATGTGCAGACCCCCCATGTGTGTTTAAAAATACAGAGTAAGCAAGTTGTCATTTAGCAAAGGCATGTTCTTGCTCCAGTGTGCCGCATGTAATTATACTCAGCAGTGCATTCCAAGCCTCTGGGGGCCCTTGCCACCGAAAGCCGCTTCTATACGTTGTTTGAAGTGCACCTGTCACTTAAGTTTGGCTAAGTTGGGTTTTGAAAGCAGTTCCGTGTGCCTAATGAGACAGAATAATGCTACTATTGACATTATCAGGGGTATAAGATGGGGGAGGGTGCCTTTGTCCTTCCTTCTGTTAGGGTTGTACGGATACCAGTATCTGTATCGGTGCAGGTGGGATTGGTGTATCCCTGTTTTTAATGTGTGATTTGGCCAATTCTCCTTAAAAATAACAGCTGCCTCCTAACATTTGAGTTTTCTCTAGTCACCTTCCAGGACAGCATTAGAGAGATAGGCTCCTCCCACCGGAACAGGAAACACATCACCCACACTTAAAATAAAAATGTTCATAGGGCAGTGGGGAATCGCAGTATTTGTGCATAACTTTGTTATTAGTGCCTATATACTGGGTCCGGAATAACCACTTACTGCTTAATTGAGTTTATGAATTTGAATTTCAGTGTATGGGCATTCCATGTGTATGTGCACATCAGTCTGCCTCTAAAGCAACCAACTTTCATTTTTTGTGGAAATGTCTTTGGTTCTTAGGGCAGCCGTGAGTATCAGTATATGCGCATACATTCATTGTTGGTGCTTATATATCGTACCCGGTATACCTTTTTTTTGGCTGCTTAAGGTGAGGTTTTTTTGATTCATAACGTGTTATGAATTTCAGTATCTGTGCATACCATGAGTATGAGCATGTTAGACTGCCTAAAAAGCAACCAATTTTTGTGGCTCGAGGTGGTTATGGATATCATCTGTGTCCCTTCTACCTGCACTGCTAATGCTACACTTCAGGAACTTGGCTCGATTCAGTAAGGCATCATGGTTGGGATGTGTTGAGGATCTCAGTATGGGAGACATCTGAGTTCTTTCGAATATCTAAACCAACCGTCTACACGGTAACTGATGACAGTTTCAATAAGGCGTTCTTGGTTGCTGTGTAGGTCTGAGGGTCAGTATTATCATCTGAGTTCATACTTCGTATAGTTATGTAACTATGCTTTCTACAGTATAACTGTGTTCTGCTTTGGTGAAGGCTTTACCAGTTATGATGGGGTTATGAAAAGTCTACTTTGGGAGCTGGAAAAGTATCTGTACTTGTACCAAGTATGGTACTTGGTATCTGAACATCCCTTTGGTTTATCATGGTGGAAGAAAGGTTCTTTTGAACCGAAATGTTGCGGGCAATACTAGTGGAGACACGCACCATAAATGTTCTATTGTGTTTTACATCCTGAAGGCTTTTGTGAACATATCGGGACTTGACGTTGGTCCCAGCAAGTCGGAAGCTTTAAATGTCAGTCTCTCTCTAATTCCTCAATAACAAATCTTAAAACCCACTTCACCTTCTCTTGTAGACCGGCCACCCTCCTATATGTGGGAATGAAACGTACCTGATATTTCCATGCCCTATAAATGACCTAACATCCCTCTTTTCCCCAAATGGACAGGGGAGATGGTATTGTGGTCCGCTTATTCCCTGGATGGGCAGAACAGCCATGATAATGAGCATGTTGCAGAAACTTCAGAACCCTCTCCTTTAGCGTCTCCATGTCTTATCTTGGATCTTTTCTTTACCAGTCCATCATTCCTACCTGAAATGCAACACCAACAGTTTACATGGTGGAAAGACACGGGTCTATAATGGATAGGACATTACCTTGATCAAAAGGGAATTGTAACATCAGATACCTTTAGCCAAACACTTTAAAAACCTCAAACCTTTCAGCTGCATTATATTGGGGATTTTTCAATCCCATCTCCAAGCATAAGCTTTATTTTTTTAAAATCTCATGTGTGTAAATAACGGTTAGTGGTGTGGAGGTGTATCCTAGAACTGCATTAAGCTCCATCCACACTTGAGCGTTTGCAATTTAGCACGTTTTTTTGAGCGTATGTACGTGCGGAAAAAAATTTGCAGATTTTAAGACGCGCGTTTTTCCGCGCGTTTGCGGCTACAACCACAATCAGAATGCACAGGAACCGCCCAGGAAATTGCGCATGTACTTTCGAGTACGAACGCTCAGCTGTGAACCTTCGTCTTCTATCCTGTTAATATCACCATTTTTCTTCACACAGGATAGTAGAGCTCTCGCTTTGCTTCAGCTGCTGTGGATGAGAGTTGCAGCCCTGAGGGCCTGTTCACATGATATCGGGTCCTGATCAGGTGCGGATCTGCAGACGCAGTGCTACTGATGCAGTGCGTTTTTGACGCGTTTTGCGGTTCCGGTCCGTTTCCTGACCGTACAAAATGTGACATGCAGTATTTTTTCTGTCATAACCTGAACGGACTGCGCACATGAACTGTAGATCATAAAACACATAGGGATACATTGGGATGCATTTTTAGTGCAGGAGCGTACGGATCAGCTCAGCACAGAAAACGGACGTCGTGTGTACAGGCCCGACTCCATTCACATCTAAGCGTCAGCGTTTCAGGCGTTTTTTTTTAGCACTTTCCGTGCGTTTGTCAAGCGTTTTCAAAGTGGTGCACGTTTTCAGTTTATGCTGTCCTCCCTTTGGTTCTCCAGTGTTTATTACAAAGAGGTAGGCTAGCTCTTCTGTGACAAACATATGGCAAAACACCTAAAAGAATGATAGAAAACGCCTGTGTAGAAAACGCCTGTGTATCGCGTATACAGGTGTTCCCATTGAAGTCTGCGAGCACTCAATAAGGGGGGTGACGGGGTGAATGGATGCTATTTTCGTTTTGTACCAGCTGTGCTCTCCACCATTTCAAACTAACCAATGCGTACGTTTTGGGAGCCAGATCTTGTCTCTAAAATCAGTGAGTGGGATTGAAATATACAGACCTCCAGAATACACGGGGGAATATTCAATGTGATCCTTGTAGAGGCAGACGGTATGATTGCAGCCAAATGGGATATTACATCACTTCCGCATTCAGTGTCACTCTCCGGCAACAGATGCTGGTGAAGCAGATCTCTGCTTCATCAGCTTCTCTGGGGGTCCCATAAAAAAAATTAAGAAGCTTAAAAAAGATAAATAAAAAAAACATGTAAAATAACACACACATTTTTTTTTTTTAAAGTCCCCCGCCCCCCCCACATGCACACGCAAACATTCATCGTGTGCGCCTATGTGCGAAAATGACGATTGCGCCCATTACACCACACATGTTACATATCGCCACGAACGTTGCAGTGAGAGCAATAATTCTAGGGCCATCAATCACTGATAACACTAAACTCATGAGAGGTAAAAATCTTTATAAAGTGTCGTCTATGACACTTTTGGGTGTGGTCGTTTTCTGCGATTTTGCGGGCATGCACAATTTTAAGGCTTGACATGTTTAGTGTCTATTTACCTGATGTGACCCCGTCTTTTATATTTTACCTAAAAATTTGGGGTGATAATGTTTCATTACCTTTCATAGGGAAACAGTTTTTCCCCCAAAATTTAGGGTACTTTGTTATATAGTTTAAAAAAAACCCTATGGTGATTAAATACCACCAAAAGAAAGCCATGTCTGTCCCCAAAAAATGGTATAAAATTTCAGTACAGCGTTGCATGACGGAATAAACATCAGTCAGAGTCCCGCAGCGCTGAATACTGAAAAATGGCCTGGACAGGAAGGGGGTATAAACACCCCGGTCAGCAAGTGGTTTAAAACATGTTTGCAAAGGCCCAGAACCCATAGATACACAATATACAATCCTCTATTTTTCTTTTCTTATCTTTTTATTGTACTCGGAGCGCCATAAGTTTTCACCATCCCCCTGTGTGGTCTCTGCAATGTGCCTTTTTTATTTTGTTAAAGTTTTACAGATTTATGACCAATAAAACATGTTTGTGAAATCTCTTTTATTTAAAGCAATATTTAGAACCGGAAAACTACACTTGCCTGTGCGGCTTCAGACTTGTCTATGAAACTGTCTGAACAGAGAACTGTGTTGCCTCAGAGCTGCAAAAGCTGTCATTCTTCTTGTCCAAACTTGGGATGCGTACCACTGGAAGGACCCGTCATTTCTGTTGATAGATTACCAGCATGGCGGGTTCTCTCCAATGCACTTGCCTTGGTAATGCTCCTCTGGTATCCATTTGCCTACTGGGGCCCTAAGAAACCCAGTACTTCCAGCTATGGGAAAACCTGCACCTCTTGCCTTCTTCCCACATTGCAGTGCTTCATGCATTAACAACCATTTGCTAGGCCTGAGCGATGTCATATGTTGACAGGCTCAGACCTGACCTACAACTTGCACAGGTACAAGCAGGGGCGTATCTGCCGCGAGGCAAACAAGGCGTTTGCCTGGAGCGGCAGATTCGCGGAAGGCGGCGATGCTGCGCACTATACAGAGGTGGGTGATGAATGCCATCTACGGGAATTGGCGGGTCAGTCCGGGGGGGGGGTTATGTGCAAAGGAACATACCCTGTTTCCCCGAAAATAAGACCTTCCCCGGAAATAAGCCCTAGTTGTGACCATTCCCAGCGCGGTGGTGGCATAAGGGGGAACTTGAAGAGCCGCGGGAGAGAATCAGCGGTGCCAGCGCTAGAGGAAACGAGGCGGCAGCGGAAGGAGCAGTCCCGCATAAGCCGATGCCTCCTCTATAGCGCCGCCTCCTGGAGCTGATCTCCCGTCCTCCTCCTCCTGACGCCCTCGGAGCCAGTCCCAGGCCGCAGATGGGGCAGCGGATCCCGGGATTGAAGGTGAGGGGGCGGCCGAAAAAACGAGCACATATAGACCATCGCCGAGCTATGGAGACGCAACCCTGCAGTGCCGTCCGTCCGTTTTTTTACAACGGGTGGACGGCAAGTGGTTAAAAAAAAAAAAAGCTGACGTAGGCGCCCCGGTCAGTGGCAAACTAATTTGGAGCTTTGTTGCATTACCGGTATGCAGAAGCGGTATGTCTTCGCTAAGGCACACAGAGGACAGTCCCACTGCTAGTGGTGACCACAGCCCCTAGTGATTCCCGGGGGTTTCACTTGTCATTCTAAGGACCCAGCACTTGTAATCTGAAATCTGGGACCCCTATTGTTATAGAGGTCGTCTTCATCGAAGTCCCTCTGAGCCGTGTTGGGTGAGATTGAGGCCTCAATTGTTTGTGTTTGCCTACTAGAGCATTTTACCCGCAGAAGCTCTAAACACGACCATCCTGGGCCCTTGAATCAAACCACTTCCAACAATCTATCTCCTTTGCTGTCTCCTGCTGTTTTCAATGCAAAGACTGTTCTTCTACACCTGTTATTTCACTCATTCCTCTATGTGGACTGGAAACATCTTTAAAGTTCCTGGGCCCTACTTGGAGTGGCTTAGACTTGGTACAACTTGTGCAAAACCAAGGCATGCTGGGTAAAGGGGTCATACAAGGGTTGGCTTAGGATTTATTTGTTTGCCAGCATTGTAAACCTGTAGGCAGCAGTAAATCCAACTCAACTTGTGTTTCTTAACTCCGGTGTCCCTCAGTGGAAGAGAGAGAAAACACAGGAGTGCCATCTTACTATGAGCTTCATAGCTGTGCATCTGCTCGCCTTCAATTACTTGGAGTGAGGTTTGGTGATGTCACTACTGTGCTGCTCGCTGTTCTCCTTGCTGGAGAAAGACCTGTACCTGAGGACCTGCAGTGCAAGAATCTCCCTGCTTCATTCATTTCTTGGATCCGGGCTTTCTGCACTTCTCCTCCTGCTGTTACTACTCACTTATTATCAAGGGGACAGCTCTGACCTGAGAGAACAAAACCCTGCCTCTACCACAATGGTCACCTCCACACAGAATCTGGCTCTTAAATTTCAGCTGCTTATATCTCTGATCCTGTTGACCTGTAGTTTTCACTGAGGGTATGCAATTTTTTAGTGTGTGTGTGTGTGTGTGTGTGTGTGTGTGTGTATATATCTAGATAGAGATCTCTAGATAGAGATTTTTGTATCACGTTTACTTTTTCACCATTTTTGCTTCCTCCAAAACCTTAATCACTGGCAAAGTGAAGGCAGTGCTTTCCTTCTCGCTGACTTTCTTTGAAGCAAATTGTGTTCTTTGATACCAAAGGTGCTCTATAACAGTTTCAATTTTCAAATTGGTTGTGAACCATTGCAATAGACTTGACAAGTCAACAAAATGAATTTATATCCATTTTCTTTTTGTGCAGATGCTGGTACAGGAGCTAAATGAAAACAAGGTAAGCACTAATCTCATTTTATTTTTCAGTATGCACGCTAGACCAGGCCAGTAATTTCTCTTTGTTTGAACTGACCTAACCACTTTAGTAAGGTTGTCTATACACACAGATTGGGACAGCAAGTATGATTAGAAAACCCTGTTCTATCCTCCATTTATACCAAGCCAGAACTTCATTTAAGAGGCGAAGGTAACAGGAGTTCTAGTCTATCCCCTATAAAGGTAGCCAGTATGTTTTTCTTTGGTTCTGTTATTTGGATACCTTTTTGGTTGAACAAGAGAAAATCACTTTCACTAATGCAACTTAAAAGGTGAAACTAATATATGAGAGAGACTCATTACATGCAAAGCAAGATAATTCAAGCCGTGATTTGTCATAATTGTGATGATTATGGCTTACAGCTCATGAAAACCCCAAGAACCCCAAATCCACAACCTCAAAAAAGTAGATTACATGCAATCAATAAAACAAGGATTGTACATAGAACAATATCGGACCTCTGAAAAGTACAAGCATGCATATGTACTCAGTACTTGGTTTGGGCCCCTTTTGCAGCAATTACTGCAATTACTTTTGCACGATATTCTAATTATTCGAGTTTCACCTGTACTAACCACCTCCCGTGACCCAAAGCTCAGTATATAGGAAGCTACAGCTCGTGGTATACTGAGACCGCCGCAGCCAGGACGGATCCCGACATTACTGTCGAGATCCACCTGCGTGAGTGACAGCTGGCTCTGCCTATCCAGAGGCAGAGCCAGCTGTGCCCACCCCCTCCCCCGTCTGTTCCGCCAGTCAGCGCTGGAGGATCGGAGAGGGGCAGGGGAATCCCTGCAGGGAGCCGTGGGTGACTCGGTGAGTCAGTTTCATTGTCGCATGTCGGCTCGAACTATGAGGTTGAGTGAAAATCACACAACCTTAGTTCTCCTTTAATAACCCTTTAAGTCCTTTTATTACAGATTTGCAGGCTTGCTTATAAAAGATTTGGGTTTACCCTTTTATCTGAGCCCAATACTTTAAAGTGGCAGTCAGCGGAATTCTGCCAATTGCTGCTTTCCACTGAATGACGTCATGTTGAAGAGTTGGCAGAGAGAGTATATGAGATCAGGCAGACGAAATGTCGAGAACTTTCAGACTACAGGTGACCTTTAAATCTGATTACTTCAGCAGTGGCAAGTGCATGTATTTACAGTACACTGCATCCTAGATGGGTTCTCTATTTGCTCCAGAATTCTACTGGAGCCCAGATATTCTGGTACCTCACCCCTTCTCAATTGCATTCACAGTATACTTAGTATTGTGGGGTTTTAAGAGGCATCAGACTTGAACCTTTGATAAGACATAGTATTGTGGGGTTTTAAGAGGCATCAGACTTGAACCTTTGATAAGATTCAACATCAATTTATTCCATATAAAAGTTATCATAATGCAAAACCATGTTTGCATATAAATTCTCCTTAGATTTTGCCTTCCACTGCCACGTTAACATTACACATCTCTATTCGTATTTTAAAACAGTATATACTTCTATTTCTTATTGTGCAGTCCATTCATATGAATATGGTTTGAATCTATCATTCTTCCACTGTGGCATGCGTTGCTTTGATCCCAACGCATTTCGCAGGTCAGCTTTCTCAAGGGTTATGAGGCCAATTTGTCTATTGCAAACATATAATCAATTTTTTGGATATTAATTTCACAGTCATGTTAATATCCATCATTACCATTATCCATACACGGCATATATTGAGAAAATCATAGCCAAGCAGTGGTTGGTATAATGACAAGCTTTTCTTTTTAAGCCTTGAGTTGTGAAAAGTAATGTCTTAGTTTTTTCATTCACTTTTGTATTTTAGCTACTTCCAAACAGATTGGATTGGCAGGGCAATGAACACAGTAGGACATATGATGAAATGGTAAGCGCAGTGTCATTTTCTGCTGTGTTATTGTATGATTTATGGTGTGTGAACTGTTTGACATGCACAGCGCAATGAGCCTGAGGTGCCCGTGTGACATTTTTCATTTGCCGCAAAGTGCTGGAAAATCACAATTTGAGAGGAAAGTAGGATTCTGACTAATGGGTGATGCAGACGATTTTTATGTTGGACACTTTGCTAAGACTGGCACAGTCCTTTCTGTTGTGTGATTTCATTGTCTTTGTGCCGGTTTCCTTTTAGTAATGGTAGTTTTCTGAAGATGATCTTCTAAATGTTTTTTTGCATTAAAGGAGAACTATGGGGTTAAGGCTTTTCCCCATAGTTCTCCTTAGGGTAACGGGAGGACACAAACTAGCGTCCTACCGTCGCCCTAGCTACAGCTCGCGGTATACTGAGACGCCGCAGCTGAAGCGGATCCCGACAATTGTGCGGGGATCCGCCCAGCTGTGTGACTGACAGCTGGCTCTGCCTATCTAGAGGCACAGCCAGCTGTACCCGCCCCATCCCCCGTCCGTTCCGCCATTCAGCACTGGCGGATCGGAGCGGGGGGAATCCAGCCCCTCCCCTGTCATGGCAGAGAGCCGTGACAGGATCGAGAGGTGAGCGAACGCCGGTATGTGTTCGCTCACCTCCCGATCTACTGAGCCGACCTGTGACAGTCTCATTGTCACAGGTCGGCTAGAACTATGAGGTGAGTGAAAAGCACGCCCCTCATAGTTCTCCTTTTTTAAAGAAGAACTGCAAACAAAATAATTTGTGCATCTCAATGATATGATCCACATGTATATACTACTTTTATCAGCAAGCAGTCTTCATGTGCACGTATTCATGCCCTCCCTCTCTAATAGGGAAAAAATGGTCCTCTCTTCTCCCTCAACCGTCTGGTTAGACCTTGAAGGAGCAATAGAACATTAGTGGGATCGGTCCTGTGCTTATTTCTGTTATAAGCAAGCTCCCAGTCAGCAATGGCAGTTTCCAAATTTCCTTCCACACATGTAGGGATGCACCGATACCAAGTACCGGAGTTGGTACAAGTACAGATATGTCTTCGAACTCCAAGACTAGATTAGAAGATTAGAGAAAAATTCAACAGTTAGGAGGCAGATGTCATTTGTAAGGAGCACACTGAGCTCCTCTGTTTTAATGTAATATATATATGTGTGTGGTGTATGTGTATGTGTGTATATATATATATATGTATGTGTGTATATACACACACACACACACACACACACACACACACACACACACACACACACACACACACACACACTCACTAGCTCTCATAAAAACCCAAAAAAATTAGACCCAAACAGTTGACTGTAAGAAATACATTTTGAAGAAAAACAAAAAGTAATAATGAAGGTACTTACTGAATGTTAAGTCTTCCCACAAATCTAAAAATTTGTGAGATTATGATTGTAGTTGTACATACATAGATATATGTGTGTGTGGGGTGTGTGTGTGTGTGTATATATATATATATATGTGTGTGTATATACACACACACACACACACACACACACACACACACACACACACACACACACACACACACACACTCACTAGTTCTCATGAAAATGCCAAGTATCGGTGCATTCCCTACTCACATGTTCATTTCATCCCATTAAGGACCCATCATGAACATTGTTCTGGCTGTTTTGGGGACAACCTGGCCTAATCCCTTTTGGTTCCCCTCTGATAAGGCAGCACTGTCATCTTCCTCTTTTTATTTTCTATCCTTTTCTCCATTGACATAAGCTTGTAAAGTTCTCAAGACCTGTAGTGCAGTTTCATGGAGTGCATTGAGGTTGCTTCACAGCTTGCTGTGAGAATGGCGCTTCTTGCCTGCAGGAACGACCATTCTCTCAAGTCCATGGATAGCTTTACATATTGTGTACTCTGCGTTTTACTCCCGCTTTACTGTCAACATCGCTCACACATGCAGTGTTTCATTAGATACATTTTTGGAATTCCAAGCAGTCTTGGCTACACAGATTACCCTTCGGGCAACTAAATTCATTCGACTGGATATTGATTTCAAGGACCTATATGCACCCCATAGCCTCCTTTCTAAATTAAGCGTGGGTTAAGGGGTGTAAATCACTGAGCAAATACAGCTATAAAGCAGAGTCTTCTACATTTACTGTTTCTCTGGCTTTGGAAATGTTAGAAAGCTTAAGGTGATTACATGTGCACTAACACCAACATCACAGTTCAAGCTAAACTCTGAAAACAAAATGATAATTTACACACCGGACTGGGTGTGGGGTTTTAAAAAACGCATAATATGTGTGGAGGGCGGCTGCAAAGGTATACATTTCTTATTTTGCAGCGTGCTGGCTCCTACATGTAACCCTCGGCTTCCGGGGTGCTGCGGGAAGAGAGGAATGAGACTTGAGCAGTGAAGTGCACCAGTCACTTCCCTGCCTCTCCTCACTAAGTGCCTTTACACAAAATGCCTTGTATTTTTCTTGCAGAACACAAGGCATTCTGTGATTGAAGTAAGAGAAATTATGTCACATCCCTGTCCCCCTCTGTCACAGAACATCTTTTATTCTGCAAGAAAAATACAAGGCATGTGCAGTATGTCTGTGAAGGTTCTCATTCACCCAGGTCGTGGAATATCTGTAAAAAATAAGTCAAGGCAACTGGACCTGCTGTATTTTTCTTGAAGACGTTTCACTGGTCATCCGACCAGCTTTCTCAATTCAGAATGACTTGTACAAAAAATTATCTGGGAATAAATATGGTGAATGTCGCTCCAATCCACATAATCTGTTAGTCGCAACCAGGTGTTGATTGCACTTGCATAATTGGAGCCAGGAGGTGTTATTAACCTGCCCAGAGAAGTTACTCTCTGTATTCTTCTTTCCCGTCTGTTCGCTCGTCTGGGTTTTGCCATCTTCTCAACCTATTGTTGCAGAGTTTTTTAGCAATTTGTGTGTGGCTATAAATCAGTGGTTCTCAACCTGGGGGTCGAATGACTTGCCAGGGGTCGCCTAGCGGCTTCCGGCCACCAAGGAGAGAAGCGCTTTCTCTGCTCTTTTTTTTTTTCTGACATCGGGCCCTCTGTCAGTCAGAAAAAAAAAAAAACTTTTCCATCATGCCGCTCCATGTGCACAGTGAGAGCGGATAGCAGTCTTCCCCTCTCACCTGTCACAGAAGTTCCAGCACAGTGCTAAGCAAGGACTCATGTATTGGAGGTGACAGGGTCAATAAAGAGAACCTGTCACCTCCAATTGCTATTACACAGGGGCTTGTTACCTCTGTGTGATAGCAATTAAGTTAAGTGGAAAAAAAATAGATAAAAACATTATTAAAGAAATAAAAATTTAAATAAAATAATTCTAAAAAGCGATTAAAAAGAAATAAGAAACAAATGATTAAAAAATAACAAAATTATAAAAAATAAACAATAATAAGGTGAGTCCTCCTCAGCCCTCTCCTAGCGCAGCAGTGTCAGTTCCCCCGCCACGCCACCCAGATGTCGCTGCAGCAGCCGCGTCATCCCTACATTTTACTGTTGGGGGTCACCACAACTTGGCAAATGTTACCAAGGGGTCCCGGCCCTAGAAAGGTTGAGAACCCCTGCTATAAATGCTTGTGTATATGTTTCATTAAAACCAAAGAAGCTGCTTGGATAGGCAGCAAAACATTATTGACATTTATAGAACAAGTCCAGTTGAATGTTACTAACTCTTTATTCAATGACCTTGATATATTAGAACCATCACAGATAATGATGTTTTATTTACTTGCAGGTGTCGGCTAATAAGTGTGTAGCTCCTGACCATTTGCTGAAATTATGCCAGAGTTTAACGTCATTTCTTGATAACCACTCTCCAGCCAAACTGTCCAGAGCAAGCTCTCTGCTGGGCCTTGTCAAACAGTCGTTACGTGCAGAAAAAGGTATATTGATGAGTGCTTTCTTTTCTTTGTAAAGAGAACCTGTACTTCTACAAATATGTAGTGCTTTCCTGACCATGTTCCAGATATGCCCTTTGCCCTTCAATGGCTGGCTTAAATACTGGAGCATTTGCGAATGGCAACCAATCATCATCATCTCTCTTCAGTTTGCTCAGGTAAGATTTGTAAATGAGAGAGAAGCTGATTGAGCACAGTGAAAATCTGCTCCAGATTTTGTCTGCTCCAGTTTTGATTCCTTCCCCCCACATCGTTTACTGACCTGAACATGCGTGCTTTTAGTGAAGTTAGCGTGAACCCAAAACACCTGTTTGGAGTCGCGCTCCCACAAAAAGTACACAGTGCCCGAACCACTGGATCAGTATGACTGCTAGGCAACTAGCATTTACTGGAAAAAAAAAAATCATTAATGACGGCTTATGCTTTTCCCTTTGTACAGGTCGACTTTAAGGTTTTGTGCTTAATTGGAGTTTGTTAGGGCAAACATATAGAATGTGCAATTACTGGTGTTTTTAGGTTCAGTCTCCAGGGTTGTCATCTTTGCTTCTGTGTCTACTGGCCCAGAACAGACTTACCAGTCCTGCTGCACACTGCTTTTTCTTCATCTGTGATGAACTCCTTTGCAAGGACAGAATAGTAGCAATCGCGGAGCATGCATGAAGAACGTCTGATGTAGCAGTTCCCATTTCTCTGTCTTGCCAGGTTTCTTTTTATAGTGTATATTTCCAATTGTTATCCAATATCGTGTGTAAAAGGGATATCCCGGGACACCTGCTTTCAGTAGATATAATATATTTTTTGCATTACTTGAGGGACACAGGATTCAGGTGTCCTGAGGCAATTGGGCTATAGTGCTGCCTACAGAAGGAATTGGGCACTGGCAAACAAAAGCCTTTAGTCAGGCAGGTAAAACCCCTCCCACATGCTTCAGTTTTTTTTGCAAGTGGCCTACGAGGACGGACATCTTTTCTCTACTGGTAAAAGTTTACTCGTTTAATTTATTTTCTTTAAAAGCTTATTTGGGTCCATTCAAGATTTCATCTGCATGCTGCTGAGCTTAGTTTTTTGTCTGGATCTGTGTTTCCTCAGTGATGCCTTGGAGGCTGTATCTTGACCCCATAGACTGAAGATTGCAAGGCTCGCCTGGAATCTGAACTTTGGGTAATGGGTTTTGCTGGTTGCTTTTCAGTCTTTCTCCTAGAGGCAGCAGCATAACCCCATGTATCAGATTTCCTCAGAGCTATGTCCCTCAATGGACTCTAAGGAACGGATTTTATGGTGCAAACAAAATCCTATTTTTCACTATTTTTCACGTGCACGGAGTGTATTTATGCTGCATTTACGTCAATAAACAGACGTTTATGATTTGCAATTGGAGTGCCGGTGTCTCACTTCTTACTTTGATTGTGACGGTTGCCAGCCGTCGACAGACGCAGCACCCTATTCTACTACTTGGAGAAAGCGTTTTTGAGTGCTGTGGGTTCACTGACTGTTTTTTATTCCAAAGACCTCTCGTCTTCCATTCATTGGCCAATAATTTTGTACACGGTGCATCTCTTGTGCCCTTCCTGTACAACCTGCAATGATGTTGTGGAATTTAAATTTAGTTCCGTTATTCCTCTTGACATGCTTACTTACAAGATTGCGTTCCTTGCCATTCCCTCTGGGAGGTTTGTGTCTGAGCTAGCAACCTTATTTACAGAACCCTACCTGTTTTTTTGCAAGGAAAAGGTATTACCTGTTAGTAGGGTCTAGATCCTCTTTTTCTTCCTAAAATGGCTTGACCTTTTACCTTAATTGAGACATTGCTCTTCCATCTTTTATGGTCAGCTCCAGTACATCAGAAGGAAATGTTCTCCTATCGCTGCATGGATGTAGTTTGAGCTGTACTGGTTTATTTTCTATTAGACTGACTTTTTGTCACTCCAAATTATTTCTCTGGTTTGGTTTCTACCTTTTTACTGTCATGGCACACTCTACTAGATCTGCGAGTGCTTCTTGGGTCTTTTAGACACCAGGCGGTTGTTAACCAGGCTTGCAAGGCTGCTACCTCATCTTCAGTTCATACACTGCTTTTCCGACATTTTATTAGGTTTATGTTCGAGCCTCATCTGATGCCTTGCTGGCCAACCTTTTTCATTGTTTGTAAATGCCCATATCCTCCTGTAGGGGGCAGTATAACCCAGTTGTATTAGGATAACTGAACTCTGTCTAAAAGAAACCATTTTTACGATAAATACAAAAATGCTGTTATTTTGTACATCCCTGAAATACATTCGCAATCCCTTTACCTTTTTAAACACGCTGCAGGTACAAGAAAATAACTTGTGTGCCAGAAATATAGCATGCTCCAGACTTCCTCTTTGCCATGACAGCTGTGTATTTTTGCCTTCATACACTTGTCAGCCCAGCCTTCTTGCTTAAGGGTTAGTTCACACCATAAGCAGTGTGTTCCGGTCCGATTCTGACAGGAACGCACTGCCAGGCATTGAGCAAGGCTCACTTTTTTGCCGGGCAGGAGGGGGCGTGGCGGGCCATTGAAGTGAATGGCACCGTAGCCACACACCCCCCGGCCGCAATGCGATCGGCCGCACGGGATCGCAAGGCACATTGTGCCTGCAGTGTGGTCCGGTGCGATCACAATGCTGCAAGCACGATTTTGATCGCAACAGACCGCACTGCAGGCACAATGTGCCTTGCGATCCCGTGCGGCCGATCGCATTGCGGCCGGGGGGTGTGTGGCTACGGTGCCATTCACTTCAATGGCCCGCCACGCCCCCTCCTGCCCGGCAAAAAAGTGAGCCTTGCTCAATGCCTGGCAGTGCGTTCCTGTCAGAATCGGACCGGAACACACTACTTATGGTGTGGACTAACCCTTACATAGAACATGCAGGCCTTATTTCCACACCCTCTTGTGTGCAGAGAGCCCAATAAGTTATCGGCTCGCTAGATTGTTGGCACAATTAACAAGTATTTTTTGCACTTACAAAATGGATATAAGGAAATGCTTGCAATGGTATATTTAACAGGCCAGAAGAGTGCACGTTCCCATTAATACATTTTCCTTCCTTTTGCTGTCTACATGTCTTCAGGTCCTAGAAATGCTCAGTGGAGCCAGAAATCCTTTGCCACGCTTCAACGTGGGAGACCGCCAGAAGTGCCTGTTGCCAAGAGGAAACCACCCTTTGTTGGTATGGCAAAAACCTGTTCATATGTATGTTGCATCCTAATAACACCAATGAATTGCTTCCATTACATTGTGACTTTCTGTTTGTGTGTTTGTAGTGGATGTCCATCAAGGGAAACATCTTACCGGAGCCATGCAGTTTACTTCTGCATTTCCTGTATCCATGTACCAGCAGATCAAAATGCAGAAGAGGATTCTGGGTCACCTCTCTTCTGTCTACTGTGTTGCATTTGACCGGTCTGGTCAAAGACTTTTCACTGTGAGTTGGCTTATTCTAAATCAATAAATGAACAATTCTTGAGCCAATTTTAGGGTCGAGTCAGAAGGTCCCCTCGTATTACCTATAAATGGAACCTGTAATCAAATAAACAAAGCAGTTGTTCTGACTCTTGAAAATGACTGGATGTTGTGCTGAAGCAATGTATTTCTCTCATGACAGATTTCCTCTAACCTGTCCTTTTATACTTTAAAGAAAGAAGGGGCACTTATCTTTCCTTCCAAAAGTCAATATTCTTTCACCCAGCTTTACACCCTCAGTGCTCATACACCATCTTTCTGCTCTCCTGCATTGTTCCATTTGTTTGCTCTCCTCTCCACTGTGGCCTGTGCTTCTTAAACTATCTTCTCTCAGTCTCTCTGTTCCTCTGTGTTTTTGCCTCCTTAGTCCTTGTGCAAACCTAGGCATTTTGTCGATCAAAGGTTAGGGGCCCAGTAACACCATCAAGAGTGCGTTCGGCCTCTATAACGCAACCCGGCCGGCTCATTTTGTTTTGGGGCGGGAGGGGGCTTGGCGGTGCATTGATTTCAATGGCACTGCAGCCACGCCTCCCCACTCGTGGTGCGATCACCGGCACCCAAACGCGTGGCACATTAGTGTCTGCGTTCCGGTCCAGTGCGATCTGCAAAAAATGCTGCATGCACTATTTTTTTGCAGATCACACTGGACCGGAATGCAGACACTAATGTGCCACGCGTTCGGTTGCTGGCGATCGCACCACGAGTGGGGGGCATGGCTGCGGTGCTATTGAGTTCAATGCATCACCACGCCCCCTCCCGCCCCAAAACAAAGTGAGCCGGCCGGGTTGCGTTCCAGAGGCCGAACGCACTCTTGATGGTGTGACTGGGCCCTAAGGCCCCATTCACACTGATCGATTTATTGAGCGATTTTTGCAGCGATATCGCTCATATTTCCACGCGATATCGCTCTATGTAGCTTCTCCAATCCATTTCAATGGAGCTGTTCACATCTCGTCGCTCAATATCGCTTGTAGCTCCTACATGACCCTTTTTTTGAGCGATATTGCTCCTGATTGCATACAGCCCAATAGGAAAAAGTCGTGCGACACGTCGCTCAATATCGCGCGATTTTCATGTCGCTCAGTGTGAATGGGGCCTAAGTGTGACGAAACACTCAAGACAAGGAATCTCATTTATTTCTGAGGCTTCTGTTCACACTTGAGCATTTTGTCGCAAGCAGAAAAACGCATGTCACTACAAAAAGTACATGAGCTACTTTTTGGCAGATTACAGCGCATTTTGTTCCCAAAGACTTCAACTGGAAACCTATGCGACAAAACGCTCAAGACAAGTGTTCTTTAGCACTTAGGCATTGTGTTCCTCAAAGCTGTGTGAACGAAGCTTTAAACCCCGCCTCCCCCCCCAGATTGTGCTCTGCTGACACTCCATGTAGTGGAGAGGGGATAGCAATATCTACTCCATTTTAAAAATGTCCTAAGACAAACCACTTATGAATGTATTTTTATATATAATATATATTCTTCTATATCTTATGTAGATTGCTCTTAAGGTGCCCATACACCTGCCAATTATCGTACGATAATCTGGGTGATCCCGCGATCGTGCGATAATCGGCAGGTGTATAGGCAGCGTGCGACGCCTTCTAACGTAAGGTCGCACGACATTCGTCTTCCAAGCACACTTGAAAATCGTACGATTTTTGGCGGGTTGGTGGCGTGGTCGAAAGACTAATGCAGCACGGGACCGTGTGTGCAGGCGCACACTGCCCTCTCAGCACTGCAATGATCGGAAGCCCTCCCCTCAGCTGGGAGGGCTTGCGATGATCGCAAGTATGATCTGCCTGTCCAAGATGGGCAGATCACACGGAATTTTAATTACCTTACAACCATCGCACAACGAAAGTCGTGCGATGGTTGTAAGGTGTATGACCAGCTTTAAGGTGGCCATACACTCTACAACCATCGCAAGACCTTAGTCTTGCGATGGTTGTACAGGGATTAAAAAAACATATGATCTGCCTATTTTGGACAGGCAGATCGCACTCTCATCGTAAGCCCGCCCCCCTGAGGGGCGGGCTTCTGATGACCGCAATGCTGCAATGCCGCACACCGGCCCGTTCGGCATTTGTCTTCCGAGCACCGTTCTAACCAGCCGAGAATCGTACGATTCCCGGCTGGTTTTCGAACATGCTGGTTCGACGGAAGACGTGCGACCGTACAGTAGAAACGGTCGCACGTCTCCGTTCACACTGCTCGATTCTCGTACGATCGCGGGATTTCCTGCGATTCTCGTACGAGAATCGAGCAGTGTTATGGGCACCTTTACATTGCACTTCTAACAGGCAAACAAGTGTTGAAACAGAGCAGCCTAGGACAGTTGATTGCTAATGCTGTTTTCACACCTGTTTTCTTGTTCTTTGATCACTACTTCCTTTAACCCTTTCGCTGCCAAGGACGTACGTCGTACGGAGCTACAAAAGTGCTTCCAGCTGGCCAACATGGAGTTTAAAACCTCTTATGGTGCATAGGAAGAAAAATATTAGCATGCAGTTTTTCAGATAATACTTAGAAAATGTGCGCCTGGATGCACTAGAAGTGAATTTAACACTTTCCCGAAGATCCAGTTTCCTTGGAACAGGGGTCCTAAGTTGAAGCTGAACCCCAGGCAAAACAGCTATGTGTCCATTCAGTGCAGAGATGTACACAGCAAAGCCCTTTCTGACGGGACAAGGGACCTGTTTAAGTAACATTTACACATCTTGTCCCTCTTCTAGCCTGATTGGAGAAGCTCTCTCCTAACAGCATTCCCCTTATTCGCACATGAGAACTCATCACAACTGATTGGCTTCTTGTGCTGCTTCTTCCTCTCCCCAGCTAAGCTATGTTGTACTTGGTGTATACCCTATGAGTGCACCTGGACAAGTCTAGTGGCTGCTTGTGTTGTCTTAAGACTTGTGAGCGACACCTAAATACAAGGTACCTTAGTCCTATTTTGTTTGTTTTTGCCAAATATGGTACTCTGATAGATTAAAGTTGGAAGCACACTTTGTGGAGGCCAAAAGGGGGTTGGCTCATGTTTTTTTATTTATTTTGTATTTATTATTATAGGGCTCAGATGACTGCTTGGTGAAGATCTGGTCTGCAGTTGATGGCCGGCTGCTAGCTACACTAAGAGGTCACTCAGCTGAGATCTCTGAACTTACTGTGAACTGTGAAAACACTCTGATTGCTGCTGCGAGCTGTGAAAAGATTATCAGAGTTTGGTCACTAAGAACGTGCGCTCCTGTGGCTGTTCTGCAAGGTCACTCTGTGTCTGTAACCTCTTTGCTTGTAAGTATCTAAATCTTCTCGCATCATCCAGAAATCAGAAGTCTTGTCTGTATAAAGCTGCCCATACACCTTACAACCATCGCACGACTTTCGTTGTGCGATGGTTGTAAGGTGATTAAAATTTCGTACGATCTGCCCATCTTGGACAGGCAGATCGTACTTGCGATCATCGCAAGCCCGCCCCCCTGAGAGGAGGGCATCACATGATTGCAGTGCTGAGTGGGCAGTGTGCGCTTACCGTCCCGTGTGGCATTAGTCTTCCGAGCATGCCTCTAACCCGCCGAAAATTGTACGATTTTCGGCAGGTTTTGCAGCGTGCTTGGAAGACGAAAGTCATGCGCCCTTACAGTAGAAGCAGTCGCACGCTGCCCATACACCTGCCGATTATCGTACGATCATATTTCTCCATCATCTACCAGGCCAGCATCCTAAGTAGGCTTGCTGTCCTGGAAGATTCATAGAAATCCCGCTATCGGTAAATTATAACTAAAAATTTTTTGCAGATCGCACTGGACCGGAACGCGGGCACTAATGTGCCACGTGTTCGGGTGGCGGCGATCGCACCGCGGGGGTCGTGGTTGCAGTGCTATTATAGAGTTCGATGCACTGCTACACCCCCCTCCTGCCCCTAAAAAAACTTAGCCGGCTGGGTTAAGTTCCAGTCCATTCCAGAGGCTAAACGCACTCCTGATGTTGTGACAGGGCCCTTAGTCATCATATTTCTCAACAGCAGCTTCCAAGTTCTCTGAACTTCCTGTCCAGTACAAGATCCCAAAGGACAGAGCAGACTCCAGCAACTGTTCATCTATTAGCTTGGGAGGGAGCAGAGGATTGGCTTGCCTTGCTGTGTTTGTGGAGACACACACAGCTTACTAGCAAACACAAGGGTGACTCCATAGCACTCTGCTTGAGAAAGCAGTCACTCTGAAACCCAACGTCAGGACCAGTGCTCAGGGGACCAGCTGATTCTACAGTAAACTTAAACTTTTGAACATCAAGGAGCAGCATCCGTTGTAAGTGATTTTCATCAGCATTTGAAATAGTTTAAATTCATTCTGACTTTAATCTCGCTTTAATT